>NC_089847.1:24434486-24742542 GCF_035609145.1 Eleutherodactylus coqui | reverse complement strand
TAGTACCCTGATGTACTGCCTGTAGCTTGGATACAAGATGTGATACAGGTGGGCATGGAGGCTCTAGCACCTTGTTGTACCACCTCTAGCTTGGATACAAGCTGTAATACGGGTGGGCCTGGAGGCATACAAGTTCTGTTGCTTCACATTTGCTGTAACTGAGCCTCCAGATCATGCAAACTTGTAGACTGTTGAAGTTGGCACCTCAGATGGTCTGATACATGTTCGATTGGTGATAAATCTGGTGACCTGGCAGCCACGGAAGTGTGACAGTGTTATGAAGGCTCCTGTGACCCCCTTGTGTGTGTGTGGCCGAGCATTATCCTGCTGGAAGCCGCCATGACAGGAACACACGTGGCTGCAGGATGCCCTCAACATAACGCTGAGCTGTCATTGTCCCTCATACCACTACTAGGGGGTGACCGACTGTTGTATGCGATGGCCCCCACAGACCTCACACCAGCAGGGGGCAGTGTGCCGCTCCACAGCAAAGGCAGGATTGAGGCTCTCACCCCAAGTTCTCCAGACACAAACATAGCCTTCGTCAGCGCCCAAACTAAACCTGGGATCATCACTGAAGACAACCCCGTTCCACTCCGTAAAATCCAGTTTCATTGTTCATGACACCACTGTAAACGCAGATGACAGTGGGTGTCAGAGGCAGCACATGTAATGGGGGAGTGGAGACCAAATGTCCTTCAGCCAAATGCCTGAAAATGGTTCCTACAGACACAGAAGTGTAACGATGGCGCCACCTGTTTCTGCATGGTGGACAATGAAACAGTTGGAGCTGCTTTTGCTTGTCGGACAATCAGACACTCCTCTCTACTGGTGGTCTGTAGGGGGATCCTGAGCCCGGTCACCTTGTGTGCCCTCACATCCACTGGTCCCAACACCCCCTAACAGTGTGGTCAGACGCTCCTCTCTACTGGTGGCTTGTTGGGGGTCCTGAGCCTGATCACCTTGTCGTCTCTCACACGTCCACTGGTCCCAACACCTCCTAACAGTCTGGTCAGAACGGCCCTGTTGGGGACAATTCATCGATACGGCCATCCAGCTCCTCACATCCCAATAATGCGCCCCCTCTCAGACTCTGGTAATGGGGTGAAATCTCTTCTCTGTGTAGTAGAGGCGTCTAGTGGTCAACAAGCTCTACACAAGTGGAAGAAGAAGAGGTCACTACACACAAGGGGCCGCCGAGAGCCGGTTATAGGCCAATGGGGGAACCACTTTTAGGGCTTCAGGTGGCAAGACCGTTCATCTAATTACCACAACTCTCATCATTTACAGATCTGCCCGAGATGGAACTGTATGCCCGGTTTTACAGGAAAACAACCACGTATTCGTTGTGTATTTGCGTTGTCCCAGTCACTATTGTGGCCTATTTCGGTGCATACTACATACCACACTACACACATGAATAGTCCCATTGAAATCAGTGGACATTATTCATGTGTGTAGTGTGGTATGTAGTATGCATTTATGCCTGTGTGAATAAGCCCTAACACGTGCACTGCATCCCATAACCCCCTGTGATCCCCTCACACAGCCCTGCTCCTCTCTCCCCTCACATAGCACCATGTGATCCCCTCACACAGCCCTGCTCCTCTCTCCCCTCACATAGCACCATGTGATCCCCTCACACACCCCTGCTCCTCTCTCCCCTCACATAGCACCATGTGATCCCCTCACGCACCCCTGCTCCTCTCTCCCCTCACATAGCACCATGTGATCCCCTCACGCACCCCTGCTCCTCTCTCCCCTCACATAGCACCATGTGATCCCCTCACGCACCCCTGCTCCTCTCTCCCCTCACATAGCACCATGTGATCCCCTCACGCACCCCTGCTCCTCTCTCCCCTCACATAGCACCATGTGATCCCCTCACGCACCCCTGCTCCTCTCTCCCCTCACATAGCACCATGTGATCCCCTCACGCACCCCTGCTCCTGTCTCCCCTCACATAGCACCATGTGATCCCCTCACACAGCCCTGCTCCTCTCTCCCCTCACATAGCACCATGTGATCCCCTCACACAGCCCTGCTCCTCTCTCCCCTCACATAGCACCATGTGATCCCCTCACGCACCCCTGCTCCTCTCTCCCCTCACATAGCACCATGTGATCCCCTCACGCACCCCTGCTCCTCTCTCCCCTCACATAGCACCATGTGATCCCCTCACGCACCCCTGCTCCTCTCTCCCCTCACATAGCACCATGTGATCCCCTCACGCACCCCTGCTCCTCTCTCCCCTCACATAGCACCATGTGATCCCCTCACGCACCCCTACTCCTCTCTCCCCTCACATAGCACCATGTGATCCCCTCACGCACCCCTGCTCCTCTCTCCCCTCACATAGCACCATGTGATCCCCTCACACACCCCTGCTCCTCTCTCCCCTCACATAGCACCATGTGATCCCCTCACGCACCCCTGCTCCTGTCTCCCCTCACATAGCACCATGTGATCCCCTCACACACCCCTGCTCCTCTCTCCCCTCACATAGCACCATGTGATCCCCTCACACACCCCTGCTCCTCTCTCCCCTCACATAGCACCATGTGATCCCCTCACACACCCCTGCTCCTCTCTCCCCTCACATAGCACCATGTGATCCCCTCACACACCCCTGCTCCTCTCTCCCCTCACATAGCACCATGTGATCCCCTCACACACCCCTGCTCCTCTCTCCCCTCATTCCTTTCCCCCACGGCAGTAACTCATAACAGGAATTCCATCTCCCTATTTCCCCACCATAGAACTGTATGAAAAACACGTCCCTCCCCTTGCAGTCCGATCATGTGACCTCAAGACCATGTGACTTTACCTCCTAAGAGCAAATACATTTTAACATTTACGCAAGCGTCGCGCTGTAGTTCCTAGCGGAAGTGTACGTACCTTACGTGATTTGTGATTGGCTGTAGACACGCTTCGCTTCTGATTGGCTCTGGTGCATCATATCCCAGAGTGCACCTGGACGGCTCCTCCTTTCTTTGCGGCCATATTTTCCCCGTAGAGGTACGTCTGATAGTTCTTGGGCCGCAGTTTTTACTATCCGCCGCCATCCTCGCTCACCGGGCCGCGGCCAATGCCGCAGCCAGTAGGGATTTGTTCCTGTGCTCCCGGTCGTCAGTTTTGGGGCCATATTAGGTGGTAGCTCCCCTGTGTTTTGGAGGTATGAGCCCGCCGCCGGGGCCTGCTGGCCGGAGAGCGGGGTGTCCGGGCTGGGGATGTGAGTAGGCTGCCGGCGGTGAGGGCTCCTATATGATGTACGGGGGGCTGCAGTTACTCTATGCAGCTGTTGTGTGTATGTGTCCCTGTGCTGCAATCTGCACCAGGTGACTGGGGGAAGCTATTCCTCGTTGCACCCCGGTGATATGGTGGCTGGCATGCTCCCCAGTCCTGCTGATGGTCTTACGCCGCCTCTCTGTAATCGCTGCTGGCCTGTTTAGGTTGTTACTTGGTGTTGGAGTGCCATCTCAGCGCTGTTATGCTGGGCAGACATATTTAAAGGGTTTCCCCAGATTACCCCCCCCCCCCCCATACACAGGGTGGGAAATAACTTTCTGATCTGATGGTCTGTACGCTGAGATCTCTAAGACCGGTAGTCTAGGGCGCTATGTATACATCGCAGGGACCGGCAACCTGTTTCACCAGGGGCGATGTAGATGGCAAGGACTCAGCTGTGTCAGGCACGTCTATATAAACTAACGCAGTGGTAGTGAGCGTGTGCTACTGAATGCTCCCGGCCCCGTTTTCTGGGTTGGTGGGGTCCCAGCAGTTGGACGGCCTCCAGTCAGTATACAAAAATGATGTCTCTGGGATTCACCGCTCTGATCCCCATTGATCAGCTGATTACCAGCGCTGTTGTCAACCTGGAAAATGCAGGATGCAGATCGCACGGACTGGCGCAGCGGCCTGGGTTGGTAATTCATTTTAATGCAATGAGAGCTGCAGGCTCGGGTCACTGCACTATTCACAGTGCTGTCTGCTTCCTGTGCTTTCCATAGTGATCAGCAGGGTCCAAGCAGCAGACTTCTATTGATGAACGGTCCTTAGTACTGGTCATCCATAGGGGGTGGGGGTGGGGGGGGGGGAGTTCTGGGCTGCCCCTTTTAATTCCTATCCACAGGATAGGGAATAACTTGATTAGTGGGGGTCTTGCTGCTGATCCTGAGAACGAGGGTCCCAAGTCCCCCTTTTCTGGTCACTGTAGTCTGCTCCCCCCGCAGCGATGTTCTACTGAACGGAGTGCTAGCCAAGCCACTAGTTAGCGCTCTATTAACACTTGTTGAGTTGACTTGCTGCTCGGCTGACAGTCACATTGAAAAATGAGCGAATGCTCTGTGGTCGTTTACTACGTTCACATCTCATTGTTCACGATCAAACCATATCGGCCCATGTATATAGACCATTACTGGCTTAGAAGGTGAGAATGGACGTTTCTTGCTGGGTGCCAGCAGTAACAGTTGGGTCCTCCTCAGTATGTGGGTATGCCTGCATATGTAACAGATTGGCACAAGCCTTTATAAATACACATTTCAGGCAATCTGCAGATAAAGTGTAGATGATCCTCAATACTTCTTAAACGTTTGTCTTTTAGGGATTAAGTCGCCATGGCCCCCAGCAGGAATGGCATGATCTTGAAGCCTCACTTCCACAAGGACTGGCAGCGGCGAGTAGCCACCTGGTTTAACCAGCCTGCCAGAAAGATCCGCAGGTAAGTTCTCGCACATCCTATAGAAAGGGCTCTGTGGGTTCAGTGTGCTGTTCCAGGTTTACAGTCAAAGGATGCTAAATTCTCCGGAATCTCTGCAGCCTCTGTGATGACTCCATTTATGTGCGCCTTTATCTGCTGATGACTGTAGACAATCGCATGTACTGTGACCATGTGTGAGCGATTACTCTATTTTATCAGCTTAGCGCTGTTGGATCACTTTCTAGCATCATAAGGATGCCTGGTTACAGTTTGCAGTGTAATTCATGTGCTCAAGACCCTGATCTGTGAGGCTTTGCTTTTACTGCTATAGTAAAGTCTGACCTGTAACTCTTCATCAAATAGGCGAAAGGCACGTCAGGCCAAAGCCCGCCTGGTAGCTCCAAGACCCGTTTCGGGACCAGTCAGGCCGGTGGTGAAATGTCCAACCATCAGGTACCACACAAAGGTGCGACTTGGAAGAGGCTTCAGTCTGGAGGAACTTAAGGTGAGTGATAACATACAGTAAGTGTCCTGCAAACTGAGGAGCTAAAACTGGTGACAAGGAATGGCAAATGGCAAACAGTCAGATAATCACTTAACTTTTTTGACAGTCAAAGCGGCGACCTGATTGGTTGCTAAGTGCAACGACTCAGCTTTTTCTTTGCACCATTTTTAATAGATCTCCCTGCATGACTCCAGTTGAATATTGTGTGTACAACTGTAGCAGAGTAAGTTTACGTCCCTTTAAATTGCACAATCCACTGGTTTGCTCAGTGATTCCAGCTCTGCTACATCAATGTATTCATCTTCTCTGAAACTATAACTCTTTGCTGAGCAGATAAGGACATTATGACTCCTGACAGCAATATGATGACAAATTCTCCGGAATCTCTGTATTTCTGTGATGATTCCCTTGAACCCTTTGTTCTGACTGCTGTTGGAGTTAGAAGTTTAAAGGGGTTGTTTCATCAGTGGCAACCCCTTTCAGAATGTCACCTAGGAGCAGCAGCTCACTGCTCCGGCTCCTGGAACACCTGCCAAACCGCTAATTATTGGTGTTAGAAGTGGCGGCCAGGCATGCGTTTTCCTTGCAGCATCTGCCTCCTTGTAATGCACCTGACTCAAACTCTGCCACACCGGCTCATAGATGAGTCCTGAGCGGGCGACCCCACTCTGCTGGACATGGGGCCTAATAGGGTATATGAACAGTGGTTGTTTTTTTGGGAGGACACCTCTAGTGTAAGTCTTATATTAACCAAGCTCTCATGTGCAGGCTGCTGGCATCAACAAGAAGGTGGCCCGCACTATTGGCATCTCTGTGGATCATCGTCGCCGCAACAAGTCTACAGAATCCCTCCAAACCAATGTACAGAGGCTGAAGGAGTACCGCTCCAAACTCATCATCTTCCCACGCAAACCCACCGCTCCCAAGAAGGGAGACAGCTCTGTAAGTGTTCTGGTAGCTGTCTGAATGTTGACAATACTGTTAGTTATCTATACAGATTTTTATTTTTGCACCTGTTGCTCTAGAACACTCACAATGTCTTTTTATGAGCATAGCAATCAGTTCAGATATTCGGTTGCTGTGGATCGTAACGTCACTTTTTCTAAAGCTGATGAGCTAATATGATGAGGTGGAGTGTTATTGATCCCGGGCTGCTGTCCCAGCTGATTGCTCCCATTCATCCCAATCCCGCTTTCCTATTGTCAGAAGATGACAACTTCTCAGGAATCTCTGCATAGCTCTAATTTTTTCTTTTTGAACTTTTGAGCCGATGAGTAGGTGTATGTGTATTCTCTGCAGCATATACTTAGACTGACACTTATTTTTTTTCCCTATTCCAGGCTGAAGAGTTGAAGATGGCCACCCAACTCAAGGGCACTGTCATGCCAATCCGCACTGTAAGTTTGTTTTGGTTTGTGGTTTTTTTTTCAAATTTTGTATCTCTGACTTCTGTACAACCCAGGCTGGGCTCGTGCCAGCGTTCCTTATCTCAGTCGTTTGGCTCCATTCTTGGAACTGAGCAACAGAAAAAACGGAAGTACCAGATCCAGTGTATGCTAGACATGAATGGAACCAAATAGACCACAATGACTCTTGTGTGGACCGTTTGACATGGAGTGACAAATTTTGCTAGATGACATAGCATAGTATGCTGCACATGTGTTGTCCAGGATTTCATGCTGGATCTGTGCCAAAGGCTCTACACGGTGTGTTCATATCAAAATGCGTTTCTCCTCCTGACACCCCTGGCAAATACCTGATTTTCTTGTTGAAGCCGGAGCTATTTAATTTCATTCTTCTCCTTTCCACTCTGCTAGGGTAATTGTGGCATTAAATGTTGGCGATTTTAGGTGGATGACTATCCTTGCACTAGAAGGACAGCTAGAGGGTATTAGTGTATCTTGACGCCACCAGGAAGTCCTGGTGGAGTCAAGAGTGACGTGTGACGCCCCTTAAACGTGATTGGCTGCAGCAAAGCCTTTCCTTGCAGGTCCTGGCAGCTCACTATCATGCAATCCCGACACTGATTCAAGGTGCTCGCATGAAGGGGCTTCCACGCCGGTCAAGCATAACGCGCAACCTCTAACTGTTTCATTGCAGTGCAGGGTTAAACGGGGAGGGAAAGCAGATGTGAAGCTGGTGTAACAGCGCGGCTCAAGAAGCGCACCCTCCACTCCTCTCACTATATCGCCGCCGGCTTCAGGGACTCCGGAGGGGAGGGAGGAGACAGTGACAGAGCTGTGAAGCGCCTTTAACGTTCACATTGGCGGCCTCTTCAGGGACTCCAGAGCGGCGGGGGAAAAACAGTCACAGGTGTGAAGCAGCTTTACCGCTCACATTGCTGCCGCTTTCAGGCACTGCAGAGGGCCAGGTGGAGACAGTGACAGGTGGCGGAGCAGGGACAGTGAAGCAGGGAGCTGACACCGCTGGGAGTGTGACAGGGAGCCGGGTGAGTGCCGTGCAGCCACCTAACACACTGCGGGTCACTGACATGGCAGGGTGCTTCAGCCCACTCATCCACTGCATTGTAGAACTGTAATCTTGGCCGCCAATCGGGAGCTAGGGGTGGGATAGGGGTGTTCCTCTTAAACCCCTAGCTTCTGGTGGCATCAAGATACACTAATACACAGCTAGAGCCCTCCAGAATGGGAACTGCTTATATAGAGCAGCTTACTGTTCTGGATCACAAAAGGAAGGGCACCCAAGTGCCCCTCATATCCTCTCTGATGCCTATATGCTGTAATAGCACAAAAGAAAATGAATTTTCATGTGACAACCCCTCATCTTGCTTATAGATGTAATTACACCATGACTTATGGGAAGCGTTGGGTAGTTGCCATTTGGAGGGGTTTAAGCTGCTGATAAACCTCTAGGTTGCAGGGTACAATGTGCTCCCTGCTAGTGCATTTGTCATGGTACAATAAGAAGCTCCTTCATGCCTATCTTGGGTTTAGCAATATGCTTGCTCTTGTCTGTCGAATGTGCCCACTTTTAAAAAAATTTTTTTTATTTTTCGCATATTTCTTGACTAGTCTTTTTCAGCCGGTTGTTTTAAAATTGCTAATATTGGGGTTCTTTATTGTAGCCACATCCCTGTAGTTGTCAGTAAGCACATTTGATTTTTGCATTCACAATAGAACTTTTTTGTAACTGCACATACTTGTTATAAGCGTTCCTAAGTGGTTGCATTGGGTATGAGGTATCTGTGCAAATTGAGTTTTACAAAGAAACATCAACTGAGTATATTTTGGGATGCATGCTGTTAAGGGGGATTTATGATATTGATGACCTCTCGTCAGGATAGGTCATTAATAGTTAATCAGCCGGTGTCCACCGCTCGGGATCCTGGCCGATCGCCTATTCGGGCACCGGTTAGTGCTGCGACAAGTGGGTACAGAGCAGAAGCCGCTGCTTTGACCCCTGTGTATTGGCCAGTGCTGGTTATAGCAGGTACAGCTGCCATTTAAAAATCAGTGAGATTTGTGCATGCAGTTAAAGGCACTGGCCACTACATGGGTTGGAATGTCAATGTTAGCTCTGTTACCTTGTGTAGTCGGGTGCTAACAGCAGGCACCTGATAGACCAGGGTCCTGAGCTGTGGTCTTTAGACGGTCGACTATTGATGACCTATGCTGAGCATACGTCATCAATAGGATTTGCCTGGAAAAGGCTATGTATTGATGACTTATTTCCCTGGAAACTCCTTTAATAACATGGTGGGGTCTTGTAAGACGGGCAATTATAAAAGTATGACTTGTATAGTTTTTGGACTGAAACTAATTCTGACCATTCCGTGAGTGAGAATTATGTTGATTGCTAGCTCTTTGGTTGCATTTATTTGCAACGTCTCTAGGCAATTGCTGCTGCGCTGCGGGTTATGGTTTTCTATAAAATTTTGATAATTGATAAAAGGGGATATTCCTGTCTTGCAGGATGTCAGAATTGTCTGAGATTAGAAATGTGCCTTGGAACCCTAGATATGTCTAGTGGGGAGCGCGTTCCTGCTAGCTTTGGCTTTATAGCACTGATTGACATATGGTGGTTCTGTAGTTGTTGGCAGTTTATTTGTTTGTTTTTTTAACTTCTACTGTGACAAGCTTGACAAATCATCGAGTTCTTATTTTGTAGCGTTCTACATTGGCTGGGTGTTTCACCATCTTCTTGGTTTCCCTTTTTCAGATCTACAAGAAAGAGAAGTCCAGAGTCATCACAGACGAAGAGAAGAACTTCAAAGCCTTCGCTAGTCTACGTATGGCACGTGCAAACGCCCGGCTCTTCGGCATCCGTGCCAAGAGAGCCAAGGAAGCTGCAGAACAGGATGTGGAGAAGAAAAAATAAACTTTTCACTAGAACTGTTAATAAAACAAAATGTTCTTTAAGTCTGTTCTTGCGTTTTTAATAGGTTTTTTTTTTTGGTATCCTTGCTGAAAGACAGAATTCATGTGTGAGGGCATCTGGGGGTTTCAGTTATTTTGTTTGTCGTACATTTACTTCGAGATGGAAGAGCAAGAACTGTAGTTTGAAGACGGGACCTGTGAGTGTGTTTAAGAAGCCCAATGACTAGGATCTGACAAGTGTGTTTCTCACATCCAATAAATAGATTTGCAGTTACATTTCTTACCAATTGCTTTCTTCTTGAATTCTCAGTTTCCTTTCTGCCCTCTCAGTTGTACCATAGGACTCCACTCTGAATGACGCAGCCTCTTCACCGTGGACTGGAAGTCGCTCCATGCATGCCTTTGAAATTCACAGCAATCTGTTGAGGCTTTTCGATTTCAGAGTCAGTTCTGTCATATGGTGTAACTGAAGAAACAGGGTGGTGATGTAAGAAAACTGCAAATATATTTACCTGATGCCAATTATAAATGGACCACAAGATGACTTTTTGTTTTTTATGCTTCAAAAATCTGCTTGTAACACAAGTTGACTTCAGTAGCTGACTGCAGTAGGGGGAAATACACATCTACATTCTGCAGCAGGAAATTGTTTTTTTTTTGTTTTTTTTATTACACTGCATATGTACTGGATTTGTCCAAACCCCCTACATGTGCATTGTATTATATGGAATAGATCGCACTATGACCTCGGTGCATATGTGCTGAGGTCACATGCTGTCGCCCTTTTCCCCCTCCCTCCCCATCGCAGGCTCACCTCTGCTCTCCTCCCTGCTTGTTCTTTGCAATGGGAGGGGGTGGGAGAAAGGCAGAGCTAAGCACCATGGACCTTTTTAGGGCTCTTTACCACGATATATGCTTATGGAAAAGAGCCCTAAGGTCCATGGTGCATGAAATGATAGGACCAGACCTATCTTTGGTGTGTGCTTTTCATAGACTCCTATGAGAGCTGGTAAACACCTTGGATCATGTGAACGGGCTAACTCAAATAGATGGAATTAACCCGTTCATGTGACCTTTAGTGCAGTATAGGCACGATCCTTTTCACGCTGCCACTATGTGTCACTATAGGTAGGGTACTCTTTTCAGCCTATGCTTCATTCTTCCTCCTCCAGACATACTGCTGATCCAGAGACCTGAAAAGGGCATTTATAGTCTGAAGAATAGCTTATATGCAGTAAATAGTCATTTTATTAGTGATACTGGCCCTTTCCTGATTGGTGCTTTCCTGCATGGAAATTAGAACCGTGACCCAGGAGTTCAGCATAAAATCATGTGAAAAGTTTTCTGCAGATCATTTTCAGTGTGATTCCACATTAGATGGGAAAATCCAGCGATCTGAGTGACTTCCAACAAAGCCTGGTCATCAGTGCTGGACTAGACAGGGCCAAGATTTCACTACCAACCGTGCGTTTGTTTTTTTTTTTTTCTAATAAATATGCAACTGTGGAGAGTATACCAAGAATGGTGTGGTTTGAGGAAAAAATCCAGCTAAAGGGGATCCTGTGAAGTGAAACTAATGAAAGGGGTTCAGAGGGGATGTCGGGAATCATTCTGATGAACAGGCGTTTCACAGTGGAAATTGCATAAGAAAACTGCTGCTCACTACTACGCTGCTTTCTTCAACCAACGTGTCCAAATGCACAACTCCTTGTTTTTTAGCATGTATGGGCTATAACAGTGGATGACCAGTTCCAGCCCCATTGTGCCTAAAAGAAGGGAGCCAAAAAGTGCGACTAATGGATCACTGTACAGTGGAAAACCATCACCTGGTCAGATCACTTCAGATCTGTTACACCCTGCTAATGGGAGTCAGAATTTAGTGTAAAGTGATATGAATGGATGACACCTTCCTGTCAACTGCTCAGAGCATGTCATGCTATCAATTTGTAGCAACTACAAGAAGCTTCCTGTCCGCAGGGGCCGATATTCCTGCGGAACAATTTCAACAAATTCCTGCGGTTCTGAACGCCAAAAGAGGTCCAACCTACTACCAGATAGGGATCTCTAACGTAGCCATTCAGTGTAGACGCATGCTTTCATAATACTCACCACCAGGTGGCAGCAAACCTCTTTACAATACTAATCTCAGCACTCTGTAGCTTTCTGTTGCCTGTGATGACAGGCCATGCTTTTAATTAGGCTCAGTGACAAGTTGCTGAGACTCCACACATGGTGGACTAGAAACAGCTGTTTGTGTTATCATTAACCCACTTCACGCATCTTTGGGGACCGTTCCCTTCTATGAGTTTGATACAACTCACTAAACAAAGGGACAGGCTCATCAGAGATAATTCTCCTAATTAGGGATTCGCCAGCTCTGCCGCTAGAGCTCATTGGTATGTCACAACCTAATTCCAAGGCTAAGGGAATGCATCCTCATCTCTTGCTTGTCTTCATTTCTGTACATTAAGGATTAGACGTCTTTTTATATAATGGCCTACATCCTGCATATTAAATATTTGCTCCTGTGCCAGAATCGGGAATCGTACTTTATTGGTCAGTGCAGATTTTTATTGCGCTTACTTGAGCGCGTCCAGAAAATGATCTTAAATCCCTTTCAAATCCAAATGATGTTTACAGCCCAGTGAGATCTAATGCGGTGTGATAACAAGCGGCTGATAGATTGGCAACGCAGTCTGCGGCAGATTGCTTACCAGTGAAGAGCCTGCTGTTATAACTGTAGCCGAGTTGCGTTCTTAACGGGGGTTCCTAGCACAGTAATTTAGCGTCCAGCAATTAGAACGGCATGTACCTGCTTCATTGTATGGGTTTTAGAACATACACAGTGCTGTGCAAACGTGTTAGACAGGTGTAGAAAAGATTCTGCACAGTAAGAACGCTTCAAAAATAGAAGTGCTAATAGTTTATTTTGTCAATGAACAAAATGCAAAGTGAATGAACAAAAAGAGAAATTGCATCAATGTTTGGTGGGACCGCCCTTCGCCTTTAAAACCACATCAATAATTCTAGGTAGGCTTGCACATAGGGATTTTGTAGGATCATAGTCAGGTGTATGATTAACCAATTATACCAAACGAGTGATAATGATCGTTTTTGTATATAGGTTAAAACACAGTCATTAACTGACACAGAAACAGCTGTGCAGAAGGCTTAAAACTGGATGAGAAACAACCAAATTGCTGCAAAGGTGAGGTTATGGAAGACAGTTCAAAATCATAGGTCATAAATTATGTTGAGACTGAGCACAGCCACAAGATACAAGGTAGTTGTACTGCATCAGCAAGGTCTCTTTCAGGTAAAAATTTCAAAGCAGACTGGGGTTTCAAG
Source organism: Eleutherodactylus coqui (assembly GCF_035609145.1). Classification (NCBI taxonomy): domain Eukaryota; kingdom Metazoa; phylum Chordata; class Amphibia; order Anura; family Eleutherodactylidae; genus Eleutherodactylus; species Eleutherodactylus coqui. The sequence continues at coordinate 24,729,653 of NC_089847.1, read as the reverse complement.
ATGTGCTCTTCAAGCTCTTCTGAAGAAGCACAAGAAAACGGGCAACATTAAGGAATGTAGACGCACTGGTCAACCAAGGAAATTTAGCGCAGTAGGTGAAAGTCACATCATGTCCAGCAGTGCCCTCAGTTCAGAACTGTCAGAAACCAGTGGGACCCAGGTAGACACAACTATTGTTCTGGCCAGAAGTCATCATCAAGGAATAATTGTGGGCAAATAGCCATACCTTCTATGTAAAAACAAGGCAAAGTGACTCAACTATGCACAAAAACATAGGAACTTACAGGCAAATATTTCACATTTTGACTCATAACGGGAGTTTCTTCATGGAAGGGCTGAAGAGCAATCCAATAATGAGTGTCTGTAGGCAGCAGTGAAGCATGGTGGAGAGTGGTACAATATTGTGTGTGCAGGCAGCAGTGAAGCATGGTGGAGAGCAGTACAATAATGAGTGTCTGCAGATAGCAGTGAAGCATGGTGGAGAATGGTACAATAATGAGTGTCTGCAGGCACCAGACAAGCATGTTGGAGAGCGGTACAATAATGAGTGTGCAGGCAGCAGTGAAGCATGGTGGAGAGCAGTACAATAATGAGTGTCTGCAGACAGCAGTGAAGCATGGTGGAGAATGGTACAATAATGAGTGTCTGCAGGCACCAGAGAAGCATGTTGGAGAGCGGTACAATAATGAGTGTGCAGGCAGCAGTGAAGCATGGTGGAGAGCGGTACAATAATGGGTTTGCAGGCACAAAGGAAGCATGGTGGAGAGCAGTACAATAATGAGTGCAGGCAGCAGTTAAGCATTGTGGAGAGCGGTACAATAATGAGTGTGCAGGAAGCATTGAAGCATGGTGGAGAGCGGTACAATAATGAGTGTGCAGGCAGCAGTGAAGCATGGTGGAGAGCGGTACAATAATGGGCTTGCAGGCAGCAGTGAAGCATGATGGAGAGCAGTACAATAATGAGTGTCTGCAGGCGGCAGTGAAGCATGGTGGAGAGCAGTACCATAATGAGTGTCTGCAGGCAGCAGTGAAGCATGGTGGAGAGCAGTACAATAATGAGTGTCTGCAGGGAGCAGTGAAGCATGGTGGAGAGCAGTACCATGTCCAGGCACAAAGAAAGCATGGTGGAGAGTGGTACAATAATGAGTGTGCAGGCACAAAGGAAGCATGGTGGAGAGCAGTACAATAATGAGTGTGCAGGAAGCGGTGAAGCATGGTGGAGAGCTGTACAATAATGATTGTGCAGGCAGCATTGAAGCATGGTGGAGAGCAGTAGAATAATGAGTGTTTGCAGGCAGCGGTGAAGCATGGTGTAAAGCGATAAAATAATGAGTGACTGCAGGCAGCAGTGAAGCATGGTGGAGAGCAGTACAATAATGAGTGTGCAGGCAGCAATGAAGCATGGTGGAGAGCGGTACAAAAATGAGTGCAGGCAGCAGTGAAGCATGGTGGAGAGCGGTACAATAATGAGTGTCTGCAGGCAGCAGTGAAGCCTGGTGGAGAGCGGTACAATAATGAGTGTGCAGGCGGCAGTGAAGCATGGTGGAGAGCAGTACAATAATGAGTGTGCAGGCAGCAGTGAAGCATGGTGGAGAGCAGTACAATAATGAGTGTCTGCAGGCAGCAGTAAAGCATGGTGGAGAGCGGTACAATAATGATTGCAGGCAGCAGTGAAGCATGGTGGGGAGCAGTACAGTAATAAGTGTCTGCAGGCAGCAGTGAAGCATTGTGGAGAATGGTACAATAATTAGTGTCTGCAGGCAGCAGTGAAGCATGGTGGAGAGCGGTACAATAATGAGTGTCTGCAGGCAGCAGTGAAGCATGGTGGAGAGCAGTACAATAATGAGTGCAGGCAGCAGTGAAGCATGGTGGAGAGCAGTACAATAATGAGTGTGCAGGCAGCAGTGAAGCATGGTGGAGAGCTGTACAATAATGAGTGTCTGCAGGCAGCAGTAAAGCATGGTGGAGAGCGGTACAGTAATGCGTGCAGGCAGCAGTGAAGCATGGTGGGAAGCAGTACAATAATAAGTGTCTGCAGGCAGCAGTGAAGCATTGTGGAGAATGGTACAATAATTAGTGTCTGCAGGCAGCAGTGAAGCATGGTGGAGAGCGGTACAATAATAAGTATCTACGGGCAGCAGTGAAGCATGGTGGAGAACAGTACAATAATGAGTGTCTGCAGGCAGCAGTGAAGCATGGTGGAGAGCAGTACAATAATGAGTGCAGGCAGCAGTGAAGCATGGTGGAGAGCGGTACAATAATGGGTGTGCAGGCAGCAGTGAAGCATGATGGAGAGCGGTACAATAATGAGTGTCTGCAGGTAGCAGTGAAGCTAAGGGGAGAGCAGTACCATAATGAATGTCTGCAGGCAGCAGTGAAGCATGGTGGAGAGCAGTACAATAATGAGTGTCTGCAGGCAGCAGTGAAACATGGTGGAGAATGGTACAATAAGGAGTGTCTGCAGGCAGCAGTGAAGCATGGTGGAGAGCGGTAAAATAATGAGTGTGCAGGCACAAAGGAAGCATGGTGGAGAGCGGTACAATAATGAGTGTGCAGGCACAAAGGAAGCATGGTGGAGAGCGGTACAATAATGAGTGTGCAGGCAACAGTGAAGCATGGTGGAGAGCAGTACAATAATGAGTGTGCAGGCGGCAGTGAAGCATGGTGGAGAGTGGTACAATAATGAGTGTCTGCAGGCAGCGGTGAAGCATGGTGCAAAGCGGTAAAATAATGAGTGACTGCAGGCAGCAGTGAAGCATGGTGGAGGGCAGTACAATAATAAGTATCTACGGGCAGCAGTGAAGCATGTTGGAGAGCGGTACAATAATGAGTGTGCAGGCAGCAGTGAAGCATGGTGGAGAGCGGTACAATAATGGGTTTGCAGGCACAAAGAAAGCATGGTGGAGAGCAGTACAATAATGAGTGCAGGCAGCAGTTAAGCATTGTGGAGAGCGGTACAATAATGAGTGTGCAGGAAGCATTGAAGCATGGTGGAGAGCGGTACAATAATGAGTGTGCAGGCAGCAGTGAAGCATGGTGGAGAGCGGTACAATAATGGGCTTGCAGGCAGCAGTGAAGCATGATGGAGAGCAGTACAATAATGAGTGTCTGCAGGCGGCAGTGAAGCATGGTGGAGAGCAGTACCATAATGAGTGTCTGCAGGGAGCAGTGAAGCATGGTGGAGAGCAGTACCATGTCCAGGCACAAAGAAAGCATGGTGGAGAGTGGTACAATAATGAGTGTGCAGGCACAAAGGAAGCATGGTGGAGAGCGGTACAATAATGAGTGTGCAGGAAGCGGTGAAGCATGGTGGAGAGCGGTACAATAATGATTGTGCAGGCAGCATTGATGCATGGTGGAGAGCAGTAGAATAATGAGTGTCTGCAGGCAGCGGTGAAGCATGGTGTAAAGCGATAAAATAATGAGTGACTGCAGGCAGCAGTGAAGCATGGTGGAGAGCAGTACAATAATGAGTGTGCAGGCAGCAATGAAGCATGGTGGAGAGCGGTACAAAAATGAGTGCAGGCAGCAGTGAAGCATGGTGGAGAGCGGTACAATAATGAGTGTCTGCAGGCAGCAGTGAAGCCTGGTGGAGAGCGGTACAATAATGAGTGTGCAGGCGGCAGTGAAGCATGGTGGAGAGCAGTACAATAATGAGTGTGCAGGCAGCAGTGAAGCATGGTGGAGAGCAGTACAATAATGAGTGTCTGCAGGCAGCAGTAAAGCATGGTGGAGAGCGGTACAATAATGATTGCAGGCAGCAGTGAAGCATGGTGGGGAGCAGTACAGTAATAAGTGTCTGCAGGCAGCAGTGAAGCATTGTGGAGAATGGTACAATAATTAGTGTCTGCAGGCAGCAGTGAAGCATGGTGGAGAGCGGTACAATAATGAGTGTCTGCAGGCAGCAGTGAAGCATGGTGGAGACCAGTATAATAATGAGTGCAGGCAGCAGTGAAGCATGGTGGAGAGCAGTACAATAATGAGTGTGCAGGCAGCAGTGAAGCATGGTGGAGAGAGCAGTACAATAATGAGTACAGGCAGCAGTGAAGCATGGTGGAGAGCGGTACAATAATGAGTGTCTGCAGGCAGCAGTAAAGCATGGTGGAGAGCGGTTCAGTAATGCGTGCAGGCAGCAGTGAAGCATGGTGGGGAGCAGTACAATAATATGTGTCTGCAGGCAGCAGTGAAGCATTGTGGAGAATGGTACAATAATTAGTGTCTGCAGGCAGCAGTGAAGCATGGTGGAGAGCGGTACAATAATAAGTATCTACGGGCAGCAGTGAAGCATGGTGGAGAGCAGTACAATAATGAGTGTCTGCAGGCAGCAGTGAAGCATGGTGGAGAGCAGTACAATAATGAGTGCAGGCAGCAGTGAAGCATGGTGGAGAGCGGTACAATAATGGGTGTGCAGGCAGCAGTGAAGCATGATGGAGAGCGGTACAATAGTGAGTGTCTGCAGGTAGCAGTGAAGCTAAGTGGAGAGCAGTACCATAATGAATGTCTGCAGGCAGCAGTGAAGCATGGTGGAGAGCAGTACAATAATGAGTGTCTGCAGGCAGCAGTGAAACATGGTGGAGAATGGTACAATAAGGAGTGTCTGCAGGCAGCAGTGAAGCATGGTGGAGAGCGGTAAAATAATGAGTGTGCAGGCACAAAGGAAGCATGGTGGAGAGCGGTACAATAATGAGTGTGCAGGCACAAAGGAAGCATGGTGGAGAGCGGTACAATAATGAGTGTGCAGGCAACAGTGAAGCATGGTGGAGAGCAGTACAATAATGAGTGTGCAGGCGGCAGTGAAGCATGGTGGAGAGTGGTACAATAATGAGTGTCTGCAGGCAGCGGTGAAGCATGGTGCAAAGCGGTAAAATAATGAGTGACTGCAGGCAGCAGTGAAGCATGGTGGAGGGCAGTACAATAATAAGTATCTACGGGCAGCAGTGAAGCATGGTGGAGAGCAGTACAATAATGAGTGTCTGCAGGCAGCAGTGAAGCATGGTGTAGAGCAGTACAATAATGAGTTTGCAGGCAGCAGTGAAGCATGGTGGAGAGTGGTACAATAATGAGTGTCTGCAGGCAGCAGTAAAGCGTGGTGGAGAGCGGTACAATAGTAAGTGCAGGCAGCAGTGAAGCATGATGGAGAGCGGTACAATAATGAGTGTCTGCAGGCAGCAGTGAAGCATGGTGGACAGCGGTACAATAGTAAGTGCAGGCAGCAGTGAAGCATGGTGGAGAGTAATGCTATAATGAGTGTCTGGAGGCAGCAGTGAAGCATGGTGGAGAGTAGTACTATAATGAGTGTCTGGAGGCAGCAGTGAAGCATGGTGGAGATTCTTTGCAAGTTTATCGCTGCATTTCAGCTATGGAGTTGGGGATTCGGTCAGGATTAATGGTGTCTTCAATGCTGGGAAATACAGACAGATACTTATCCATCATGTAATACCATCAGGGAGGCGTCTGATTAGCTCCAAATTTATTCTGCAGTGGAATCCGGCAACATCCAGCCAGTGTCGTTAAGAACGATCTTCAGCGTAAAGAAGAACAAGGAGTCCTGGAAGTAATGATATGGCCCCACAGAGCCCTGATCTCAATGTCATTGAGTCTGTCTAGGATTATATGAAGAAACAGAAGAATTTGAGCAAATCTACATCCACAGAAGATCTGTGGTTTGGAACAACCTCCCTGCCCAGTTCTGCGATGGAAGTTCCACACTAAAATCTGTATGACATTCTGCAATAATCCGCATCATCGGTGCAGAATTTGCTGTAAATCCGTAGCAGATTTCACCCCTTCAATTGAAATGTTGCTGATTTTGATGCGTTTTTTTCCTGCAGATCTGCACTAAAATAGGCAACATGTGAGCGTACCATTTGGGTACATTTACCCGTTTTTTGGCATGGATCCCAGTCAATGGACAAAATACACGTGTGGAATTTAGACATAGAAACCAGCCTTTCTGCGTCAAGAAGTGACATGTCATTTCTTGATGTGGAAACGCTCATTTCTGTGTTGGAGTTCCGCACATGGGTTTTACCCAAAAAGAAGACTAAATTTTGACATGGCCTTTAGAAGCAGAATTAATGCTGAAAATTCCGATGCGTTCAGAAGTAGTGGATTGGGTGCGGATTTTCCGCAGTGAGCGTTCAGTATTCGGAAGTGAGAGGAGCTCCGTTAGGTGTGAGCTGAATCGGCTGATTCCGATTTAAAATCTAAATTGGTGCAGAATTTCTGCACAATTCCGCTACGTGTAAACGCATCCTCTGTCACACTGCCGTAGGCATATTTATGTGCGCTCACTTGCGCCGTAAAAACGCATGAACAGGCGCACAAATCTAACGTTTGTGTGCCCGTTCAGACAGCATGGGCCCTGGCGCATATACGCCGAGTCCACAATGCTGTTGCCTCCCCTTCCCTCCCCCTTGACGGCTCACTTCCTCCCCTCCAGTTGTTTGCAATGGGAGTGGGCAGGACAGAGGTTCAGCTAAGCACCCGCCCCTTGTCCGCAGCCAACACTGGGAGTGTTGCAAACAGCCGGAGGGGAGAAGAGAGGAGGAAAGAAGATGCAGGGAGTATAGCACTCCCACCTCCCTTCTCCGGCCGCTGTCATTGGCTCCCATAGGAGCCCATGCAGTGGCCGACATATTCCGGCCGAGAAGATAGTTCCAGGACTATCTTTTCGGCCTGGTGTGAAAGCGCCTGCCACTATATTGGCCCTCCTGCAGCGCTTTTACGACTAGAATTACGGCCATGTGATCTGATGCATTGGAATCCAGTACATCAGATCGTAGCGAATATCGGCCGGGCGTGAAAACGGCAGCCGATATACGCTCATGTGAAAGAGCCCTGAAGCTGTATTCACACAGGACAAATGCCATGTGATTTGCGAGTGCGACCTGTTTAAAGCATTTTACCATTGGTAACTTATGTGGTTTTTATTTTGTTTCACATGCTTGAAAATCTTGTGTAAGTCTGGAGCAAAATGTGCATTTTTAACGTAAAAACGCATTCTGCATAGATGAAAATTGCAGTGAACTTGCAGACCTACATAGCACCTGTCCGTGTTAATACAGCCTTAGGGCTTATTCACACGAGCGTATATCAGCCACCGTTTTCACGGTCGTCCGATATACGATACCACCTAATGCATTGGATTCCAATGCATCAGGTCACATAGGCGTATTCCCAGGGCGTAAAAAAAAGCGCCCGGACGGCCAATATAACGCTGGGCGCTTTTATGCCGGGCAGCAAAGATTGTGCTGGAACTATCTTTCTGCCCGGAATACATTGGCTGCTGCATAGACTTCTATGGGAGCCAATGACAGCGGACAGAGAAAGGAGGTAGGAGGGAGTTTAGCAGCGTGACTGCAAAAATCCCTCCCCCTTCTCTTCTCTCCGTCTGTTTGCAATGGGAGGATGGGAGCTAAGCTCCGCCTCCTCCCATTGCTGGCTGCGGACAAGAAGTGGGGAGGGGGCTTACATCCGCCCCCTCCAATTGCAAACAGTTGGAGGGGAGGAGAGAGGAGGTGAGTCGGCGAGGGGGAGGGAAGGGGAAGATAGCTTAGCAAAGCTAAGCTGCCTTCCCCCGCCCAATGACATTGTGGCCTCGGCATATATGCGCCGGGCCTGGGGCGTCTGTATGGGCACACAAACGTTAGATTTGTGCGCACGTTCACGTGTTTTTATGGGCTGGTGGGCGCACGTAAAAATGCCTACTGCCATGTGGAGATGCCCTTAGGCTGGGGTCACACAGAGGGAAACTTGTGGAATGTCCACAGCAGAACCGCACAGAAATTTTGGGAGATTTCCGCAGTGGAAAGGCTGCTTTAAAACCCACGCCACTTGCAAAGCCACCATGTTATGGAACTGCAGGGTAGGAAGACTAATCAGCTACACGGTGCCTTAAGTTTATGCTCAGTAGATAGCTGTTGAAAAACGCTGCAGGACGGGCCGAAACGCGTCCAGCTCCTTGACAACCTGTCTTTCATGATGTCTTTTACTTGGAAGTAAAGAAGATTTTAGATGGAGAAACCTACCTACCTCCTTTTTACATTATGCTCAGTAGAGCAGAATAGACAATATCTGTGGTGACCTGACCTCTTATATACTTAACACCTTTCTAATCAGCTATATAGATATGTACAAACATCAAAAAATCAAGCCCCTAAAAGAAGTTGTTTTGCTATAAAACTCGGCATACAGTTCCATCTCAGTCAGATATACAAATGATTAGAGTTGTGGTGGGATTAGATGAACAGTCTTGTCTCCTGATGTCCTGAGGGGGTGCATTAATGGGATGTGAGAAGCTGGATGGTCGAATCGATGAATTGTCCCCCACCGGGCCGTTCTGACCACACTGTTAGGAGGTGTTGGGACCACCAGATGTGTAAGTGCACACAAGGTGACCGAGCTCAGGACCCCCTCGACAGACTGCCAGTAGATCATCTGACAAGCTCAAGAAGCTCCAACTGTTTTATTGTCCACCATCCAGAGACAGGTGGCGCCAACATTACTCTGTGGTCTCTGTGTTTGTCTGAACCCTGTTCTGAAGTACATTTGGTCTCACGGCACCCATTATGTGTACTGCCTTTGACACTCACCCACTTTCGCTTCCACTTGCAGTGGTGTCATGAACAATGAAACCGAACGCTACAGAATGGAACCAGGTTGTCTTAAGCGACAAATTCAGGATTAGTTTGGGCACTGATGACCTCGGGGTGAACGCCTCAATCCTGCCTTAGCTGTGGAGCGAGCAGCACACTGCCCCTGCTGGTGTGATGGTCTGGTGGGTCATACGAATACATAGGGGTCACAGGAAGCCCCCACAACATTTTCGCACTTCTGTGGCTGCTCGTTTACCAGATTTATCACATATAGAACACCGATAGAGCACATATGGGACCATCTGGGACACCAACTTCAGCAGCCTACAAGTTTGCACAATCTAGAGGCTCAGTTAGAGCAAATGTGGAGCAATATGCTGCAGAATACCATACCGCACCTGTATGCCTGCATGCCTGCCTGTATCACATCTTGTATCTAAGTTAGAGGCGGTACAACAGGGTACTAGAGCCTCCATGCCCGCCTATATCACATCTTGTATCCAAGTTAGAGTAGGTACAACAGGGTACTAGAGCCTCCATGCCCGCCTATATCACATGTTGTATCCAAAATAGATGTGGTACAACAGAGTACTAGAGCCTCTATGCCCGCCTACATCACAGCTTGTATCCAAGCTAGAGGCGGTACAACAGGGCACTAAAGCCTCCATGCCCTCTTTTATCACATCTTGTATCCAAGCTAGAGGAGGTACAACAGGGTACTAAAGCCTCCATGCCCGCCTATATCACATCTTGTATCCAAGCTGGAGGCGGTACAACAGGGTACTAAAGCTTCCATGCCCACCCGTTTCACATCTTGTATCCAAGCTAAAGGCAGTACAACAGCTTACTAGAGCCTCCATGCCCATCCATATCACAGCTTGTATCCAAGCTAGAGGCGGTACAGCAGGGTACTAAAGCCTCCATGCCCACCCGTATCACATCTTGTATCCAAGCTAGAGGCGGTACAACAGGTTACTAGAGCCTCCATGCCCATCCATATCACAGCTTGTATTCATGCTAGAGGCGGTACAACAGGGTACTAGAGCCTCCATGCCCGCCCATATCACATCTTGTATCCAAACTAGAGGCGGTACAACAGGTTACTAGAGCCTCCATGCCCATCCATATCACAGCTTGTATTCATGCTAGAGGCGGTACAACAGGGTACTAGAGCCTCCATGCCTGCCCGTATCACATCTTGTATCCAAGCTGGAGGCGGTACAACAGGGTATTAAAGCCTCCATGCCTGCCCGTATCACATCTTGTATCCAAGCCAGAGGTGGTACAACAGGTTACTAGAGCCTCCATGCCCATCCATATCACATCTTGTATCCAAGCTAGAGACGGTACAACAGGGTACTAGAGCCTCCATGCCCGCCCATATCACATCTTGTATCCAAACTAGAGGTGGTACAGCTGGGCACTAGAGCCTCCATGCCCGCCCATATCACATCTTGTATCCAAACTAGAGGCGGTACAGCTGGGCACTAGAGCCTCCCTACAAGGGGTCAGTTCTCCACAATAAGTGATCCTTTTGCTCTGATATTGTAATCACTTACTTATATCAACATTACATGCACACAGAGGAAGTTTCATTCCATCCCGACAACTCCTAGGGACTTTAGTACGGCTAGCGCTGCTAAACTCCTCCCCCCTCCCTTCGCCGGCAGTTCCCATAGGCTTCTATGGGAGCTTCTATTGCTGCGATCAGCCAGCAAAGGGAGGGGGAGAGAATTTATCATCACTAAAGTATCTTCCTCCTGGCCGACAGAATTTCAGGCTGCGGCGTATATACCCGTCCGTCTGAATGGGCAAGAAAACCCGAGACTTAGCTGCGACTCGATCACAGCTTTCTCTCGTTCATGAGATTATATATCCCTCTAAGGTGTGAATGTATAATGAGGCCTCCTAATATAATCCGCAGGTCCGGTGATAAGTGAATTACCCCAGGTGAGTCACCACCAGGTACCAGCGAGGGTGCAGCTGACAATACTAATCGCCTCTCCATGGGAAGGATGATGGGAAACCCTATTTTCTCGCATTAACCCTATAAATCCCACCTCTCCCGCATTGACACTCGCCTGACGTGTGTCAATGCCTTCTATTTTTAAGCAGCGGCTGGTTAATTTGCTCTGCTAGGAGCCCGAGATGGTGAAATCAATGCAAATCCACTGAGAGGTAATAAAAGATGAGATTAAATAACCATATAGATCGTATGCAGAGCGCGGCGCAGACAGCGGAGACATCGCTGCAGAACTGCGTCTAATAGGACAATCCTGCCGGGATAATTGTAATGGAGATTGAGTATTTTCCTTGTGGGGGCTGCATGATGCGGTGACGAAGGTGATTTTCTTTTAACCCTTGCATTGCCAAACAGGGAATGAATGATCCACGCTTCCTGGCTAATGCCATTCTATTCAATTCCAACATCTTGCAGCCACTTAACCCCTTGAGTGGCGGGTTTCCTACCACCCTGTCGTGCCCACCAGGGCAGGTTTTTTAAAATGGTCTAATCATTGAATTTCAACTAATTTTGCAGTTGCGTCTAAAGAGCCATAACTTTTTCATTTTTCCATTGACATGGCCATATAAGTGCTTGCTTTTTGCGGGACAAGTTGTGATTTTTTAAACAGGGGGGAGGAAAAAAAGAAATGAGGAAAAAAGAAAAAAAGGGGCCATGTCATTAAGGGGTTAAATAATGTATTAACTTCCTTCTCTGGGTCATTACGACGCATGGATACCACATGTGTGATTGTATTTTTGATTTTTTACAAAGTAAAGGGAGACAAGTGTTTTTATAATTTTTTAAATAATTTTTTGACTTTATTTTTTTTTTTAAATTTTTTTTGTCCCTTTAGGGGACTTCCACAGGGACCCATCAGGACCCTCTGATCACATTCCGGGGGTCCGATGGTGACAGCCCTTTACATGCTGCAGTGACAGCCCTTTACATGCTGCAGTCACATAGACTGCAGCATGTAAAGGGTTAACACAGCAGAGATCGGAGGTTTTCTCTGATCTCTGCTGTAAGAGCTGGTACCTAGCTGTCCTCTGACAGCTAACAACCAGCTCTCCCTGCCACAGAGACCATCGGCTTCTGACAAGCCGATGGTCTCTATGGCAACCTGTAAACAAACCAGGAGGTTGCCGACATATCTGCAATATCTTCTGCTGGTTTTTCAAAGCCCTTGCTTTGTTCTCTGTGGGTCTGTGCAGGCAGAGCACACTGTCACACCTTGTGGCATTGTGCTCTGCAGCTCCCATAGTGATACATAGCCTGGAAATCTTCCGGGCTATGTTGCTATGAGCAGTGGAGCTCGTCCCAGAAAATTTCCGGGCGTGCCACTCAAGGGGTTAAAGGAAGGAGGGAGTTGCTTAAATAGCAACTACTTAAGGAATTATTCATGCAAACGATATTCAATGCGCACAAAACTCACACGAATATGAAATGCATTCCTTTGAAAAAAATCGCAGCATGTTCTATCTTTGGGCGTTCCCCTGGGGCAGGGGCAAAAAAACGCTCCATGTGAGGGAACGCATTCAAACCAATGGGCTCCTTTAAATGTGGTTTGTGCAAGCGATTTTGCTAAGCAGCCCAAAGAAGGAAAAATTCTGCAAATGCAATATTCCAGGATTCTTTGCCGCAGTTTGGATCTGCCGTGGATTCTACTGCGCTCCACGGTGAGTCTGCGGCAAAATCTGCACGTGTAACACGTTCGCTGCGCTTTTTGCAGCTGTAGGATATCTTCAATCTCACTGAGGATTTTCTATTGCTGATTTTGTAGCCGTACCCTTAGGCCACGCTCACACATGCGTTCACAAAACGCCGCATCCAAGACCGTTGCGCTTTACTGCAATTTCGCGCAGCTTTTTCGAAAGCATTCTACAGCGTTTGATGGCGCTATTTAACACACCCCATCATTGTGAAGGTGCGTTACAAAGTGCTAAAACACCCAAAAATAGAGCAGGCCGCATAAGAAAATCGCGACAATAGAAACGCCGCATTCGAGAACTGGCTCGAAGCCCCATTTAAATCAGTGGCGGCGTTCCACGATTAGCGTGGCGCTTGAAACGGCGTGGTAAAAAAGCAGGCTGCGTGAGAGCTGCCTTAGGGGTCTTTCAAACAGACGTATTTGTGCGCCCAAAATTTGCGAGCTCCATACACAAAGCAAAGAACCGATTGAGTTCAACGGGCTCGCTGACATCTCTGTGTTTTGAACGTGCATTTTGGTCGCGCAAAAAACACCACAGCGCGCTCTACTTGTCTGCACGTTCGCGCATCAAAGGTCCTCATATACGTCGATGGTGGGTGCACAAATGCATGCGCAATATGCAAGTAAGGGTGCATTCAGACGACCGTATATCGGCTGGGTTTTCACGCCGGCCGATATACGGCGTCTCTCTCTGCAGGGGGAGGAGGCTGGAAGAGCCAGGAGCAGTGCTCTGAGCGCCGCCCCCTCTCTGCCTCCTCCACTCCCTCTCCACCCCTCTGCATTATTTGCAATGAGAGGAGGTGGAGCGGGGCGGGGCTAAGTTACTGGGAATTAGCTCCGCCCCCGTCCCACCTCTCCTCATTGAAAATAGTGCAGGGGGGTGGAGATGAGGCAGAGAGGGGGCGGGAGCTCAGAGCACTGCTCCTGGCTTTTCCAGCCTCCTCCCCCTGCAGAGAGACGCTGTATATCGGCTGGGCGTGAAAACCCAACCGATATACGGTCGTCTGAATGCACCCTAAAAGCGTAATACATGCCGTTATTCCGCTGTGCAAAGAACAAGTATGTAACTCATTAAACAAATTAGCCATTTCAAACGGTGTGTTTTTGTTTGCTGTGCACAAATAAACACGTCGGAAAAAGTACAACACCAATACGTGCGCAAAAAAGATCCCGTAGGCAACCTGCAGATTTTGATGTGGAAATGAAAATGGCTTCAAACCTGCCTGCAATTCCGCATCAAAATCCACAGTTAGACCTGCAGTTTTTGGTGTGGGATTCCGCAGCTGCGGATTCGGCTGCGTCCTGCGACGTAATTCCATCCCGTGTGCTGTTAATGCTTGTGTAGTAGCACTAATTGCAGCGGTTTAAAAACACAGTGAAAAGTGCTGAGTGGGAATACAGCCTTTGGCCTCACACAAGCGTACTATGGCAGCTTATTACACATTTATTTTATATAGTCTCTTGACACACCATCCTGGTCCCCTCCATAAATGTCATACATGTTTGTTCTATGTAGATGCACTGTGCAAGCCTGTCTTGTCATTTCCAGTGTGTGTTGTACAGCTGCAGCACTGTTAACTTCAATAAAATCATTGCCTGCATGTAAATGTATCAGTCTGTCATGTCATGTGGTACAAGTGAGGGTATAAGTAGAAGGGCTTGAGAGAGGGAAAGGAGTTCAGTTCTGTCTTTAAGTTGAGAGTTCTAACACAGAGCCACATGGAGGCACCTTCAGCTTCCTTGTGGTAAAGATGGAGGAGAAGGTGAGATATCCTATAGGAACTGCATTTTGGATGGGAGCGGAGTGAGCCCCAAGCCTAAGGGTGCGTTCACACGAGTGCATAAACGGCGCGTTTTTGCGCCCAATGGTATATACATGACCATCTGAGGCGTTGGTTTCGAATGTATTCGTTCGCACGGGCGATTTTACGGCGCATAAAAACGGCAACCCGAAGAAAACCGGAACATATGCGACCGAAATACGCGCCAACGATGGCCGAAAATATAGTTTGCAAAGTAGGAACAAACGATAATACGCTTTCTAGCTCTGGTCATGATCGCCAAAAAACGTTCTTTCCGGCGATTATACGCTGCGCACGTGCGAACGTAAATACGCCTACGCTCGTGTGACCGCGCCCTCAGAGAGAGCTTCGTAAGTACTCTCTTTTCCTGACAAGACCCAGTGCAGAGGTACTCACAACTTTTGCCTATGTGGCCGTCCAAAATCAAGATCACCGTGTAGAAGTACTCTCCAAAGTTACACCCCGTGTCTCCAGTGCAGGGTGCTAATTCTAAAAGTAACTAATACTACCAGAGTATCTGTGGAGTGACCCCTACCCCCTTCCTTCTCTGGAGTGCTTCCAGTCCAGGAGCGGTACCTGACAGATAACGCAGACTGTAGGACCGGTTGCATCCTGTGTATCCTCCCTGACCTCTGAACTTCCTTTCTTGCCTGCACTGTAAAGAATTGTACCTGAATTGCTGTGTAATAATTGTTTTGCCGAAGTTATTTTAAGTAAAGTTTATACCGCGCCCTAACCATTCCTGGGGACCCGAGGTACTACAAACCAGTATCTGTGTTTATTCTCCAGCATGTGATATATCGGTGTGTGGGAACGGTGGGGTCACCCGTGACAACTACTACCCCCTTCATCCTGTTTATTGGCAATACCTATCCTAGGGGTGTTAACGGTGGCCTGCAACGCCGCTCTGGCCTTGGCTGCGTGTCATCCCTCTGGGACCAGAGCCTGGTAAGTGTCGCCGTGGCAAGCCAACACTTAACCCTCCCAGTTTCCCACGTGTATTAAGTGTCTGGGGCACCCCTCTGGGGTGTTGCAGATGTAATACGCTGCGTATAAATCTCATAGACTTCTATGAGGGAGATTTGAAATGTGCAAACTTTATATGAGGGTTTTACGCATGTCCTATTTTTGGGTGTTTTATGCATGTATAAGTTTTATTTATGCAGGTTGCTAAGAAAAGAGACAGCAAAAAAAGAGAACAGGAAGTGGAAATTACATCTCTTTCTGCACACGTAATATTTTCTTTTTTTATAGAGTCAAATATCTTTTAAAATAGCGTTTCTTCAATACGCTCGTGTGAGTGAGGCCTATTGCTCCATTTTCCCTGTGGTGGCTCTGCAGGGAATTGAACATCTGCTGTTGGGCTTTGCCAATCGCTGGAAGTGCCAGCAGTGAAATAACCTGCTAGGATGTGCCATCACTTTATCATCGCTGGTGCCCGACTGTAGCAACCCCCATCGATCCTCAGAGTGAAGAAGGACTGCCGCTCTGTTACAGATTTCCCTCACACAGTGATGCTTCCGGCCACTCGCTATGCGGGGAACTACAATACTCTTCATTCTCTGTGCAGGAATTAAGACATCCGTCTTTTTGTTCCCTGGATCAGCTGGGGTCTCAGGAGTTGGAGCCCTAACAATCTGAAGACAAGAACATATGAGCAATATCTTACAACCCTTAGGACTTGTTCGCTCGGCTGTATTTGCGCATGTAATATGCTGTGAATAGAGCTCATTGGTTCCAATCAGTTCATTCACATGGGTGTTTTTTTCCATGCGATGTGCGTTCACGTAAAAAAATGTGGCAGGTTCTATCTTGTACGCATTTGCGCAACGCAAGAGACCATTGAAATCAATTGGCTGTGTTAATGAGCCTGAGATACGTAGAAAAGCTGCGTATTCACTGCACATATAAGCACAAACTCAGTGCTTAAATAGATGGGCGTGTTTTGAAAATCACAGCCGCATAACAGGACTAAACTATGGATTTCAATGGTTTCATTTCCACTATTGGGATCCTTGCGCGGTAGTTACCCTATTTTCCCGCAGTTTTTTTCAAACTCCATTGTTATGCAGTTGTGACAATCACAGCCGGGCCAAAAGGAGACCATTGATTTCAATGGTTTTGTTCTCACTAGCGGTATTCTTGACGTTAATAGTACAGGTGGAAAAAAAAACAAAAACAGGACCTATCCTCCCGCTGTTTTCTTCAAACTCGCATGTTATGGCGCTGAGTTTAAAAAGTCCAAGAAGAAAAAAAAAAAAACTGTAGCGGCGAGCGTAGTTGCTTATACAGCCATCTGTTTTTGCACTTAGGGCTTATTCACAGGAGCATATATCGGACGCCGTTTTCACGGCTGGTAGATGTACGCTACCATCTGAGCTGTCCTGCCCCTTACCGGCTCTCTGCCTCTCTTCTTGTGGGCCCCTCAAGGCTCCGGGGCCCGGGTGCAACCGCATCCCCTGCATCCTCTATAGTTATGCCAGTGACAGGAGCGTATATCAGCCACCATTTTCACGGCTGGCTGATATACACTACCATCTGAGCTGTCCTTCCCCTTACTGGCTCTCTCCTCCCCTCCGGCTGTTTGCAATGAAAGAGGGTGGGGCAGAGCTAAGTCACGCCCCCTCCCATTGCTGGCTGCGGGCAAGGGGTGGGGAGGCAGCGGGAGCTTAGCTCCACCCCCACCCACTCCCATTGCAAACAGCCGGAGGGGAGGAGAGAGCCAGTAAGGGGAAGGACAGCTCAGATGGTAGTGTATATCAGCCGGCCGTGAAAATGGTGGCTGATATACGCTCCTGTCACTGGCATAACTATAGAGGATGCAGGGGATGCGGTTGCACCCGGGCCCAGGAGCCTTGAGGGGCCCACAAGGTCCATCTTCCCCATATAGGGAGCACAGTACTATGAATAAAGCATTGTATTTGGGGGCCCCATTACAGATTTTGCATGGGGGCCCAGAAGCTTCAAGTTATGCCTCTGGCTCCTGTGAATAAGCCGTTAGGCAGTATTTGCATGCCTAATTTTTTTTTTATTCTTTTTTTTCAGAAAAGAAATACAGTAAAGCATGGTCCTAAGACATCACAAAAATCTTGCTTCAAAGTTTTGGTAAACTGTCAGCTGACGTACACTGTAGCAGATCATTTGCTTAATCCTTGTAAAATGTAACCAAAATTAGACACTTATATTGAATTAGTTAATTAACCAAACTATCCCATTTACTCGGGAATTGTCCACTGGCTACCAGGCATTTGAAAAGAGGGGGGTAGGGTACGACAGGTAGGAAAGGGGGGGGGGGGGGCAAGGATAGGGAAAATGGAATGGCAGGAGACACATTGGGGACAAACAAAAATAATATTTCCCCACAATCCCCGACCACGCCCCTATATTTTATTGTTTTATTATTATTTTATTAGCTGGGGTAATTAGAACCTGGGAATGACGGGATTATGGCTCAGATTTGGGAACAGGTACAGGGCCCAGCGCGTTCACTGAGTGCATAGATTCTTATACTCCTCCGAGCAGAGGCGTAAGTTGAAGCTCCCGGGCCCCGATGCAAAACCAGTAACAGGACCCCCAACTATAATGCTTTTCTCATAGTACTGGGCTCCCTATATGGAGAAGAGATGCCCTATGGGCCCCCTAAGGCTCCTGGGCCCGGGTGCAACCGCATCCCCTGCATCCTCTATAGTTACGCCCCTGCCTCCGAGTTTTGAAACTCAATCCAATAGTACAATGTTTTTGAGAACCTTTCCTGTGTGTCTTTGATGGATGCTGAAAGGTCCTCCATCTCCATAATCTCATGGACCCTACGGAGCCACATTTAAATAGAGAGAGGCGACGATTTTCGCCAAAGTTTCGGAATACATGTTTGCATGCCCAGTTGTATCCATCCGTGTGATGTGCGAGACACGGCACATTGCAAGTCCTATTCTCACACAAAATTTACATGAAAATAGGACTTGCTTCAGTTTTTCTGTCCAGCAATGGGTTAATTTACACGTTTCCCCCCCCCCCTTCGCACCGCTAGTGTAAATAAGCCCTGCAGAAATTCTGCAGCATTTACAGTACAAGGCGTTCAAAACATCACCTTCATATGCTGCGAAAAACTTCCACAACGTTTTTGAAAACGCCTGCGGACTCTAAATCCCCGGCATCTCTATTTATGCTGCAGAACTTTGCAATTCAAGGGTTAAAATCCACATCCAAAAATGTGGATTTGGCCACTGCAGATTTAAAGCACATTTGTTACGGGTTTTCCGCCGCAGAAAGTCCACAGCATACAGTACATGCTTCTTGTGAAATTACCCTTAAGGGGACCTCCGAATGTCACTGTACTATGGAGATATTCTTCCCTAGAAGCGATGCTCCGTATACTCCCAAATCGTAGGCTTCTATAGGATTCGCTTCTACGGATCCATAATACAGCCATGTCAATGAATATTTATCACCGATTACAATGTAACAAGACATGCTGAGGATGATCAGTTGTATATGTTACGCAGAGAAGCCTGGCAGTGAAAGAGTTAGTGTAGGGGAGGGCTCCCTCTATGGGTGTACAGCAAGAAATGCAAGCTGTACGGTAGTCTGAGGAATACAGAGCCAGATAGCGAGCAGGCTACTCAGCGCAGATCAGCTCCTGACCATCACTACTGTTCAGCCCAGGAGGCAAAGGCATTGCAGGTGAGAGCAAGAACTGGCACCCAGCCTGGGCTGCCTGATATGTCCTATGTCAGGGGTGCATGCAAAATAGTCATCTCTTCAAGGTGTAAAGACCTTTTTGCAGAAGATACGAACAGGGGATTTGAGGTTTCTTAAAAACCACAAGAAAACCAACCAAAGGAGTGATTGCATGAGAGTTGGGGTTGCTTGAATTTGGACTTCGGATGTGGGAAGTCGAATCTCAGGGTGGAGACTTTGCAGGATGTTCTGTGGGGTTAAGAAGTAAAGAGTGTGGGGGATATGTTGAGGTGAGGGTAGGGTATCAGGGGAGTTCAGAAGTAGGGCGAGGAGGAAAAAATACTGAAGATGCCATATGGGTGGGGGTTCAGATAAGAAGTTGAGGTTGGGAAGGATAGGGTAGTCGGGTGAAGACCGTGAAGTTCAAGGATTAGGGGTGCAGATTAGTAAAGAGGTTACTACACATCATACTCCGTATAAGGGGGAAGAAAATAAGAAGTGGGGTGCAGTATGTGATGAGAGTAAGAAGAGGGGGTTAAGAGGTAAAGCATAGCTGGAGGTAAGGGAAATCAACGCAAGAACGCAAATAGGACATGAGGTGAGAGATATAAAAGTAAGATGTGGGTTCTGCTTGATATAAGATATGGTATAAAGAAGAGGGTGCTGGTGAATATGAGGGTCGGAAGGGGGATTTATTAAGAGGGGAGATGAAGGAGTTGAGGAAAAGACATTAGGTGAGAGGGAAATAAGAATTGGGGTGCAGAGAGATAAGACAGATCAGAGTATAAATGTGGGTTTGCACATGATTTGATCTAATGTCAGAATGGGGTGCAGTATAAAAAGATGCGGATAATTGGGGTGTAGTATCATGTGGAGATGATGAAGTTTAGGTGAGGGGTACGGTATTGATGAAGGTAAGATGTCAGGACCTACAAGAAATGAGAGCATGATGTTAAGAATTGGGGTTCAGTGTCATAGGGGGGAGTTAATTATAAGAAATGGGGTAAACATGACATGGTTGATGGGAGACATGTAGCTGTGGCAGATGAATGAGGTGCAGTACATAAAGTGAGTGAATCACTGTGGTAGTGGACATCATGAGATGAGGAAATTAAAGTAATACATGAGATGAGAGTAAACATTGGGGTGCAGCATGAGGAGAGGGAGCTGGAAGAAGATGGGTACAGCATGAGGTGAGGGAGCTGGAAGAAGATGGGTACAGCATGAGATGAGGGGCAATGAGAGAATGGGTACAGCTTGAGGTGCAGGGCAATGAGAGGATGGGTACAGCATGATGTGGGGGGTAATAAGAAGATGCGTACAGCATGACGTGAGGGGTAGTGAGAAGATGGGTACAGCATGAGGTGCAGGGCAATTAGAAGATGGGTACAACATAAGGTGCAGGGCAATGAGAAGATGGGGACAGCATGAGGTGCAGGGCAATGAGAAGAGAAGCACAGCATTAGGTGAGGGGCAATGAGAAGATGGGTACAGCATGATGTGAGGGGTAATGAGAAGATGGGTACAGCTTGAGATGCAGGGCAATGAGAAGATGGGTACAGCATGAAGTGAGAGGCAATGAGAAGATGGGTACAGCATGAGGTGCAGGGCAATGAGAAGAGGAATACAGCAAGAGGTGAGGGGCAATGAGAAGATGGGTACAGTATGAGGTGCAGGACAATGAGAAGAGGAGTGCAGCATGAGGTGAGGGGCAATGAGAAGATGGGTACAGCATGAGGTGAGGGGCAATAGAAAAGATGGGTAGAGCTTGAGGTGAGGTGCAATGAGAAGATGGGTACAGCATGGGGTGAAGGGCAATAAGAAGAGGAGTGCAGCATGAGGTGAGGGGCAATGAGAAGATGAGTACAGCATAAGGTGAGGGGAAATAGAAAAGATGGGTAGAGCTTGAGGTGAGGTGAAATGAGAAGATGGGTACAGCATGAGGTGCAGGGCAATGAGAAGATGGGTACAGCATGAGGTGCAGTTCAATGAGAAGAGGAGTACAGTATGAGGTGAGGTGAAATGAGAAGATGGGTACAGCATGAGGTGAGGGGCAATGAGAAGATGGGTACAGCATAAGGTGGAGGGCAATGAGAAGAGTAGTACAGCATGAGGTGAGGGGCAATGAGAAGATGGGTACAGCATGCGGTGAGGGGCAATGAGAAGATGGGTACAGCATGAGATAAGGGGAAATAAGAAGATGGGTACAGCATGAGGTGGAGGGCAATAAGAAGAGGAGTGCAGCATGAGGTGAGGGGCAATGAGAAGATGGGTACAGCATGAGGTGAGGGGCAATAGAAAAGATGGGTAGAGCTTGAGGTGAGGTGCATTGAGAAGATGGGTACAGCATGAGTTGCAGGGCAATGAGAAGAGGAGTACAGCATGAGGTAAGAGGCAATGAGAAGATGGGTGAAGCATGAGGTGAGGGGCAATGAGAAGATGGGTACAGCTTGAGGTGAGGGGAAATGAGAAGATGGGTACAGCATGAGGCGGAGGGCAATGAGAAGAGTAGTACAGCATGAGGTGAGGGGCAATGAGAAGATGAGTACAGCATGCGGTGAGGGGCAATGAGAAGATGGGTACAGCATGAGATGAGGGGAAATAAGAAGATGGGTACAGCATGAGGTGGAGGGCAATAAGAAGAGGAGTGCAGCATGAGGTGAGGGGCAATGAGAAGATGGGTACAGCATAAAGTGAGGGGCAATAGAAAAGATGGGTAGAGCTTGAGGTGAGGTGAAATGAGAAGATGGGTACAGCATGAGGTGAGGGGCAATGAGAAGATGGGTACAGCATGAGGTGCAGTTCAATGAGAAGAGGAGTACAGTATGAGGTGGAGGGCAATGAGAAGAGGAGTACAGCATAAGGTGAGGGGCAATGAGAAGATGGGTACAGCATGAGGTGAGGGGCAATAAAAAGAGGAGTACAGCATGAGATGAGGGGCAATGAGAAGATGGGTACGGCATGAGGTGGAGGCCAATGAGCAGAGGAGTACGGCATGAGGTGAGAGGCAATGAGAAGATGGGTACAGCATGATATGAGGGGCAATAGAGAAGATGGGTACAGCTTGAGATGAGGTGCAATGAGAAGATGGGTACAGCATGAGGTGAGGGGCAATGAGAAGATGGGTACAGCATGAGGTGAGAGGCAATGAGAAGATGGGTACAGTAGGAGGTGAGGGGCAATGAGAAGATGGGTACAGTATGAGGTGGAGGGCAGTGAGAAAAGGAGTACAGCATGAGGTGAGGGGCAATGAGAAGATGGGTGCAGAATGAGGTGCGGGGCAATTTGAAGATTGGTACAGCATGAGGTGAGGTGCAATGAGATGATGGGTACAGCATGAGGGGAGGTGCAATAAGAAGAGCAGTACAGCATGAGGTGAGGGGCAATGAGAACATGGGTACAGCATGAGGTGGGGGATGTTATAAATAAAAAGTTGGGTATAACATAAGGTAATAGGTCCAAGAGAAGTGAGGTGCAGAATGAGGTGTGGGGAAATGAGAGAAGTGCCGTAGCACTATGAGGTAAGGGTGAAATGAGAGAGGTTGGGTGCAGCATGAAGTAAGTAGGAAATGAGAGAGGTAGGGTGCAGCATGAAGTAAGTAGCAAATGAGAGAAGTAGGGTGTGCTTTGAGGTAAGGGGGAAATTATAGAAATGCAGTAACGGCGCAAGGCAAGGGGGAAATGAGAGAAATGGGGTGCAGCATGAGGCAAGGAGGAAATCAGAGAATTGGGGTGCAGCATGAGATGGGAATAAAGAGTGGGGTACAACATAAGAATAGAAGCGGGTTGCAGCAGGAAATGAGAGGAGTAAAACAATGTACGAGTTTAAAATATCAGATGAAGACAAAGAGAAGAGCAATAACTGGAGAGTAATAGAGTGAGAAGAACATCCACCAAAAGTGACATTTGGGGTTCACTATGTGCTTGGCAGCACTTCACCACACTAAGGGACACAGCATGAACTTGGAGAACAATAAGAAAGGGTGCAGCTGAGGGAGAAGTGGGGTATGAACTGACGGTGCTGAAATTCAGGGGCGCATTGAGTTAGAAACAATTAGATGATGGGGTGTCCGGTACAGAGGAGAACGCTGCGTGACACTGAAGCAATCTTAAGAGTGAGGTTTAAGTCATTTAAAGGGGTGCAAGTCACATATGTGGGTGCAGAGTAAAGTGACAGATCTGTATATATAACTGAGCTTCAGACTCATTACTGCTGTCATATGTGACATGTTCCTGCGGCTTTTTTATTCACCTTACATACATGTACACACATGATCATACTGAACATGGCAGCGTCTTACAGCATAGTGTGGGGTACGCTCCATGAAGATGGGGCTGTCGGCTCCAGATAGAAGGTGCTGCTCACCTGATGTTGGGATCTGTCGGTGACTCACTGTGACTTTCTTTTAACAGTGTTTATGACTCACAGAACAAGATACATTCAGATAACGATGTGCCGTGTTCTGTCACATCATCTAGATGTCATCCATGTGTAATGTCACAGTTACATGTCTCCAATGTGTAATATCACAGCTACATGTCTCCCATCATGTGTTCTGTCATATCATCTACATATCTCCCATCATGTATTCTATCATATCTACATGTCTCCCATTATGTGCCTTTGTCACATCTACATGGCTTCCATCATTTGTTCTGTCACATTATGTACATGTCTCCCATCATGTGTTCTATTATATCTACATGTCTCCTATCATGTGTTTTGTCTTATCATCTATATGTCTCCCATGTGTAATGTCACAGCTACATGTTTCCCATCATGTGTTCTGTCATATCATCTACATGTATCCCATCATGTGCCTTTGTCACATTTCTCCCATCATTTGTTCTGTCACATCATGTACATGTCTCCTATCAATGTGTCCGGTCACATCATGGACATGTCTCTCATCATGTGTCCTGTCACATCATGTACATGTCTCTCATCATGTGTCCTGTCACACCTGCATGTCTCCCATCATGTGTTCTATCTCATCTACATGTCTCCCATCATGTGTTCTGTCACATTATCCACATGTCTCCCATCATGTGTTCTTTCATGTCTGCATGTTTCCCGTGTATAATGTCATAGCTGTGTGTCTCTCATCACATTATTTGTCATATCTACATGTTACATCATGAACATGTCTCCCATCATGGGTTCTATCACATCTCCATGTCTCTTCTTGCATGTTCTGTCACATCATGAACATGTCTCCCATAATGTGTTCTATCACATCTCCATGTCTCCTGTTGCGTGTTGTGTCACATCATGTAAATGTCTCCCATCACGTATTCTATCACATCTCCATGTCTGCTGTTGCATGTTCTGTCACATCATGAACATGTCTCCCATGATGTGTCCTATCACATCTCTATGTCTCCTGTTGCGTGTTGTGTCACATCATGTACATGTCTCCCATGATGTGTTCTATGACATCTCTATGTCTCCTCTTGCATGTTCTGTCACATCATGTACATGTCTCCCATCACGTGTTCCATCACATCTCCATGTCTCCTGTTGCGTGTTCTGTCACATAATGAACATGTCTCTCATGATGTGTTCTATCACATCTCCATGTCTCCTGTTGCGTGTTCTGTCACATCATGTACATGTCTCCCATGATGTGTTCTATCACATCTCTATGTCTCCTGTTGCATGTTCTGTCACATCATGTACATGTCTCCTATCTTGTGTTCTGCCACATCTACAGCTCTCTCACAGCTACATGTCTCCCATCATGTATTCTGTTGCATCTACATGTCTATAATATGTTTTGGGTTCCTATGTGCTGCATGTGTCTCACATGTGTTATATATTCATATATTCTTTCATCTGCCTTCCATGCATTTCAGTATGTTATATTTTCAGATTTGTCTTCTATGTGTTGTATGTTTTTTACATGTCTCTCATGTCTTCTGCAATTTTACATTAGTCAATCAATTTTTGAAGCTTTCTTTGTGTCTTTTTATGGTTTGTTTTCACATCAGTTAGTAAATATCTACTTATTTCTCCCATATTTTGTATGTTCTCATGTATTTTCCCATGTGTTGTGTATTTCTACATGTTACTCATGTCCTATATATTTTTTCGCATGTGACCTGTGTGATGTATATTCTTTCATGTGTTTCCCATGGTATGTATGTTTCTACATGTATCACCAATATGCTGTTTTTTCTTTAAGATTTTTCCTTTTTTATACTGCCACATGTATCTCTCATGTGTGGAATATTTCTACATGTGCCACCCATGTGTTATATATTTTTTCATGCATTTCATATGTATTTTATATTTCATGGATCACCCGTGTTGTATATTTTCATATGTGACCTGTGACATCACATCTACATGTTTTTCATGTCATTCTATCTGTAGGATGCTTACATATCCCCTGACGTCTTTTTCATCCTCATAACTACATTCTGTCCTCATGTCAGTATTGTTCTGTGCTGGGAAAATTGTGTTTTGTTATAAAGTGACAATAAAAATGATGTGCAGTGTATGAGGGGGCGAAACAGTGCAACAGATAAACCCTCGGGATCTAACCTCACTCCACCAGAATATTCATATCATATGTGTTCACAGATCCAAATAATATCTATCTATCTATCTATCTTCCATCTATCTCTCATATCTATCTATCTATCTCATATCTATCTATCTATCTATCTATCTATCTATCTATCTATCTATCTATCTCTCTATCTATCTATCTCACATCTATCTATCTATGTATCATCTATATCTCCTATCTATCTATCTATCTCCTATCTATCTATGTATCATCTATATCTCCTATCTATCTATCTATCTATCTATCTATCTATCTATCTATCTATCTATCTCACATCTATATATCTATGTATCATCTATATCTCCTATCTATCTATCTATCTATCTATCTATCTATCTATCTATCTATCTATCTATCTATCTCATATCTATCTATCTATCTATCTCATATCTATCTATCTATCTATCTATCTATCTATCTATCTATCATCTCACATCTATCTATCTATCTATCTATGTATCATCTATATCTCATATTTATCTATCTTTCTATTTATCATTCTACCTATCTATGTATCTATCTCATATCTAGCTAATATCTATTTATCTATCTTTCTGCCTCATATCTATCTGATATCTATTTATTTATCTAATATCTATGTATCTCATATATATCTATTTATCTATCTATCTAATATCTATTTACCTATCTCTCTCACTCTCTCATATCCATATACACTACCGTTCAAAAGTTTGGAGTCACATTGAAATGTCCTTATTTTTGAAGGAAAAGCACTGTACTTTTCAATGAAGATAACTTTAAACTAGTCCTAACTTTAAACAAATGCACTCTATACATTGCTAATGTGGTAAATGACTATTCTAGCTGCAAATGCCTGTTTTTTTGTGCAATATCTACAAAGGTGAATAGAGGCCCATTTCCAGCAACTATCACTCCAGTGTTCTAATGGTACAATGTGTTTGCTCATTGGCTCAGAAGGCTAATTGATGATTAGAAAACCCTTGTGCAATCATGTTCACACATATGAAAACAGTCTAGCTCGTTACAGAAGCTACAAAACTGACCTTCCTGTGAGCAGATTGAGTTTCTGGAGCATCACATTTGTGGGGTCAATTAAACGATCAAAATGGCCAGAAAAAGAGAACTTTCATCTGAAACTCGACAGTCTATTCTTGTTCTTAGAAATGAAGGCTATTCCATGCGAGAAATTGCTAAGAAATTGAAGATTTCCTACAACGGTGTGTACTACTCCCTTCAGAGGACAGCACAAACAGGCTCTAACCAGAGTAGAAAAAGAAGTGGGAGGCCGCGGTGCACAACTAAGCAAGAAGATAAGCACATTAGAGTCTCTAGTTTGAGAAACAGACGCCTCACAGGTACCCAACTGGCATCTTCATTAAATAGTACCCGCAAAACACCAGTGTCAACATCTACAGTGAAGAGGCGGCTGCGGGATTTTGGGCTTCAGGGCAGAGTGGCAAAGAAAAAGCCATATCTGAGACTGGCCAATAAAAGAAAAAGATTAAGATGGGCAAAAGAACACAGACATTGGACAGAGGAAGACTGGAAAAAAGTGTTGTGGATGGATGAATCCAAGTTTGAGGTGTTTGGATCACAAAGAAGAACGTTTGTGAGACGCAGAACAAATGAAAAGATGCTGGAAGAATGCCTGACGCCATCTGTTAAGCATGGTGGAGGTAATGTGATGGTCTGGGGTTGCTTTGGTGCTGGTAAGGTGGGAGATTTGTACAGGGTAAAAGGGATTCTGAATAAGGAAGGCTATCACTCCATTTTGCAACGCCATGCCATACCCAGTGGACAGCGCTTGATTGGAACCAATTTCATCCTACAACAGGACAATGACCCTAAACACACCTCCAAATTGTGCAAGAACTATTTACAGCAGAAGCAGGCAGCTGGTATTCTATCGGTAATGGAGTGGCCAGCGCAGTCACCAGATCTGAACCCCATTGAGCTGTTGTGGGAGCAGCTTGACCGTATGGTACGCCAGAAGTGCCCATCTAACCAATCCAACTTGTTGGAGATGCTTCTAGAAGCGTGGGGTGCAATTTCACAAGCTTACCTCAACAAATTAACAGCTAGAATGTCAAAGGTGTGCAATGCTGTAATTGCTGCAAAAGGAGGATTATTTGACGAAAGCAAAGTTTGATGTAAAAACAATGTTATTTCAAATACAAATCATTATTTCTAACCTTGAGTCAATGTCTTGACTCTATTTTCTATTCATTTCACAACGCATGGTGGTGAATAAGTGTGACTTTTCATGGAAAACACAAAATTGTTTGGGTGACCCCAAACTTTTGAACGGTAGTGTATCTATCTCATATATGTCTATTTATCTATCCATCTGATATCTATCTATTTATCTAATATATTTATCTATCAATCTATCTATCACATATCTCATATCTATCTATCTCATATATATCTGTTTATCTATCTATTTGTCTCATATCTATCTCATATCTATTTATCTATCTATCTCATATTTATCTATTTATCTCATATTTATCTATTTATCTCATATCTCTCTATTTATATATCTCATATCTCTTCTATCTATCTATCTATCTATCTATCTATCTATCTATCTATCTATCTATCTATCTGTCTCTCATATCTATCTATTTATCTATCTATCCATCATGTGAGTATATTTTGCTATGTATTAAATATATACTTATCAAACTTTTAGATGTAGAGTAAGACAAAGCGGCATCCCGAGCTGATCCCTATCTCCATAGGACATTTTTGTACCATTTCTGCTTAAAGCGACTGGTCAAAGATGACCAAATTCATTATCTGACTACCTGAGGCATACCGTACATTTGTATGCAGTAGTAGTCTAAGACACTAGCTGCTGCTGTGACTGGCCAGCACTACTCATATGGACAGGACGGGTGTCTTGGACTAATGATGCATACTAATACACAGTGTGCACCAGGTTGTCAGAGTCGGCGCAGGTGCAAGAAGAAAGGGGAGTTAGGCACTGTGAAGACATAGAGCCCAAGGATAAAGAAACAGCTTTATTGGCCACAGGTTTCAATAACACATTGGCATTTTCAGCTGTTTCCTTATGCTTGGGTTCTCTGTCTTTGGCGTGCTGGATTCACTTTCTTCTTGCTCCTTTGCTGGTCTATGGAGTTCTTACTACCTGTCCGACGGGAAGGCTGCTGCTTCCATTGACAGGCATTTCAACGTCTCATGCCATCTGCACAACCATCCCAGGTAACAACAGTCCAACTTGCATCTTAACCCATGACATTTATGCTGTGCTACACTATGGAGCTCTGTCCTTTCCCTTAAGAGAAGCCATCTGTGTTTCTTCAGGACCTTTAGCTTGGTCTTAAGGCCCAGTTAGACTCAACGATTATCGCTCAAACTTCAATCAAAAGCCGACTTTTGAGCGATAATTGCTGTGTCTAAATGTGCCCATCTTTCACTGTTCAGCCGAACGACGGTTTTCAGTTCTGCTTGAAAACAGTCCTTCAGCAGAACAGCTGATAAGCAGGACAGCAGCCTGTGTTCTGCCCGTGGAGAGCTGATTACAGCTGATAACATTGTCACAGGTGTTCTCAGTTATCAGCCCTGCTAGCAGAACAGCTGATAAGCAGGACCATACTCTGTGTCTACTGTCCATGGTGCTGAATTCTCCACGGGGAACCCATGGCTGAACAATGGAGTTATGTAGTGGCTCCCAGAAGCTCATTTGCATGCAAATGAAGCTAATAAAGTACTAATAGCAATGAGTGCCTATTAGTACTTTATGCAAAACGATCGCTGATCTTTCAATCTCTTGAAAGATATCTGTGTGTGTAAATGGGCCCTTATTTCTTTCTTTCCTGCATGATGCCAACATATTCTGCAGTGCTGTTCATAGATTATCACATCCACCACTCTCTGTCTCCAAGGGGTCTCAAAATCTAATCTTATTGTACTGGTGAGGAGTGATTGAGAGATTGAGAACACCTTCCACAGGATGGGCAAAGGAAAATTAGTCACCCATGTTTGTAGTGGGAATACCACTCTGGTGTGACTTTGCCCCCCCCCCACTTTTCTCTTAAGTTGCTTTTAGATGGAATGATTATCATTCAAAAAATTGTTCACACAAGTGAAAGTGAATGATAATCAGTCTAAATGTGAGCCAGCGATGAACGAGAATCGTCACTTTTCGTTTTTTGTTCATTTTCTGCAGGCATAAAAATCATCGTTGGCTTATTCACTTATCGTTTAAACAGTGATTGTTAAGTTGTTTTCATTCGCATATACAGCGAATGAGAACGACTGAATGATTTATCTACCTGGTTTAATCGGGCTGCACATGTTAGTGGTGACGTCACTCGCTCATTCAAACAAGAATCGGCTCGTCTAAAGGGCCCCTTACTGTCTTATCCGGTGGATGACTTTATCTGCCCCTCCTGTCATTCCTTGTATATCAGTAGACTTGTACATCATCCGCCTCCCCTGCCGTTCACACATCTTCACACCTCGTTCTGGCTGTTACGTAAATTCGGATCACACTTTTATTTTTAGGCCTCCATGTGGAGGTCCAGATATTTATAGACATCACGTATATTTAGATATGTACACATTTTCCATGGAGAGATGGGATTCTCCCTGACATCACTGCAGGATTGCTTATTCACAGCGATTGCCTGCGGAGGATTCCTCAGTATGGGGGTTTATTTCCAAGGCGTTATCAAAGGTATCTTCTATATTCCCATAGGGGCTAGAATGCAAGTTAAGGCCCGTTTCATACGAGCGTATTTGTGCAGTGTTTGGCGCACGCAATACGCAGTGAATAGAACCCATTGATTTCATTGGGTTGGATTAAATTAGCGTATTTTGGGCACGCATTTCGTTTGCGTAAAAAATACGCAGCATGTTCTATTTTCCTGTGCACTTGCGCATAAAATAGCACATATTGAACTTATTAACTTAATTGCCCATTTCAATGAATCGGAGCATGCTTGCGTGTTTTTTTTGCACATGCAAATGCGCATGATTTGCATACGCAAACATGACAGTAAAACACACACATAAAAACGCAACGCCCATTGCGCAAATACATGCGTAAATGTACTTTCACCCATGTGACACCGGCTTAATGCAGCTTTGCAGGTGCAGATTCATCCCAGCAAACTCCATGCACTACACCTGCTTTAATTAGTTAACTATAAAGCCTTATATACTCCCCGCTCCCGCTGTATCCCGCGCTGCCACTTGGTTCTCCGCTGTCTTGTTTATTTATAGACTGGTTTATGGGACGTCACAGGCGCCGCAGTCAGTAATAGAGCTCAGCGATCGATCGTTGAGCTGTTATTGGCTGCAGCGCCTTTGAGGTCAGTAAACAGGTTGGGGCAGCCTGTAAATGTGACGTAGAGGGGAGACCTGAAGCAGTGGACACCGGGAGTCGGGAGAGGTGAGTCTATCCCAGTTTGTTATTTTACTGCACAGCAAAGGCTTTTTACTAAAAACCTACAACTTGGACAACCCCTTTCATATCACAAAAAAACAGGTTGTCTGTGAGCCCCTCTGCCTTCCAATAAAATTCAAAGGTGTTCTACTTTTTGCAGAAACAGCGCCATTGTCGTCTATGTCCATGTGTGGAAATGCAATAGAATGAGCACCATTAGGGATCCATGCAACATAGAACTGGTATGGATCTGTTATCTGGCCATGTGCCGGCGGTCTTAACCTAACCATAGATCCAGGGATCAGTAAGATTATTCTGCATAATTCCAGTGCAGAGATTTGTCCAACTGTGGGCCTCTGTCCGCTTACAAAACGATCAGAAAGATCATGAAGGTTCCCAATACATCCAATTAAGATTGTAAGATCTGTGTTGTACAGTTCTGTATTAGTGAACCTTTTCTGTGGACCAGGGGCGTAGCTAAAGGCTCATGGGCCGGTTGCAAAAGTTTATCTTGGGGCCCTCCAACTTCTCTTAACCCCTTAACACAGAGGTGTAACTTGAAGCTCCTGGGCCCCAATGCAAAACCTGTAACAAGGCCCCCAACTATAATGCTTTATTCATAGTACTGGGCTCCCTATATGGAAAAGAGGGGCCTTATGGTCCCTCTAAGGCTCCTGGGCCAGGGTGCAACCGCATCCCCTGCATCCTCTATAGTTACACCAGTGCTGTGGACCTATATTATGCCTTCGATGCTATACATGTGGCATCTTCCGTTAGAAGCCACATTGCAGAGATATTCGTCCCTAGAAACAATGCTAAAGCACACATGACAACTTGGGGCTAGCCTCGGCACCAGTAAAATTTGGGCACGTGCCATTTCCAAATGAACTTCAAGTACTTATGATGTCTTGCGTACACATGTTCTATGCTTGTTAAAGCAAAGGTGGGTATAGAGCAGGCAGCTGCCACTTAAGAGCCCAAATTTACTTGGAGCTAGTTCTTTAGAAGTCATACAGCATTGGCCATATTGTAGAAACCTTGCATAAGACTATTGTGGTGCAGAGAAAGCCATGAAACTGAAGTTGAGATAGCACTGGGTGAAATGTATGACAAGCAGCTGAAATATTCCGATTTCATTGTTTTCCATCTGTGTTATCTGACATTGAACTTAATATGCTCTGCAAGTCATCGATTGAAATGTGATGATGCAAACTGTGGATGACACATTATTAGTATGTTCCAGCCTGCTCTACAAGGCTGCATTCTCTTCTGCATTAGAGGAAGCTTGTGCTGATTTTTCATTAACTGTGATTTTTAATCCAAGCCTGCAGATACATGACTGATATGTTTTGCCTTGCAGGATCTTTCAGGCTCACATGTCCGCTCTCTGCTGCATCATCCCAGACAGATCTGTGTTCTACTTTGCACAACTAGGATCCAATTAAACCTGTGGTCCATTCCATCTTCTACAAGGACTCCAAAATCTTGGCCATCGAGAGGTGGCAAACCTTGTGAAGGAAGCAAACGTTGTCCTCTCATCATCACTTTGTACATGTGTGGACTGTTGGGTCATCTCTGGCAGCATCTCTGGATTGCCTCCTGGGCTTGAGTTGAACTTGGGACATCAAGCAAGTCAACAATGATGGAGCAGGAAAGTGGTGTGTGATGTCTTAGTGAACGTAGTCTTGTGCGGTTAAGTCTCTAGAGGACACTCATTTGTTAATGTTGACCTCAGGGGTCATGAATAAATAAGCCACTGGTGACCTTGTCCAATTCTGAGTAGATCTTATTGATGTATCACATATTGATCTTTTAAGAAGACCTATAGATACATCATGATCAATCAGTGCATTGAGCATTGAGCTCCATATAAAGGCCATTTGCCCCCTCTACCCTCATTTATAATCACAGGGCACTGATATAATTACAAAACGTGGATCCTTTATTATAAGAGGTCTTTAGAGAACTTCCATGGTCCAGATATTCCTTAGACAGGCATTGCATGGAGAAGGCACCATCATTCTGACAGTTCTCTGGAGAGCTTATCATTATCCTCCTCCTTTTACTGGTTAATTTCCTATTACAACCTGTCCAGTAACCACTGTATTTTGGCAAGATGATGGTGAATGAGGTTTCAGACTTGGCATCTCCATCTTCCCTAGGCGTTGTCACAGCCACCTGTGTGTCTAAGGTAGAACTCCGAGTATGCTGCAAGAACCTGCTGGACCGAGATACGCTCAACAAGTCGGACCCTTGTGTCCTGCTACTCATGCAGTCTCAGGGCCAATGGATGGAGGTAAGACCGAGATGTTAACATGACACCTTTATTTGTATATGGCCAATATAATATGGAAAGAGCTTCAAGATGATGGTTGTTGATGACTTGGTGGATCATGGGTGTGGATACTTTGCGTCTTAAGATTTGTCACAGCCCAGGGTTGGCTTGACTGTATAGTTGTGTTCTGTGTCACATGAGAACAGGGTCTATTTTACTTGTAATGTTCGAGAACTGAACCTACAAACATTGTTTTAATAGTCATACATTACAGAATGCGCTTCACTGGAAACCAAAGAATAGAATGTCAGTTGAGCAGTTATGGCCACCGCAAGAATCCCAGATATACAAGAGATGGAAAAAATATGGAAACACCATATGAAATGCATGTGATTTTAATAATTAACGCTGAGCTGCCCTTTTGACCCCTGCGTGGCTGAGAGCTTTCTTGCCAAATTTGTATTTACTTCACCTCTTGCTCTGCTCTGGGTGGTTTTGGGAGCCAGCTGGTAACAGCAGCTAAGTGGCTCAAACCACTTGGCAATGGGACCTTGCCCAGCTGCATCTGTGTCATATTACCTCCACCTAAGTTACATAGGATTATAAATCATATTTCAATAAAACATGTAGAGACTGATTTTAAGGTATGCATTTTGTACAATGTTTCCATATTTTTGTCCAATCGTCTCTGCTGATCTTGTCTGCTTCCAAAACCACCTGACATCTCAAATACAGAGATAGAAGACATAATGTGATGCAATAAAGCTTTGGCAACAAAATAAGTATGGCTACTCACAACTGCCAAGGTTAAAACAGATTAAAAGTAATCCAACATGGAGAACCCTCTTCTGCCTGACTCGACTTACGCTTCCACGGCTTTTTCTGGGGCATTCCCCAGAAGAAGCCTTGGAAGCAAAACTTGAGTTTGTGAGTATATTAAAAGGGATATACCTATATTTCTTTTGTTGGTCAAGTTTTATTGCACTACATCATGTCCTATGCCTCTGTATTAGAGATGTCCGATGCTTTTGGAAGCAGGCAGGTCTAATTGCGAGGAAGCTATGGGCATAGAAGATTGGTACTTGTGTCCGGGATTCTTAGAGCGGTGATCACTTCTTATGTGACATTCCATTCTGTGGTTTCCGGTGAAGCACATTCTGTAACCTTTTACTACTAATTGAAAAATATTTGAGACACTCTTGATTTGACCTTAACCAACTCTGGGAGAACATTATTTTCTTTGCATATATTTCAACGTTGTTTTAAATCAATGTGTTTAGTAAAGTGTGCCTTGTCTTTAACTCCAATAAAGGAGATGTATATGCAGTGTTCGACTGTGTCACATCTGGCTTAACAGATGGAATCATTCTCACGGTCAATCATCTATATGGATAGTACAATCTTTTACTGAACTTTTATGAGCTTTCACTATATTCTACCACCTTTATGATTGTGTTATAAAGGGTGATTCAAAGGTCTGGGCTACCTGGGATATATTCTGAATATATGGTGGTGCATTTTGGTAGTAGTCATCCTGGATTCAGACCTTGAACCTTCCATGGAAAGGGGGTCATGAGAATACATGGGATTTAATGGTAAAATGTCATCAGGAATTGATGGGCGCAGACATTTTTTTAGTGCCTGCAAACATTTTTGAATTATGGATGATGTCATGTTGAGTATTAATAAAGTTTTGTTGAGGTATGTGGTATGAAAAAACACTAATTACATGTGTAATTGCACGTGGCTCTGATGTTTGAATCACCCTATACATTGACTGGTGGATTGTGAAATTATCTCATACTTAAAACTCTCCTGGAAAAAGTTCTGGAAGAGTTGGCATATCTCCTGGGCACTGTAGAATACTCCAGGAGCCTCCTGAAAAGCCAGCAAGCCCAGACCAATGTTTCCTGTACATGGTATGGGGTTGCTGGATCATCCAGACAGACATTTAGGGGGAAGCAACAGTTTTTCTAGCCTCTACTTAATCAGTCAGATACTTCTCCTTGCTTCCTTTGTGTACCATACCTTGTTAGTGCCCCAAGGGCCCTTGCTTCTAGTGTTATCTATTCCAAGTATCGCCCTACTTTCTTTTAGTGCCCTTGCCTCAGGTTCTTCTCTAATGCTTTTGCTCTTTCTCCCTTTTTGTGCCTCTGCCACAGGCGTCTTCTACCTTTTAAGTACCTTGCACCCAAGGGTATGGACTGTAAAGGGGTATAGTGTCAAGGGGCTGTGTTTAGATGGTATCTCCTATTCACATAACCCAGGCATATGAACATCATAGAATGGGGTCTCCTGCTAGGGACCCTCTCTATGTCCCAGAAGGTAGAGATACTCAGTTAGAGTGGCTCATATCTTAGCAGACCTGCAATATTACATTTAATCTGCAGCAATCACTGCAGGGGAATATCAGGGTGGCCATGGCTTCCCTCCGTGAAATCAGCTGTTTGCTGGGGTGCTGAGTGTCCTGAGACCCACATTCTCAAAGGGGTTGTGCATTTTGGTACAACCCCTATAAAACAACGCTCCCGTTTCAGGACAAAATTCTGTCCCCAGACCAGAGGGGAGGCAAGTTTATTATTTGCAGTTGTTCTTCTCTGCCGTTCCTCTAATATGCTGAGTCCTGTTTTTGGCTTACAAGACGGCCAACGCAATCTTCAGACTACCTAATCGCCACAGTACATTGGAAGTGTTGGACCACTAGTGCACTATATCTGCTCTATGATTGGCCAGACGTGATCAGCACTGGCCAATCTGAGAGCAGTGTACGTTATCGATTAGGCAGTTAGAAAATTGCTGCAGCCACCTTGGACAGCTGAAAACAAAGCCCCAAACTGGCAGATTTGAGGGGAATAGGCAGAGAAAGACAACTACAGGTAATATAATATACCCTCTTCCCTTCCTGTCCCAGGAAAAAGTTTTGTCTCAAAACCGGAGGGTTACTTTAAGGCCAAAACATTTTCAAGCACTATCAGACCATATGTATACTGATCATTTAATTATTAGTAGGAGATGGGTCCTCTGCTGCAGATGAACTCAGGGCCATGTTAGGCATGGATTTCAGCTCTGGAGGATCAAAAAGATACCAATACTATCCTGTTCTGTCAAATCGTATTTTTTTTAACAGGTCTTTAAACATAGGGCTCCTTGGGATCTTGAATTAGGGATCCTGCTAAGAATTCGCCACCAATGAACTGGTGGTGATGACATATATGGTCACTTTCTACTAAAATGAATACAATTTATGGAATTTCTTAGGAAAAAGAACTTGTGGGTTTCCATAGGTCCCATTCCTTCCCATAGAGAGTGACTGTATGTGTCAAAAGAACTCTTAGACTCTGAAATCCCTATTTATTGCTGTGTATCGGAGCTGTGAAAAACTCTTCCACAATTCAGATTTGAGCAGAGAATGCAGATATAATAGAAATATATAGAAATCTCTAAGCTAAGGGACTTTACACGTGACACCCGTTCTCTTTTAGGAATCCCTGCGGGGATGCAGTAATGTCCTCCTGCTGGTTTCTATCAAAGCATATGCATCTTTGTTTCAGTCAAAAAAACTGAAGCAAAACGGAACTGAAGCAAACTGAAAGCCTTCATTTTTTTTTGAAAACCCATTGAAATCAATAGGATAAAAAACTGATCAGTTCATTTTAGTTTTAAGGTGGTTTCACATCTGTGCTGGGGATTCTATGTTCCTGCTCCATTCAGGGAGCAGGAAAGGGGAAATTCCCACGGCCGAAAGGTTCCATCTCTGGACGGAACCGAACAGCGCTGGACGGACCCCATTGACTCCAATGGGGTCTGCCCTCTTTCCGCTCAGCTGTCAGGCTTTTGGGTGGAAGAAAAAGCGCTTCCAGTATTTTGAGCCACATCTGTGACAGAACCTCCGGCTGGAAGTTCTGACGTAGATGTGAAACCAGCCTTACATCCTCCAAAAACTGAGCAGAGAGATGGAAACCTTGAACTGAGCATTAACGCAGGTAGGAAACCACCTTTACATCTTTATAAGGGGTTCTGTGCCTTGCTGAAATGTTGCAGACATGTTTTGGTGAAAAGAAAACTTTCTAATGTAGAGGCACACGCTGTTAAGTGTAATAGTTGCAGTCCCTAGATGAGGTACACAGCCTAATGGTTTCTTTGGAACTCAGTGAGCACAGTCTCTTTCACTGCAGAACAGAACAAGACTTACAGAAAACTTGTATAGTCACCTTGACAGGCCTAAGGGTCAGGTTGTATGTAAGATATCAATTCTACATGCAACCTGACTCCTAGGGCTCTTAAAGTGACTATACAAGTGTTTTGCAACTGTTGTTCTGTTCTGCAGTGAAAGAGACTGTGCCCACTAAGTCTAAGAGAAACCATGGCTCTTGTCCAAACCTTCCTTCCTAAAATGGATCGACAGAATGCCCTGCCTAGGCATTGTTTGTCGGGTTGTATCTCCACTTCTATACAACACCCTGGTGCCTCCTGGGTTCTCTGTGACAACTAAGTCACTACCCATTTCCACAGTCACTTAAGCTAACCTCTTACATATTATCATTTTAACATGCAAATCCAGCATGCGGTTCAGCTTGACCTTAACTATCTGCTTACACCACTTGACTCTTGGTGCCTCTTCTATGTTGTTTATTTGCAGGGGGAGGGTATTTCCAGACACTGATCCCATCATTCACTGGTGCGGTCACGTGGCAGACATGTTGCTTTGCTTCCTCTAGTCACAGCACCCTCTCTCACAGTCTGAGACCCTACTTACCCAAAGCTTATACCATCGGGTGTCAAACGATACTCTGGGATAATACACATCCACTGGCTCCATTGTAACAGCCTTTCAGACACATCAGTCTCTGCTGATCTCTTAATCTCAGAGAGATCCATCTGAAGGGCTACCAGCTCCTGAAACTGTCCACTCTTACACTTGCACTGTCCTCACATGATAGAATCCAATCCTCTTCAGTATTCTAGTCACTTCTTTGTCCATTCACTTTCTCACAGCCGACCAGTGTGCTCCTCGGTGGTTGTCCAAGCCTATAGCTCCACCAAATCTCAGTGCAGGTCCAACTGTTATTCATGTGGATGCTGCACACACACTCACCAGAGGCAAAAAAACAGAGTTAAAAACACATGCTTATATAGATGCACCTTGACCCAACCTACCTAGATGCTGCGGTGCAACGCTTTTACTGCCATTGTCAAATCAGAACCAGGTCACCGAATAATGCCCCCTTTCGGTCTGGCAACTCCTTCTCCTGCAGGATGGCATCTAGTGTCATTAACTGACACCAGAATGGTGACACCATTGAGACAGTGGCTCCTCAGCTACAGCTACAACATGCCAACCTTTGTCGTTATCACTGTACACACAGATCATATCATCAATATGATCTATTAGGTCAGTGTTTCTCAACTCCAGTCCTCAGGACCCCAAAACAGGCCATGTCTTCAGGATTTCCTTAGTATTGCACAGATGATGTAATCATTGTCAGTGCCTCAGACATTGCTACCAGTGTTCTTACTATAGGCCATCTTGAAAACATGACCTGTTGGGGGTCCTGAGGACTGGAGTTGAGAAACACTGTTTAGGTCATTTAAGCATCAACACATAAGAAATAGAGCCTAGATTGGCCCAGTCATTTCAAAATAGGGTTATCTTCTGCTAGAACTTTGGGGTCCATTGGGTTGAAACCTGTACGCAACAGCGAATCCTGGTCTATTAGGTCATTTAAACAGCAATCCATAAGACATATATCCTAGATTATCTCCATTCAGTGCTAAATGCGGTTGTCTTCTGCTAGAATGTTGGGGTCCTTAGGGTTGAAATCTGTACTCAGAGGAAGATCCTGGTCTATTAGGTCATTTGAGCAATGACCCATAAGATATAGAACCTAAATTGCCTCCATTCAGTTTCAAATGGGGCTGTCTTCTACTGAAACTTTGGCATCCATTGGGTGTTAACCTGTACTTAATAGAGGATTCTGTTCTGTTAGGTCATTTGAGTGTTGACCTATAAGATATAGACCTTAGATTGGCTCCAGTCAGTTCCAAATGGGGTTGTCTTCTGGAATTTTGAGATCCATTGGGTTGAAAGCTGTACTCAATGGAGGATCCTCAGTTGGGCCAGTTCAACCTTGTCTATGGGTATCATATTAGGGCTTTGTACAGCTTGAATATTGCACAAAGCTGTAATAAGGTCCTGTCCATGAGCCTAAAAGGTGTAATTCTCCTTTGAGTCTAAGATTGTACATTCCTATTTAGACAACGTAAATGGACAAGAGGGCAGAAGTGTAATATCACACGTGGGGAATCACATTCTTTGCACTGCGCCTCCATAGTCCCCCATTAATGACTCTGAGTATTGTCGTAATGTATTACATTGTGCCATGTAAACATGAATAATTACATTAATATCTGCTCCTCTGACTCACGGTAATGGTCTAGAGTTATCACGCGGGGTCCATGAAATGTAATTTTGCATTACATTTAACGTTATTTATGTGTCCTGGTGAAAGGAAATAAAAATTAATGAAACAAGGAAGGTAATTAGTACATGGACAGAACGCGGCTGCCTCCCTAATGTTCAGGAGCTGCTGACATACAGTGAGGCTTCTGTTCTCTGGGTGCTAATGAAGTGTTCTGCTGCTTACTGCTCATAGCAATATAACACAAGTCCTGTTAAGACCGACTGCTGCCGCTGCCTCACGTAATGTTCCGGAACAAATACTATGATAAACAGCCTCATCTTCCACAGCTATAATGACAATGATAAATATCTCGATATGTTTAAAGGGGTCCTACATTTTTACAAAACAAGCACCAATAGGGAGTGCTTTACTCTAAGAATTATGGAGTTTAATGGCGTAAGTGGTCAGCAATCGGGTCCAGATTATAGGGTGGGCACATAGGGATCATGCCCCAGGGCCTCCATAGCTTTAGGCTCCTACCTTATCTCAAGCAACCACATTC
The DNA here is from genome assembly GCF_035609145.1 of Eleutherodactylus coqui. NCBI lineage: Eukaryota > Metazoa > Chordata > Amphibia > Anura > Eleutherodactylidae > Eleutherodactylus > Eleutherodactylus coqui. Next base: position 24,689,653 of record NC_089847.1, on the reverse strand, counting down.
TCTGTCCAGACCAGTTCTTATATTCTGGTTCTTTAAATCATAAGTGGTTCAGGAGAACCTGGTATGTCTGGTAGGAGTCTAACTGGTGGCCCAATAATCCAGATGGTCTACCAAAGAGGGATTTTGGCAAAATGCAAAGAGGTACTGCAAAGTTGATGACCTAGTTTACCAGTACCGCCTGAACTGGACCAGCACCTCAGAGCACCCGCCCCGAAAAGGGCAACACACTGTGGCAGAGACCGAGAAGCAGTCCAAAGTGCACTGAGGACGACCAGCACAAAACATTTCCATGGAGAATTAGGGGTACAAAGTACTAAGCTGAATGGTTAACAGAACTACTGAGTGCAGATCCACTGACCACTAAGACACAGAACACTGAGATGTCCGGTACACAGGACATATAACCAGTGTCCTTTACACAAAGGAGCTGGTTTAAATACCCTTACACAGGAATTGATGAGCTTACTGGGTTGGAAAAGCGCTAAAAAAACCCGCATGCATTGCCTGGCACATCACGTGGTCCGGTTCTACCGTAGTGATGTCACCCTGGCCCAGCACAATACCTAGAAGTCAGGGCACTGCTGGCGCCATGACAAAATCTTTCTGCTACGCTGTTCACCTTTGCCAAACTGCAGGGTAATTGTAGCTGTGGAGGCCTACCCGACATTCTCATTCTTCATCGGCCCGTCAGTCTGTATAATGTATATACTACGCATTTCTGGGACCCCCGTCTCTGGGTGTACCCTGATGGTTGTTTGGTCGAATCTACCCAGCCAAGAACAGGTGAAGAGGTAGACATTCATATGTGTGTCTCTTTCCATTGAAGTCTAAAGGAGTCATTAGCTTGGCTGCTTGTGTAACTACCATAGACTTCAGTGGAGAGGTCTAGGAGCATGAGTAGTCACCTCTCTTATATGTGGTTGCAACAAGGAGTCAGGTTGGGTTTAGACTTCAGAGGAGGGGTATGATTTTACAAAGATTTCTACCAACCCTACTCTGATCCCGACAGCAGTGGAGCTGAAAATTCATCCCAAACTCATCATTGACAATACTAAAACATGAATTCGGGCCTTAAACTGCAAGCGTCTGGCATGGTTCTTAGTCAGTAAAGGTGAGGGTGTGGGGTCAACAGCCATGAATTTGCACTAATGAGTTTATAGATAGTGTCCTCTGTTCAAGATCCTCATCTCCTGGCTCTGCAGCACCTGTTCTGCATTACACAGATATCCCATTGATTTAAATGTGCGCAATGTAATGCTTCATTTCCCCTGTGGGAGCACTGCAGGAAAAATGAACACTTACAACCAGTTTTCAACTGATCACTGGAGGTCCCAACAGGGGGACACTGTGATCATCTTATTGGTTTAGGGACCTTTTTTAACAAGTAGGGATTATCCAAAACAGAGAACTCTTTTAAGACTTGGTTGCAGAAGGGCAGGCAAGTTTGGAAGAGATGTGTCCATTTCGGAGTGTGAAATGCTATATTCAGTCAGGTCACTCTATTGTTAAAACAACCCTCCAGATTCGGGACAACATTCTGTCATGAAGACAAAAGAGGGAAGAGTGTATATTACCTACAGTTGTTCTTCTCTGTTGCCTCCCTAGTCCGCCGTTTCTGGGACCATTTTTGGCTGTCCAAAATGGCTTCAGCAACTACCTTATGCACTGCTCTCTGATTGGCCGAGACTAATTACATGAGCAGGTCTGGCCATTCAGACAGCAAGTATAGTGCACTGGTAGTCTAATACTATCAATGCACTGTGGCGAATAAGGTAGTCTAAAGACTGTGTTGGCCATCATGGACAGCCAAAAACAGGACCTGGAATTGGTGGACTGGAGGGATGACATAGAAGAACAACTGCAGGTAATATACTACTTCCCCTCTGGTCCTGGGACAGAATTTGGTTCTGAAACTGGAGGGTTGCTTTATGTTCACGTAAGTGTGATGTTCTGCATGTATGTCTTCATCACTGTATGTTATTTCATATGGCATTCGTCCTTTTGCTATACCTTTTTGTAAGGTGTTTGCCGTTGTTTTATGCATGCTTGCTTGGATGCCATCTGTGGTTGCATTAAAATAGTGTCAGGGCCAAGAGCCTACGTACCATCGAGGTAGACTGGGTGGTATCTTTAAAGACACTCTATCACCATTTTTTTGCCCCCCTCTCTGAGGGCAGCACAAGATAGTGGCAGTCACAATGATTACATATGTCTGTTATGTGGATCTGGCAGTAGTTTTTGAGAAACTTTTCTTTTATCAATAGCAGCAAATGCTCGGAGGACTACTTAAAGTAATCCTAGATATACATGAGTTGCAGGCCTCTTACACTCACCTGCCCACCTGGCTGCAAAAAGATGGTGACAGTCTCTTTAAAGTGATTATCCCAAAATCTTAAATTTTGGGATAATCCTATTCTCAGAACAGGAGATAACATGATGATCAGTGGGTGTCTCTCTGCTGAGACCTCCTCTAATCCAAAGCACATAGTCCTGTGTCCCCCTCGTCTTGTCACTGTGGGAATGTTCCTCTCACTTGCAGTCACATTAGATCGAATGGAGTGATGGCCAAGCATGGACAGGCACTGATAGAAACTGCCAAGCGCTTGTAGCTTGGTTATCTCCAGCCGTACTATTGAAAGTGAATGGAGCGGCACCACTTCTACTCCATTCTATCACTGTTGGGAGTGCAGAAAGCCCGCAGTGAGGAAGAGGAGGCACATGGGACTGGTGAGACCCCCACCGATCAAACAAATTATCTTCTATATACAAAATAGGGGATATCTCTAGAGCTTGGGATAATCTCTTTAAGACTTTTAGAGAAAGGGGGACCATTTCTTGTTGACCCCATCCATGAGTTACTTGATGGAGAGAACCTGTATAGGACTCCCCTCTACGGATGAAATGCATTGGTAAAGAGAACCTGTCAATAGCATTTGACACTGCTAACCAACGATGCCACAGCATTTAAATCCTTTATTGCGCACTTTTCTCTTGAAATCATCCACGTCTCTATTAGCTCTAAAACTTTTATTATACAGTGCACTGTATGCAAATTGCACTCCTGTAGCCACCTGAGTGGTCCCCATGGCATTTTGAGTCATGGAGTTACCCTTGACGTCAGTGTGAGCACCAATGAAATCCCGTATTACACCTGTCTCTTCCTTTTCCTAGCTTTGTCATAAACGAGCCTCAATGCCAAGGTGAAGCCAGGTGCCAGGTATCTAGGCTCAGTGCACATGACTGGGAAGGGGAAAAGATGGAGCATACGCAGGATTTTAGTGAAGCTCACACTGATGTCAGGAGCACTGGGAGCTGTCTGCCAAGGCTCCCCCTTGGATGTGTTCAGAGGAGTAACTCCGAGACTTGAGGTGCTATGAGGACCAGTTGACTCTGGGGGTCTAATTAGAAAACAGTCGGTGCTATAATAAAAGTAAGTTTTATGCCTTCCAATGGTTCCTCATCTGGGAGGACAGTCCTGTATTTCAGTAGCTGTCCCACCATTCCAAAAGGCATATCCATGCCCACCCTCACTAAGCCCCTGCTCACTCGCTCCCACTACAGTTCATCTTCTATCTTCATCCCTCACATGGGACTTGACAGCTCACTGAGCAGCGCTCTGTACATACACTTCTCCTTCCGGCTTTAGACACATTTCACTCAGAGTAGGATAGGAGGAGGAGCCTATGTAGAGAGCGCTCCTCTTTTTGAGCTACTGATTTCCGTGGGACGGCTAGAGATAGAAGAGGAACTGCAGTGCTACTATCTGATTGAGGTTTGATGGAGGGCACTATCATTGTGGCACAGATGGGAGCACTATAACTACGTGCCGCCACAGCGGTGACACTACTCCTAGCGGGGCCTAAGAGGGGGCACTATAACTAAATGAGACCACAGAAGGGGCATTACTTTGCAGGGCCATAGAGGAGGCACTAATACTATGAGGGGTTACTGAGAGGTTCCTTTAAGTTAGTAGCTGAATGGGGAGAGTATGTAGAGATCACATCCATTCTGTCCTTCCTGGTTGCTGCTGACCAGGACATGTGACTGCTACCGCCAATTACTGACAACAACAGTGGCCTACAGCAAATAATTGGCTGCAGCAGTCACATGACCTGGTCATCAGCAACCAGGAAAGACAGAGTGGATGGAAAACCCCTTTGAGGACCAAGTTAAGAGAGATTGTTTTTTAGTGATGAGTTGTATGTTTTAAAGGCACCACTCTGGTTACATATAATGTGCTTTAGAACTTTTATTACATTTTTTGGGGGGGAAATGGAAATACCTCAGAAATTCCCCCATTGTGTTTGGGATTTTGTTTTCACAGCGTTTATCATTCGGTAAAACCAACATCATCATTTTCTTTGGATCACCATGATTACTGTACCAAATACCAAATTGATATTTTTTTTCATTTTTTTACTACTTAAGCACAAAAAACAAATTTTTTAAAGAAAAATAATTGAATTTTCATCATCATATTGTGAAACCCATGGAATTTTAATTTTTTTGGCAGCACAGCTCTGTGAGGAAATGTTTTTCGTGGGAATAGTTGTAGTTGTTATTGATACCGATTTGAGGTACATGTGATTTTTAGATTGCTTTTTATTGTGTTTTTGGGAGGTGTACAAAAGAAAAATAACAAATCGGGTATTACTTTCTTAACTCCTTAGTGTCGGCCCCATTGCCTTTTCACATCCTGGTTTGCTGGGCTTCAATCCTCAGAGCCATAAAAACATGCCCACTCTGAGGATTAAAGTCCTGCGAGCTGTGGATGTGACAGCTCTATGCTGATGGCTGATGGGGGTAGCCGACAACCTGGAGCTGTCATGCGGGGGGGGGGGGGGGGGGCTGGGAAATCTAATTGCATTAAAGTAAATACATTTTAAAAAGGTTTACATTTCAGCTCCCCTAACGGATCAGATTCATGAGGGGACCTTAGAGTACTCAACCCCGCATGTGCGCCAGACATCATTAGGTCACATGCAGAAGCTTCTAAGGCTCAGGAAATTTAAAATCAACCTGTTCTTGGCTAGTATTGTAGCTGAGGGCAGGGAGATGTCACCGGGCACCACTGTATGCGGTTCCTGGTCACATCTCAAAAAGTGTAAAAAAAAAAAAAGAAAACAAAGATTTAGTTTCATCTCCCCTCACAGATCATATCTCCTTGCCCCTGCCTACTAAAGGCAGCTGAAAGCTTGGAGCAGTGACCGGGGGCTACGGTGAGCAGAGCCCCCTGGTCACGTGATCACCATTATCCAACGGATAATGGCGATCATGTAAAAGTTAAAAGACAGTTGAAGTTTCATGCTCCTTTCGGTTTGGGCCCTGTTGTGCATACAGACATAAGATTAGGGCCACAATGGGTATGTTTCTGAACACAGGATAAACAGGGGTATCCATTTTGGGGTGCATGTCTTCATCCATATTTTTTGCCAATTACGTCATTTTAAAAACATTTTTAAAATGTTTTTTAAAATGACGTAATTGGCAAAAAATTGAAAATCGTAATTTTTCCATCTGCTTTGCTTAGATTCATTCAAAAACTATTGGGTCAGAATACGTAGTACTCCCCTAGATGAATTTGTTAAGGGGTCTAGTTTTCAAAATGGGGTCATTTGTGGAGTTCTCTGTCATTTTTGCCGCTTAAGGGCTCTACAAGTGGGCAAAGGGGCCTAAATCACCTTCAAGCAAAATGTCTGTTCTAAAAACCACCCACTGCTCCTTTCAGTTTGGGCCCCGTTGTGCATACGAACATAATATTAGGGCCAAAATGGGTATGTTTATGAACATAGGACAAAGAGGGGTATCCATTTTGGAGTGTGAATCCTCATTTTCATGTGCACTATTGAAAAAAAAATATGTCTTTAAGATAACATATTTGTAAAAATATGAAATTCTATTTTTTCTCCTAAAAAAAAATCTGTTAGATCAAAATACTCAGAAAATCCCTCAGTGAATACATTATGGGGTATAGTTTTTAAAATGGGGTCATTTGTGGGGGTACTATCATTCTAACACCTATGAGCCTTTGAAATCTCGGCTTGGTGCAGGAAAACAAAGTGTTCCTCAAAATGTTGATAAATGTTAAATTTGTACATCTTCTAAATGGTTAAAAAAATAAAGTTTTTCAAATGTGAGTCCAGAATAAAGTAAACACATGGAATTATATATCTTATCAAAAATTTGGACAATATGTTTGCGCATATTAGAGATATTACAGTTTGAAAATGTGTTGAAAAAAATGACAAATTTTCCCCCAATTTTGGCACTTTTAATAAATATACACACATTTTATCAGTCTATTTTTACCACCTAAATGACGTAGAATATGTGGCGAAAAAACAATGTCAGAATCACTTGGGTATGCAAAACCTTTACAGAGTTATTCTATGTTAAAGTGACACGGCAGATTTCCAAAATTTGTCCTGGTCACTAAGGCGCAAACAGTCTTTGTAACTAAGGGGTTTAAATTATTTTTATGGCATTCACCATGCAAGATAAATAACCAAATATTTTCATTGTTTGGGTAGCTATGAATGTGGTAGTAATTATTACTGGTTTATGAAGGGGGTGTTTGTGTGTAAAAATCCTATTTTGTAATTGATTTTTTTTTTAATGTGAAACTTATCTGAACTTTTTTAACACAATTTTTGAGCTCCTCAAAAGGCATTGAAGATATAATTGTTCGATCACTAAGATAATACACTGCGTAGTGCATTCTTCAGTCTTATAACAGTAGCCTATTAAACTCTGTCAGAGATAGGTCTAATAAGCTGAGTTACATGGCAGACACACAGGCCTTTGTCAGGCTTCCGGCTGCTATGGGAACCAATTGGTATCTTATGATTGCATTGCAGGGTGCCGATGGGTGACAGAAGGAGCCCCCTCTCGCCGTTATCAGCTTACATATTGCAGTTGCTATTGATTGTAAGGAGTTAAACTGCTAGGATCTGCGGTTTCTCTGTTCGTGGCTGTTAAAGCAGGAGCTTGGCTGTCAGTAGTCAGCCAAGCTACTCCCCCAAAAAGATGTTTGTACAGGTTAAAGCCCATTAGTGACCACCGTAAAAAGGCATATTGGCTGTCACTAAAGGATTAAAGTGTCAAACACTGGTGACTGGCTCCCTTTAACAAGCAAGGGGGTGAGGTATTGGCACTATAGTCATGGGTGGAGGGCAAAATAAACATTCTATTCTGGATGGTAAAAGTGGTACCAAAATGGGGAACCTATTTTGAGCTTTGCTTTCTTCTGTGTACGATTCTGATAGGTGAAGAGGTGTAGGTCAGTCATTAAGGGGTTAATCATATATATTTTATTGATTTTTTTTTACATATTTTTCTTTGCTTCCGAGTATCTCGGATTTGGTGTTTACCTGTTTTGATTGCTAAATATGTTGGAGACAATGAATTATGTACGACGGGAGTCATTACCGTCAGAATGAAATCTGTTTACATTCATCCCGAATCCATAATTCAGAAATAATGAATAAATGCAATAAATAATTCCAATAATGTAATTGGCCGAGTCTATGAACCCATTAAGTACTTGACAGGTATTGGGTAGGCGAACATTTACTGCCGTACGGATTCCTCTTAATTCATGAAAAACTGTGATCCCGGTAATAAGGGAATTAATGAATGAGCCGTCGTTTATGCGGCAGCCCCAGTATAATGCATCGCTATAATCACAGACTCGGGCTCGCTATTTTCCAGAGCTATTAGTTCTTCTTTCACAGCCGACTCGCTCATGTAGAATTCTGGGAAGAATAATTAAATCCTAGGGCTTGTTTTGCCCTTTTAATGCTCGGCGACCGAATTCACCACATATATGAAAAATTTGCCGCAGTGTCTGTAATGCCTGAGATATATTAAAACCTATACATCTTCCTGGCTCCTTCTATATTACTGCACATCAGCAAACACACACCTGTTGGGATTACGGTCAGGGGTGTAGCAATAGGGAGTGGAGGGAGAGCAGACTTGGTGCCTGAGGGGATCCAAAGGCCCCTAAACTACACAATAAGTTACCAGTATTATAGATGGCACATTGTAGGTTGGGACCCTGTTGCAGTTCTTGCATTGGGGCCCAGCATTTGTTTTATGTATGCCTCTGGTTATATTACCATTAGCAGAAGAGTGATTGGTGCCAATTCAAAATCAGTAATAGGCCCTGACTAGGGGTGCCACCTTTGTTAAAAAAAAAATTCTAGTCAAATTAAAAGAGGGTGTGGCCTATCACAGTGTATGATTCTTCCAGTGGCCCCAGTAGTAAAATTTCCCCCTCTCAGTAGCCCCAATAGTAATAGTGCTCCCTTCAGTGACCCCAATAGTAATAGTGTCCCCTCTCAGTGGCCCCAATAGTAATAGTGCCCCTTTTTAGTGACCCCAGTTATGATGGTGACCTTTTAGTGGCCCCAGTAATAGTAGTGGCCTCTTTAGTTCCTTCAGTAGTAATAGTGCCCTATTTAGTGGCTCCAGTGATAATAGTGACCCCTTGGGTTTATTTTTGTCTTCCTCTGGATCAAACTTGGGGGGAAATAGGCTGAACTAGTTAGACTAACATAGCTATCAGGTTAGTGTCCCCAGTGGTGACAGTGCCCTCTTTAGTGCCTTCAGTAGTAATAGTGCCCCAATTAGTGACCCCAATGATCATATTGCCCCCTTTAGTAGTCCCAGTGATAGTAGTGCCCTCTTTGGGGCTCCCAGTAGTAATATTGCCCCATTTAGTGTCCCCAGTGATACTGATGCCCCTATAGGTGCTGGGAGGAGGAATGAGAAGCTTCTCTGAGCTGCAGTGGCGTCCAGTCCTGACTAGAGCTTGATTGTGAGTTTTAGCGCTTTATGACAGGGTTGCTGCCCGTCCGTAGGTGCTCACACCAGGTGATTATGTTTTTACTGCAATTAATATGGCCGGTAAGAAATAAATACCGGCCCAGCCTCTAGTGTATATTACCGGCCTGGCCAATGGTTTACCAGCTGGGTGGCTACCCTATTCCTGACCTACTTGTGCCTTTTATAATACTTGTGTTTTCTTACATGACAGAGCTTTTCGGCCCTTTTTGGCACCAAGACCCGAGTGCTACAGCTACCTCTGCAGTGGTATGGAGTGGTGGCCAGGCATGTGAGCTGTCTCTCCTTGTGGGAGATATGGAAATGCCATGCATGCTCAACCCCCATTACATACAATTGACCAAAATGAATCCAGTGGGGAAGGATGGGGGTCCATGATATAGTGATAAGTGGGGTCTCAATGGGCCATGACAGTGGTGAGGGTTTTAACTGATCTCATCTTCCTGTCAATAACAGCCGTGGCATTTTCTCAGAATTATTATTTATGACATATAAACCAGACAAGCTACATGTCTGTTCACTACCAGTCTAGGCGCTTGGATCTTCACTAACCTTGAGATGGCCATGCCTATGCGTCCACTAAAATCTATGGGATTTACACTCTCTTACCAGAGGCATAACGTGAAGCTCCTGGGCCCCAATGCACAGTCTGCAATATTTCCCCCACCTACCATGTGCCATTTATAATACTCATGTCCTTATATGTGGCACAAAGTCCTTTGGGCCCCTTTAGGTTACAGAGCATAGGTACAATTATTACTTCTGCACCCCCTATAGCTACACCCCTAAATTGCTTACTGTCGGTTCAACCACACTGAATGGTCCCTGCTGATTTTAATGAAAAACATCAATAATGGTTTTTGAACCCTTATGACAGTCAATTATCCATCCTTGTTCTAATCTCTCTCCTTCTCCTACAGGTGGATCGGACAGAAGTAGTAAAAAGCAATCTGAATCCTGTCTACTCCAAAGTCTTCACTGTGGATTATTATTTTGAAGAGGTTCAGAAGCTGCGATTTGAGGTTTATGACATCCACGGACACTGCAGCATCGGGGCAAGGGATGACGACTTCTTGGGGGGAGTGGAAATTACTCTGGGACAGGTAATCATAAAGGATTGACTTATATGGGAGTTTCTTATGTGGGTTACTAAGGCTTTTATTACTGGACTGGCTCCTTGGGCCTACTAGGGGAAATTACTCCGAGGGTCCACCTACTATTAATATATCCTCTCATAATTGCATCGTAAACCTTTGTTAACATTGTACACTCGATACACATCATCAACAAAATGCAGTGCCAGCCTTAGGTTAGATGGCACCCCGGGTGGAATTGTTTTCAGTTCTCCCCTTCCTCCATCATAAAAAAAACCCCAACATACAGGGTTATTACAAATGATCTTCCCGATTAGAAACCCTCATAACTCATGTTTAATGACACTCAGATACAGAAATTTGATGTCAGTGAAAACAGAAACTCAAAAATTTTAATTTACCCAAATTGTCTAAGAGTAACAGGTCCTTGTTGCCCAACCAATCACAGTGCAGATTTCATTTCTCAGGCTGCTGAGGTAAAATGAAACCATGTACAACAAGGACATTATTACTGTAAGACAGTTTTAGTAAATGAGGCCCAAAAAGTTTTATTCTGTTGTAGTCGTCGCTTGGGGGATATGAGGCAAATTGGCTGCCAACGAAGACCGAAGAGTGTTTTGTATTCTTGACTTTCAAGTCTACCAGTCTGTTATTAGTGTGCAACATCATTTTCTAATACAGTTTTGGTGAAGATCCACCAAGCGGGCGGACGATTCGTAAGTGGTACTCCAATTTTCAGGAAAAAGATGGCATCTGGCAGCCACCAGTAAGCGTGGAAACAGTGGCGCGCATCCTTACAAGTTTCACCCAAAGTTCTCAACAATGTTATCCCTACCAATTCCAATAGTTACAGGTCCTGAAACCGGATGATAAAGCGAGGCGAGATTCTTTGAGCGAGAGTACTCAAACTCTAATGGAAAGCGATGGTTTCATGGAATCTTCAGTGTTTAGTGATGAAGCCGCCTTCCATCTTTCATCGCAGTTAACGAAAACGTAATGTCAGAATCTGGTGGAGGGAAAATCCACCTGTCTATGTGGAGCGTATACACAACTTCCCCAAGGTGAATGCAATTTGCGCTATAACCTCTATGCCCCTTCTTTTTCCATGAGAAAACAATCCCGGGGATTTCATACCTGGATGCTACAAATGTGGCTACCATTGCAGCTGGAGCAGGTTTCATCTTCCAGCAGTACCGGGCGCCCCCCATCTTCACAATGAAGTCAGAAACGGGCTCAACCGGTGACTACCAGACAGATGGATTGGCCGTGCAGGTGATAGCAATGGTGAACTGCTTCCTTGGCCTGAACGTTCCCCAAACCTTAGGCCTAGTGATATTTTTCCTCTGGGGAAGTCTATATACCCCATTACCACCCACTATGCATGATCTGCAGCATCACAGAAGCCATTGCATCAGTCAATCATAATACGCTACGAAGTGTATGGCAGGAACTTGACTAAAGGCTCGATGTGTGTTGAGTGACAAAGAAAGCTCACATTGAACGCCTCTGATGTGGAAAACATTTTTAATATTGCGCAGCAAAACTTTTTGAGTTTCTGTTTCCATTGATATCAAATTTATATATCTGATTGTCATTAAACGTGAGTCATGAGTGTTTCAAATCTGGTAGATCATTTGTAGTAACCCTGTATATGGCATTTATAGGCAGTCTGTCTGTATTCTACTTGAGCAGAAACTATCACGATAGCAGCATACCCACACCAGAATAGTTCAGTGAATAAATACAGCACCAGAACCAAGTTCATAACATAAATACAGCACCAGAATCAAACTCATAACATTAATTCAGCTACAGAGCCAAGCTCATAACATATGTACAGCACCAGAACACAACTCATAAGATAAATACTATCCTGGAACCAAGCTCATAACATAAATGCAGCAATAACCAAGCTCAGTACATAGATACAATACCAGAGTCAAGTTTATTACATAAATACAATAGCAGATCTAAGTGATTGTGTTGTGGAGGTGCAAAGGGGCTGACAGCAGCACCTTGGAACACCCAACATAAGACGTTGCTGTACAAAAGAAGAATATCATCAGGCTGAGCAGACCTAATGGGGGTGATTGCCCCCAACCTACATCCACATGCCACCCCCACTACAAGCTGGTGGCTGAGGCACTCTATGACTGCATGGGTGGCACACAGCTAAGGCCGGCCATGATAAGATCTAATAGGTTATTTATGAATCACTGCAAAAAACAAAAATCGACCCCTTTGATATGCGATGGGCTCCAAAGTCACATCCAAATGGCTTGACCTGAGGAGCTTGGACCAGTCTGACTCTGAAGTCTTCAGTCCTCTTGACTGAGCCATTGGTATTAGGGCATTTGTACAGTATTAATAGAGACTAAATGGTGTATATCATATAAGTCATGACCTTCCATATGCTGAATAAGGTTTACATCCAACATTGGCTAATACGGTTGACTCTGGGTTGACCAGTGTTCTGTGAAAACCCAATTCCGCTCGAGAAATATGATACATCTTTTTATAGCCCTAAGTAGGAACAATCACAATAGATTCAATGCTTTCAGTGATTTCCGACAACACAATTTGTACATTTGTAGTTTTTCTTTCTCATAGGGGCATCGTGGGCTTTGTCATGTCTTTGAAAACTGAGTGTCTTCTGGGAACACTGCAGCTTTTATCCACATCTGTTTTATCTGACCCAACCACCATTCCAATCCCACTCATTCATCTTCTCTTTATCCATTCACGTCAGCCTCCTCTGAGCTGTCATTGTACTAACCTCTCTACACAATCCATGCAAACCCACTTATATCTTGCACTTACAGCTCTTCACCTGCACAAACATCTCCACTAATGCATCATTTCCTATTCTAAGCCTCCATGTCTGTAGAATGCTGCACGATTTAACTCCACACTACCTGCTCTGTATTGTAGTAGTCATGGCTAGAAATATAACCCATGTCTAGTGTTCCAATGCAAAATCTGTAACAAGACACCCACCTACCATGTGGCATTTATAATATTGATGTCTTTGTATGTGTCAAGGAGCCTTTGAATGCCCTCGGGCACCTGGGCCTAGGTTTGATTGTTACCTCTGCACCCCTGTAGTCTTAAAACAAAATTCCATCTAAAAATAATCTTCTGACCTGAAATATAGATATGTCTATAATTATAGACCACCACTGCATGACCTATAATCTGGCCCTGACTTGAGGTGCAGGCACAAGACCTATTACAGTTAAAAACAGTTGTCTGCTTTGGACAATCCTTAGAAGAGTCCTCCAACAATAAACTGCAATAAGCTGATTGCATGGCGTCTAGCTGCTTAGACCTCCAATGATCATCTGAAATCTACTCAATTACCCCTACAGCACTAGCACAGGAGAGTCGAGGTATTACATGCATTATCCTACCAAAAGTAATTAGAAACCTGAGCAAGAATCAAAAGTAGTATTTATTTTCATATGTTATTACTTAGTGGGTCTCCTTTGGCACTCATGATATTGAATACTCTCCGTGGCATACTTTCTACTAATATCTAATATACTTTAGTTGGTATTTCCCTACATTCATCCTGCAAACAGCTGGCAAATTCTCTTTCGAAGATGCTTTTGCCCATCTACAGTGGTGCAAGGAATATCACCAATGGATAGTTGGGCAATGGAAGACCATTCTATGGAGTGATAAATCACACTACTCCATCTTCAAATCAGATGGTCGTATCTTGGTGTGGAGGATACTTATGTAACACGTTCTGCCTGAGTGTGTTGTGCCAACAGTTAAGTACAGCAGAGCATTAGTTATGGTCTAGAGATGTGGTATGTGGCATGGTCTTGGCCCGTTGGTTGTAGGGGCAAGAACCATGAACATGGAGATGTACCTTGAGATTCTACACAGTAATGCGCTGCTGACAATGTGGTGATTCTCTGAATGGTCAGCAGTACTTGCATGAAGACAGCACGCCTTGTCACAAGCCCAATACTGTTTTACGTTGTTTTGAGAATAGGGATGTCCCACGATTGGGCTGGCAGCACAGAGTGCCTACCTGAACCCTACTACTGGGGGTGCTGCTGTTGGACGTGCAGGAAGTTTGGCCATTTTACTTAAGCGTGTCTGACCCTGAAGACTGAGGGTGAGAGCTTGGCATCACTAAACTAGATATACCCCTGAAAAAAAGTACAACGCTTCAATTGTCCTGACATGAAGAAGATGCAATTGGCTGGATAATGTCCTGTGGTGCAAGCTACACTTAATGGACTGTGTCTGACCTCCCTGATACTGGGTCAGAGGTCCAACCATGCTCACTTTCATGGTGAGCAAAATCCCTTGGCTGCTAACCATCTGTCCTGTCAATAATAGACGCTGAGCTTATGAGTCACTGGCTCTCATCTAAAGATGTTGTGATTGTACAGGACTGTATCAAATTGGGTTTGGATATGGTGCTGGGCGTGAGCCTACTTTGAAAGGGGTTGTACCAAGATCTTAACTTTCCCCCTTTGACTGTCACTCCATTCATATGGGGGGATATGCGACCCAACTTCTAGTGATCAGTGGGGGACTCAGTTATTGGACCCCTTTTGATCAGATACTTGTGGATAGGAAATAAGTTAAAGGGGTTTTCTGAGACTTGAAAAGCATTGGCAGGCTTAGAATGGTGTAAAATCTATGTCAATGATGGCTCCCTGTCCAGCACTGGAACTCTGACTGTTTGGAACTAGGAGGAAGCTAGCTAGTGGTCATGTGCCATTCGTAGTGCATGTGACTGCTCAGACAATCACAGGCTTCAGTAGTCATGGAGAAGAATAACCTCTGAAACCTGTGATTGGTTGAGTAGTCACATGCACAAGTGAACACTACGTGTCCGCCAGCCGGCTTCCTCTGCGTTCCGACTGGTGGGCACCAGTGCTCCAGCTTTGCAATGAAGCACGTGAGTGTGTAGCTAACACACTTTGTGTCTCCTAGGGAGTAAAGTTTGCTAAAAGTTGATTGCTGGTGTCTGCCTCCATTACTGTGTCATTCTCAAATGGGGCGCCAAGATACTGGTCAAGGGCCACACCTAGAACTGACCCTCTTATAGACTCCCCTATGGCTGCTGAATGGATGTAATTGCCCCCTTAGTGCTAAACAGCAGTGACCCCTCTTAGCTGCTGGATGCAGGTGGCCCAGTGTCACTGCCGGGCCCCTTAGCAGCTACCATACCTGTTACTCTGTTAGTTACACCCATGACAAGTGCTGTATCTTGCAGGGCTATCTTAAGGCACTGACTTCTTGTGTCTTACGGAAAATCCAACCCTGCATCGTTCAGTTGTATGCTGGATTATCACTGTACTGTTCTTTACTAATACGACGAATATTATTCTACTCTTTGTCCTTTTACTAGATTGTGGCCCAGAAAAGGATTACCAAAGGCCTCTTCCTGAAATATGGGAAATATGCCGGAAAGTCTACTATAACGGTGAGCGCTGCTTTATGGCCTACTTGCTGTAATTAGACAGAGGACAGCGGGTGGAGATGAGCGAATTGATTCACCACTGGTGTGAGAACCGTTGTCCACAGATCAATTCCAGAATCATTAACCATTAGCGTAAATATATAGAGCAAAGTATTTACCCCCCTCACACATATATCCATCATTGGCTAAAGTGAATCGAGCGGTTTATCTCTATATGAGGGCTTATCAGTGGGATCATCTGTGATCTATATACGTAGAACACTCGCTTAATATGTTTTAGCTATTTGGCAGAACTGAAGAGTATTTATTGTGAAGGTTAGTGAATGATAGATACATATGAGATAGATGTTAGAGAGATATTAGAAAGTTATTAGCTAGAGAGATATATATTAGATAGATATGAAATAGATAGTAGAGATGAGCGAGCATACTCGCTAAGGACAAATACTCGAGCGAGTATTGGCCTGTTCGAGTACCTGCCCGCTCGTGAGAAAAGATTTCTTCCTGCACGAAGACGGCCGCACCTGCAGTGCTGACGACTCTCCGCAGCACCGGAAGAAAGAACACATGACCGGCGATGGAGCCGGTCATGTGTTCTTTCTGCCAGCGGTGCGGAGAATCGTTCCTACCTGCAGTGTGGCCGTCTTATCCTGCAGGAAGACGGGCGCATCGGCGCCCAGATGCGCCCGTGTGACTGAGCCCGTAGAAAGATATCAGCTGGAGAAATATATATTAAATAGATTAGAGAGACAAATGATAGATGTTAGAGAGATATTAGAAAGATATTAGCTAGAGAGATATTTATTGGATAGATATGAGCTAGATAGATAGATAGATAGATAGATATTAGAAAGATTTTAGCTAGAGAGATATATATATATTAGATATAGAGATATATACATAAATATGAAATCGATATGAGATAGATAGATATTACATGGATAAATAGACATGAGATAGATATGAGATGGATAGATAGATATTAGATAGATAGATATGATATACATATTAGATAATATGAGATAGATAAATATGAGATATATAGATAGATATAGATATGAGATAGATAGACAAACAGGAAGGATATAAAAAGATATGTGAGAGAGATGGAAGGGATGAATGAATGGATATGATAGATATATAGACAGGAAGGAAAGGATGTATAATTTTGTAAATATTGAGATCTGAGATCCATAGATGGATGGAGGAATAGATAGGAAGAAGACTGATTGCTATATGCAATATATATGCAGAATCCCGTAGGGTGACCCCGGACACAGGGCATACGTTGAGGAGCTAGAAGAGCGAGATGCTGGCTTGTCACGGCGGCACTTACCACACTCCCTCCCAGAGGGACGCACGTAGCCTCGGCCAGGGCAGCGCTGTGCCTCTTCCGGACACCCCTCGGAGAGGGATGCCCAATAAACATATGAACAAGGATAGGGGTTGTCAGGGGTGACGCCACCTACCGTTCTATTACCCACCTGTATGACCCTCAGGTGTAAATAAATAGAGCCGCAGACAGAATTGGTGTACCTCAGGTCCCTGGTAATAGTCAGGGTTTGGAAGAACTTTACTTGAATAACTTCAGAATAACACAAGGCACAATTGATAGTTCTTGAAGTGCAGGTATTAAACAGACTCAAGTAATAGTACCTCCACAAGGTGATCCCAGACGTCAGGACAGCTGTATGTGAACAACAGATTTAGGAGTACCTCCACCTGATGATCCCAGACTTCAGGGTGACCATGTGCGACAAATGAAGAAGAGTACCTCTTTGCGGTTAACCAATAACTCCAGACGGCTGTGTAGGAAAAGAGGTCAGAAAGTACCTCTGCACTAGGCCTTGGGAAAAATTGCACTTACTGATTGCTCATGCTCTCTCCCTCTCTCCGCTTGGGGCTCACGCTTCTCTCATAACGGGTACATGCAGTCTAGGGAACCTCACCTCCTCTTCCATCTTCACCACATGAGGGTTGAAGGCTACCCCATTTGGCTGGCACTCTTGATCAGGAACCCAGAAGAAATGGAACTCTCTTACTCTGAAGAATTGACTCTCCTTCCCGCTCTCACACACTCACATTTTATAATCACACTCATACCAGGTGACAGGACATAAATTGATACATTCACAGACAAGCTTCAGGCTTTTGGAGACACTTAACCCATCACACGCTGCAGCTGTGGAATACATATAATACAATGACTAGACACTTTTTCACAGCGCACAAACACAAGACATGACATGTATGACATTTATGGAGGGGGCCAGGAATGTATGTACTGGGCCACTACATATAGAGAGATAGATACAAGTTATGTAGATAAATAGATATGAGATATGTAGGTAAGTGGATGATGGATAGAGAGAGTGGTAGACAGGAAGGAGATGGATATATACATTTATAGATAATGACTGCATAGATATATATATATAGATACACAAATACGGAGATAGGAGATACACAGGTAGGGAGATGAATGGATAGATGGGAAGGAGATGGATAGATATGCAGGGAGACAGATACTTAAAGGCAATGTGTCATAAGAAAATGATCTAGTATATAAATCACATTTTTGTGTTAAGACATATTTTTTAAGAATTTTGTGATATTTTTACTTTTTCGGTCACAATCTGTATTTCTAAAGGTGGTTTCAGGCGAGAAAAAAGCGCGTTTTAGCTACGATTTTCGCCTGCTGTAATAATCAGTTAAAAGGCAGATTATAAAACCAATGATCGTTAATGGTTTCTTTCCCACTTTCAGTGATGGGATGTTCAGGAGATAAAAAAAATCGTGGTATGTTCTATCTTTCTGCGTTTTGCAATTTTTTATCTCCCATTGTATCACTATGGAGCCTGCGTTTTATCGCATCGCAACGTTGCAAACACGTGCTGCGATGTGATTTAACACTAGAAAGTCTTATTGACTTTTGCGATAAAAAATGCGCGATTTTATCACAGGTGGCAGCGATACGAGAGTATTCTCCAAAAAAAGCATAGCTGACGCTCACTAAACGCAGTGAATAAAAGATGCGTTTTTTTTTCGTTCAAAAAGTATTTTTATTACATATTTTCAAGGTGGTAAACATACGTTTATCCAAAAATGAGTACAGTTAAAACGTTGTAGATTAGTGTCGCCAGCTGCGAATAAACGTACTTCCGTATCAAGAAATCAAATATGTTTCCATTTTTTTTTCCCCCCTCCCCCCTTGGACAGTAATTACTGTCTACCCATGTTAACTGCAAAACCAAGACAAAGACAAAACTGACAGACAAGTATAATAGGGGGGGAAAAAAAAAAAAAAAGGGAGGAGGGGGAGGGGAGGGAAGGGGGTTAGGTGATTTACCGGAGAGCGGTCTGGAGTAATGGAGTAGGTCTCAAAGGAGGGCCACACCCAGGTCCCGGGTTTCTCCTCGGTACGTCTCCGAGTTCTCTATAGTCGTCCCGACTCCACCCAGGTTTTGAATTTCTCAGCGGACCTGAAGGCGATCCACGTCTGCCAGGTGTGGTAGAAATTCTCTTGGGTGTCACCCTCCTCCGCTCCCAGCTCGTCAAAGCGCATGAGGTCATTCAACTCTTCCACCCACATGGCTCTAGAGGGAGGTGTGGTGGATTTCCAGAGTCGCGGGATGACTCTTCTGGTCGCAAGTATAAAAAATCTTAATATACCTTTCTTAACTTTTTTAATTGGGCCTGGAAGGATTGAGAGCAGGGCCATCTCCTGAGTTAAGTTTAATTGTGTCTTGCAGATATAGTTATATACCTCTATTGTTTCCTTCCATAAGTCGGCCACTCCAGGGCAGCTCCACCATATGTGGGACATGTTTCCTCTATCTGCGTTGCAACGCCAGCATCTAGGTGAAGTCTGTGGGAAGATTTTGTGTAGATGGTCGGGGGTCCTATACCATCTGGATAAAATTTTAAAGTTTAGATCTTGGGCTTTGCAAGCCGGGGACAATTTGTGACACAGGAGCCAGGCTCTCTCCCAATCCTCCCTTGGTAATCTGTGACCCAGCTCTCTCTCCCAGGCCTCCATATATGCAGGTTTTTGGGCCTCTGCCTCCCGATCCAGCAACAACTTGTATATGGATGAAATTGTGTGTCTTTGTGGGGTCGAGGACATGACCATTTGTTCGAAGGGGGTAAGGGAGGCCGTGAGGTTCACCCGAGGAGCCAGGGACCCCACGAATCCCCTCAACTGAAAATATTGCAGCCAAGAGCCGGGACGCGATTCCCTCTCTCCCAAGATCTCCGTCAGGGTCTTTAAGCTCGTATTGGACATGACATCTCTAATTCTTGGCATAGGTGTTGTGTGTGTATCTAGTATGGAAGCTCCTCCCAGCGTCATCTTGAATTGTGGGTTGGCAATGAGGGGAGTTAAGGGTCCTGGTATTGAGACCATTCCGTTTTTTTGGCCAAAGTCTGCCCAGGTCCGGAATAGCTGGCCCGCGAACGGGGAGATGTTAGGTATTGTGTTTATCAGTTTAGGTGGGATCCATGCTGCCCCCCGTAGGGATCCCGGGACCCAAGCGTGTTCCGCCGCAACCCACAATTTGTTGTTGCTCTCTTTAAGTAAGTCTAGAATACAACTTGAGAGGCACGATTTGTAGTAGAGGGTAAAATTGGGTAGCCCCAATCCCCCCTTCTCTTTTTGTCTGGTGAGTAGCGAGAAGCGCATACGTGGCTTCCTTCCTCTCCACACGAACGTGGTGACCAGGGTTCAAAGACGTTTTAAGTAATAGCTTGGTATTTTTACTGGTATCGTCTGGCATAAGTAGAGGAATTTGGGGAGGGAGTCCATTTTGATCACATTGACTCTGCCACTCCAGGACAAAAACAGTGGTTTCCATTTGTTGAGGTCCCTTTCCAGTTCCGTCAGATATGGGAGAAAGTTAAGTTTAAAGGCCTGAGTAGTGTCTGACGGAAGCTGAATTCCCAGGTATTTTATTGAGGAGTGTCTCCATCTGAATGGAAACTGCGTCTCCAGCTGTGTTGCCTCGTTTTGAGGCAGAGTCACATTCAGGATTTCTGATTTTTGTGCGTTCACCTTGTAGTTGCTTATTCCGCCAAAACGTCTGAACTCTTCCAGGACCATTGGTAGCCCAACTCGCGGATTGGACAGGTACAAGAGTAGGTCATCTGCGAACAGCGCCATCTTATGTTCGATGTTCCCTGTCCAGATCCCTCTGATTGAGTCGTTTTGGCGGATCGCATTCGCTAGTGCTTCCATTGTAAGCAGATAGAGGAACGGGGAGAGGGGGCAGCCCTGTCTAGTCCCATTGGCTATTTGGAAGGCACCCGACAGGGCACCGTTAACTCTGATCCTTGCGGAGGGGTTGCTATATAAGGACATAATTCTATCTTTCGTTTTCGGTCCCACCCCTATTTTGTCTAGCGTGGCCGAGAGAAAGTGCCAACTGACCCTGTCGAATGCCTTCTCTGCATCGACTGCCAGGAGGCACAGGGGGACTTCGGAGGCCCCCGCCCTGGCAATCAATGATAGGGATTTTACCGTGTTGTCCCTAGCTTCTCTGCCCGGGACAAACCCCACTTGCTCTCCATGAATTAGCCGTGGGATGGTGTTTTGTAGGCGTGTGGCAATCATTTTCGCGAATAATTTAATATCTATATTGAGGAGGGATATGGGTCTATAGTTGCCACATACCGAGGCGTCTTTCCCTGGTTTGGGGATGACTGAAATGTGGGCTATTAAGGATTGTGGCGGGAAGGGGCACTCTCTTCCTACCGCGTTAAAGGCTCTTAGCATTAGGGGTGAGATCTCCTTTTGGAAGACCTTGTAGAACCTGGCTGTGTATCCATCCAGTCCAGGGCATTTGCCCACCTTTAAGTCTTTGGTGCTTTTCTCGAGCTCTCCCGCGCTGAAGTCGTCATCTAAGCTCCCTGTCTCTTCTGCTGTCATTCTTTTGGGGCCATTTAGGGTCAGGTAGGCCTCCGTCTCCCTCTCCAGTCTCTGATTGTCACATTGTGTCGGGTCTTTAATATTATATAGTTTGGAATAGTACTTTTTAAATTCCTCCAGTATGTCTGATGTTGCGTGTACATGACTTCCTCCCTCTGTCTGTATTTTGGTGACATGAGCGGGGGATGTTTTAGGATGGAGTGCTCTAGCTAACCAACTTCCACATCTGTCTCCATATTCAAAAGCCCCCCTGCGTAGCTTATCTCTATATGCTAAAGATCGTTGGTCTAAGATTTTAAGGATCTGCTGTCGTATGGAGGAGATTTCAGCTTTAAGAGTGTCGCGTTGGGATTTTTTGTTGGCCTCCTCTTTGATTTGTAGATGTGAGATGAGTTTACGTAGGGTCGCTGAGTTTTCTTTTTTGAGTCTGGTTCCGTGGGAGATTAGAATTCCCCTAATGACGCATTTTAACGCTTCCCATTTGGTGGGGGCCGGTGTTTGATCGTTTTCATGGGTCGCTACGAACCCCGCGATTGCCTCTTTAATGTCAGAGACACACAGGTAGTCCCGGAGTAGATTGTCGTTAAGCCTCCATGAGGTGGCCCCCGGGCGACCAGTGCGTCTCGCGAACCCTCCGTACACTGGAGCGTGATCCGACCAAATAAAATCTCCCAGGGAGCACCTTGGGGAGCAATCCAGTAAGTCCCGTGAGACCAGGAGCATGTCTATGCGAGTGTATGTGTTGTGGACTGCCGAGTGGAACGTGTAGTCCCTGGTCCCCGGGTGAAGGATCCTCCATAGGTCCACTAGGTGTAGGTTGTTTAATGTTTTTTTAAGCAAATGTAGTGCGGATCGGGATATAGAGGTCCTACCTGATGAAGAGTCCATCTCTGGGTTCAGAACCAGGTTCCAGTCTCCGCCCAGGATAATTTTGGATCCCCTCGCGAACTCAGCTAGGTTCTTCAGCATCTTGACGGCAGTTGACACTTGATCCTGGTTAGGAAGATAGACGTTAGCCAGAGTAAATACTGTTTCATACACTTCTAATTTTAGGAAGACGAATCTGCCTTCTTGATCGATTGAGGTGTCGATTACGTTATGTCTAAACCCTCTGTGCAGTGCTATCGACACTCCTCCTGCTTTCTTCGTGGGGTGTGGGCTGTGGAACCAGGAGGGATAAAATTTGGAGCTGCATGATGGGACACTGTCTGCCCTAAAGTGTGTCTCCTGAAACATAGCTACCTGTATTCTTTTCTTGTGGAGGTGGTACAATATCTGGCCCCTCTTCTGAGGGATGTTTAGGCCCTTGGTGTTGTATGTGCTGCATGTCAGGTCAGCCATGTTTATCTTCAAGATGGGGGGGCCATTGCGTGGAATTCTGTCCGCCGTCTCCGGTGGGAGGGTCTTGGGAAGGGGGGGTGGGAAACACACAAGGTAAATCACATAAACACGAGGACAAATAACCAATATCAAACTGAAAATCTATCTTCTCCCGATAGTTAGCGAGGGCTAACTGTGCCATCGCCATAGGCTATATTAGCAAAAACTAGCAAATTAACGTGCTGCCGCTCCCAGCCCCCTATAACTCTATACGTTTTGAAATGCCCTTGAACCCCGAAACCTCATGGACCCCAAGAAAGTCCCGAACTCGCTTTTCTCCCGTCAATTTCTCTTCTCTCAAGTGGATGGATAGCCCATACTCGAATTGATCTGTCAGGTTGGTTTAACCCCTTTGGGTGTCTGAGGTTCTCGGCTCCCTCGGGGTCTCTCTTTTCTTCGGCGTGATCTGTGTTCCACTGGCTGCCATTCGCTTCTTGGTGGTGGAGTCAGAAGGGGGGTCGGCTTGGGCCAGTCCGGTAGGGACACCTGCGGCAGCTCAAAGGTAGCAAGGAAGTTGGGTAAGTCGCCCAGTCCTCGGAATGTAGCTGATTTGCCTCCTTTGCTGGCGGGGAGCTGAAACGGAAAGCCCCATCTATACACAATTTCTTTTTCTTGAAGTAATGTAAGTAGCGGTTTCAGGGCTTTTCTTTGCTGGAGAGTACGACGAGATAGGTCTGCCAGGATCATTAGTGGAGCCCCCTTATAGGCCAAGTCGCTCACTTTTCTCGCTTGTTGGAGGATTTGTTCCTTCAGTTTGTAGAAGTGCACTCTACATATGATATCTCTTGGTCTTTTTGGATCGGTGGATTTTGGGCCAAGGGCGCGGTGGATTCTGTCGATTTCTACTTCTGTATCTGATGGTCTTTGCAAGAGCTTGTTAAAGAATTCTTGCGCCCACTTCTCCAGCTGGGCGTTTTCAACCTCCTCCGGTAGGCCTCTAATTCTCAAATTGTTCCTACGGTGACGGTTTTCCAAGTCGTCTACCATGTTGAATAGCTCAGAGATTTGTTGGGAGTGCTGCGAGAGCTCGTGCGCATGTTCATTTACGGTATTAGAGGCTATCTCTTGTTCACCCTCGATCTCTTCCAGTCTCTGGCCCAGGTGGCGGATGTCTAGTTGTAGAGCTTCAATGTCCTTTTTATGCGAGCTTTCCATCTTTTGGAAGAGACCATTTATTTCGTTTTTAGTGGGAAGCGCTCGAAGATGCTCCTTCCAGTCCCACTCCTCAGGGGGGGGGTCGGATCTCGGGGGGGAGAGGTTCGCTCCGCCGCTCGCGGTTCTCTTCTGCATCGTGTTGGCGGGTGACGCGGCTCTTATGGTGGGCCTTGCTGATACGGGTGCAGCTTCTGGCGCGCTATGGCTGTCTATGGCATGTGTCTCAGTCGCGGACTCTTGTCTCCTGGGGACACTTAATTCTCCCTTTTTCTGCTGGAGTCTCTGTGGCAGGGGCTGTGGCATATGGGGGGGGGCTGCTTTCTTCTCCCCTGTTGTGCTGCTGAGCACCTGTTCCCCTAGCTTCTCCTGCCCTGGGCTCTTCTGCCTCTCCTTCTCCCAGGTTCTGGGGTGGTTTGTGGGTCTGCCTGTACAGGGGTTTGGGGCCAGGCGGTGTGGGGGTGGGGCTGGGGCAACTCTTACCCCATTCTGCCGTCGGCTCCTCCGGCTCGCCTGCTTGCGCTGCCGCCCGGTCCTCCAGCCTACTCCTCTCTGCTACTCCCTCTGAGCTGCCTCTTGAGCTGTATGTAGCAGGGAGCTCGCTCTCCGCCGCTCCTCCTGAGCGGTCTCCTCTGTTGTGTGTGGCCGGGAGCTTGCTGTCTGCCGCTCCTCCTGAGCGGTCTCCGCTGCTGTGTGCGGCCGGGAGCTTGCTCTTCACCGCTCCTCCCGAGCGGTCTCCGCTGTTGCGTGCTGCAGGGAGCTCGCTCTCCGCTGCTGCCCTCTCCACTGCGCTAGCGCCCGCCGGCACTTCTTCAAGGGGTGTCTCCTCTTCTGTCGGCGCCGCCATCTTGGCTGCGGCGCCGCGCTCCCCGCTGTCTCCCATGCCGCGGAGGAAGTTCTCCAAGCCGCTCCTCGAGTGGGTCGGCGTCTTCTTGGAGTGGTCCTGGGTTCTCCTCTTCACCATCTGGCTGGTAAGGGGGTCTTGGGGTCCTCTTGGGTCCGGTAAATTCTCTTGGGGCCGGGAGCGATGTGAGGAAGCGTCTCACTCGCTCATCTGCTAGCCACGCCTCCTCAAGATGCGTTTTTTTCAGCGATTTTTCTCGCTGCAAAATCGCGATCGGCCGTGTAAAAGTCCTAAAATCCTGCATTTTTCACACTGACTACACAGCCTAATACTAGGCTGATACTTCCTGATGTGTAGCGAAAGCTTTGCAGCCGTCATCTCACTAACATCTCATACAGGATTACACTGAGGCTAATCACGGGCGATTGTGATTTTGCCGCAAGAAAATCGCATTTTTGTTCCTGTGTTTTTGAGCGCAAGCGATGCTATTTTGGGGAATAATCTCGCATCGCATCAATGGAACTTTCTAATGTTAAACGCGCATCGCATTGCCTGTTTGCTTCGTTGCGATGCGATAAGACACCGGCTCAATAGGGATACATAGCAGATAAAAAAAATTGCGCATGGCAGAAAGATAGAGCATGCTACGATTTTTTTATCTCTTAACATCGCGTCAGTGAAAACATCGCTGATGGGAAGAGCACCATTGTAAATCATTGGTTTCCATCTGCTTTTTTTTACTGACTAACACATCAGGCAAAAATCACGCAAAAATCGTGCGATTTTCTCGCCCGTGTGAAACCACTCTGTGAGGTAACAGCTATATATAGATAACAGAGGATCCACCATTCACAATAGGGGATGGTCACAGCTCGCCTCCTCTCCTATTTCTGTATGCACTGAGTGCTGTTAAATGTAGCTCAGGAAAGATGGCTGCCCCCATGGTCATGCATAGAAAACAGACTAAAAAAATTCTACACAGAAAATAAAAACAGATTAGAAAAATGGAAAAAGTTTCTCTATCTGGTTTTAATCAATGAAAAAATTTTGATATAGTCCCTTTAAGTAGGGAAATGGGAGATAAGAAGGAAATGAATATGAGATACATAGAGAGAGAGATATGAAAGCACTGGGCTTTCCCTTATTTGTATGGCGCCAACTTATTCTGCAGCGCTTTCAGGTAATTTATTTATTACCCCCCACCAAGCTGGGTGCTCCTTTTACCGACCTCAGAAGGATGGGTGGCTGAGTCAACCTTGAGCCGCCTACCTGAACCAAGCAGGGATTGAGCTTGCAACCCTCAGGTTGTGAGTGAGAGCTTAAGACTGCATTTCTGCTGCCTTAGCATTCTGCGCCACACGGGGCCCTTATAAATTAATTTAGACGATTATCCTATAAATTGGTGATAACGATAACTTATATAAGACAATATCTCTCCGTGTCCCTATAATGCGTGTATATATAAATATCATCATTCATGCATCGCTCTGGGCGCAGTCAGTCACATAGTAATTAGCAGACTATTCACATCTTACGTGGGGCTTTTTCAATTTAGATCCATTATACTGTAATAGTAGGATCTTTAAAGTGACAGGCACAAACATTATGAGTTATAATGTCATCAACTAATGGGGTGAACATGGCAGGGAGGTCAGTCATTACACACGGGTGGGGGAGTAAGCGCTCCTCTCCAGTCGGAGCTGTAGCCTGGCTGTCCACCACTGGATCTTGTGGTTCCTAGTAGGAATGGCCTTCCAGGCCCTGTAGTTATACAGGACAGGGAAAAAAGTACATGGACACCCTGTTTAATTAGTGGTTTGCCAACAACTGAGTAAGATCAACCAGGGGTGTCCATATACTTTTGACCATGTAATGTATGTATGTGGTGATAATTGTCATTGTTGTCCCCTATTGGCACCATCTATGGCATCCTCTAGGATAATGTTGGCCATATCACTTGGCTGTTTGATTTCTTAGTAGTCTTTATATTGGTATGCTCTTCCCCTCAGGTCATTTCTGAAGAAATTTCGGGAAATAATGGATATGTGGAGCTGTCGTTCTGCGCAAAGAAACTGGATGACAAGGTGACAGGCACAGGGTACAGCCTCCTTTTTGGAGACAGACTTGCGGGTTCCTCTTCTTAGAGACACAGATAGGATATTTCTAGGGTATTCTCAAAAATATAGGTTCACCTGAATGGGATTCTGCACAGCGGGTGGTCAGAAGCACTGCTGTGCAGGACATAAGCTGAAAGGACCCTCATTCTCTAGATCGATGGGGTCAAACCTCTACCGATCGGAATGCTACGGTGTCCATAATACAGTGATTTGTTTTATTGGATACTCAGTTTCCAAGATCAGAACTGTTCTAAATGTATCAATTTTATTAATATATATTTCTTGGGGTTGTCACTCTGTTTTGTCTATTACAGAGCTCTAAATCCCTTACATAGAATTAAAGGGGAACTGTCATCACTCCTGGCATGTCTGATTTAGTAAATACATGGATTGCCCATGAAATTTCAGGGTGTCTTTTCTTATAACTCTGTATTGTGCCATTCCTCTGTAAATTTATGTGGGGGATGCTATAGCTATGCTGAGGCACTATAGGGACACTACAGCTATATGGGGCACTGTTGGAACATTACAGCTATGTGAAGGCACTACAATTATGGTATGTGGAGGCACTACAGTTTTGCAGAGGCACCGCTCGAACACTATACCTATATAGAGCACTGTAGGGAAACTATAGCTATGTAGGGGTATTTTGGGGACACTATACCTATGAGAGCACTTTAGGGACTCTGTAGCTATGTGGGGCTACTGTTAGGACACTATACCTATATGAGGGCACTGTAGGGGCACTATAGCTATGAGCGGGTACTGTTGGAACACTATACCTATATGAGGGCACTCTAGGGACACTATAGCTATGTGCGGGTACTGTTGGGACACTATACCTACAAAGGGGCACTGTGGGGGCACTATAGCTATGTGGGGGGTACTGTTAGGACACTATACCTATATGAGGGCACTGTAGGGGCACTATAGTTATGTGCGGGTACTGTTGGGACACCATACCTATGTGGGGGCACTGTAGGGACACTATAGCTATGTGGGGGTACTGTTTGGACACTATACCTATATGAGGGCACTATAGTTATGTGCGGGTACTGTTGGGACACTATACCTATATGGGGGCACTGTAGGGGCGCTATAGCTATGTACAGGTACTGTTGGAACACTATACCTATATGGGAGCACTGTACGGGCACTATAGCTATGTGGGGGTACTGTTAGGACACTATACCTATATGGGCGCACTGTAGGGGCACTATAGCTATGTGGGGGTACTGTTGGGACACTATACCTATATGAGGGCACTGTAGGGGCACTATAGCTATGTGCGGGTACTGTTGGGACACTGTACCTACATGGGGGCACTGTAGGGACACTATAGCTGTGTGGGGGTACTGTTTGGACACAATACCTATATGAGGGTACTATAGTTATGTGCGGGTACTGTTGGGACACTATACCTATATGGGGGGCACTGTAGGGGCGCTATAGCTATGTACAGGTACTGTTGGAACACTATACCTATATGGGGGAACTGTAGGGGCACTATAGCTATGTGGGGGTACTGTTAGGACACTATACCTATATGGGGGCACTGTAGGTGCACTATAGCTATGTGCGGGTACTGTTGGGACACTATACCTATATGAGGGCACTGTAGGGGCACTATAGCTATGTGCGGGTACTGTTGGGACACTATACCTATATGAGGGCACTGCAGGGGCACTATAGATATGTGGGAGTACTATGTGGGCACTGAATCTTTATTGGGGCATTACAGGTTTGGGGGGGGGGCAGAGGGGGCACTACAGCTTTATAGGGGCACAAAGGGGGCCATTATAACTTTAGGAAGGAAGAAAATAGTCAATATGGAGGAGGATCATAATGGGAAATTATTACTGTATGACACTGAAAAGGGCATTGGAAGTAGCAGCAGGATGAACAGTTCTACAGAGACAAGTCATAAACAAATCTTCATAGTGTTCTGAGCCCAGATAGAGAAGAAAAAGGAAACAGAGGTCTATAATCACTTGTTTCGGTAAAATTTGCTACAGGTGGGAAGTGGGGGCCCAGCCACATTATTTGCACAGGGGTCCTCTGCACTCTGTATTGCCAGGAGAGCAGAGAGGTCCTCTCCCCTACCCTAATTGTACAGTGGCTATCCTACAATTTTATAGCTCAGCCAGGATGTATAGAATGCTCAGTGGTACGTGGCTTTATGGTGCTACTCCAATGGGGTCACTTATACACAAGCACAATTTTTAGATATGCTTATTATCCATAGTGTAACAGGGGGACCGCACATATGTTTGTATTAATGCAAATTCAATATTTAATTTCAAGTGTGATGAAATCTATTGTGGCTATGAGTGAACTGTTAATTACGCCATTCCTTATTTTTTTGCATTAGGACCTTTTTAGCAAATCTGACCCATTCCTGGAAATCTACAGAGTAAATGATGACCAAAGTGAACAGCTGGTATACAGGACAGAGGTAAGGTTTGCAGGAAGAGGGTTAGATAGTGTGAATATAGCAGGAGGATGAGGAGTATTCGAATTAAAGCTTCCTCATACATATGTCCATTCGGCTTGGCTGAGCATTCAAATGTTTAGGGAGATAAGCTGCAGTCAGACAGCTCTGGCAGCGACTTTCCCAGGGAACAAAAGGATCAGGCATTGAAATTCCACATGCCCAATACTTCTTTTCCCCAAATTCATCTGTCGGGGTTTTCATATATAGGCCATGTATTACCTATCTACAGGATGGGACTCCCACGATCCCAAGTTCAATAGCGCTTGTTTGTTTCTGTCAGTCCCTAACATACTGAATGGAGCAGTGGGGAGCGTGCTCAACCGCCGCTCCACTCACACGCTTCTCTGCGGTCATGCAGTGAGAAGATTCAGGACCAGAATCAGAACCAGAATCCAACTATTAAATATCCACCTACAGGAATTATTATCTTATATACTTTATGCAAGGGTGCACATACCACAGAGGCAAACTATGCGACTGCTATTGGGCCCTTGGAGAGAGGGGACCCCAGCTGAATATATGCATGACCTTCCTCCGAAGAGGAACCGCAATGTTAGCAAGCATGGAAGTAGACAATTTGCATTATGGTCATTTAAAAGGGTATGGAATGGAAGAGAAATACCAGGCTGTCTTCTCCTGGGTGGCAAAACCAAACACCATAATGGGGGGCCCATTTACGTTTTTGGTATTGGGCCCTATTTTGTTCTGTGTACACCAATGTCTTTAAGTAAATTCTCTTTTTTGATAGGTTGTTAAAAACAACTTGAACCCCGTATGGGAATCATTTAAGGTGTCCCTGAGTTCTCTGTGCTGCTGCGAAGAGACGAGGAAGCTCAGGGTAAGTCATCATTGCATTTTTCGCATGCACTGGAATTCCTATTTCCTCGCTTTTTGCCTGTCATTATACCCCCCCCATCCTCTCCATTCATCTCATTTCCTTCTCTGTACTAATTCCTCATTCTCTCTCTTATCTCACTTTCGCCCACCCCTTCTCTCTTCCTCCAGTGCCTAGTCTGGGATTATGACTCCCGTGGAAAACATGATTTTATTGGAGAGTTTTATGCAACCTTTGAAGAGATGCAGAAAGGAATTGGTGGAAACAAGGTGAGAAAATGAGATAGAATTCACAGGGAGCAGACAAGCGTGGAAAATAGGGATGTTGGTTTTGAAATGGAAATTAGTTGTGGCTTATGTCCTGGCTTAATCCAGGCGGCTCTGAACTTCTACAAGAAAGACTCTGTGCTCTCATAAATTAGTGGTCTGTCACATCCAACTCATTGTAGGGTGACGTTAGGAACAACAGAAGGACTTGGACTGTCCCTTGCTGCTCTAAAACTGCAATTGACATCCAGTACTGAAAGAGAAGTCGCTTGACCAAGAACATTGCACCTTGTCAAGGAGTCATGAACGGCTCAGTGATTCCTCTCAACTAGTCCGCCAAGTGGGAAGTATGGTTTATATACACCATTCTGCAAAAACTAAATGGACGTCTGAGCAAGAATAAAAAGTAGTGTTTATTTCCATATGTTAATACTTAGTGGCAGGGGTGTAGCTAAAGGCTCATTTGTGCAAAAGTTTATCTTGTCCTCCCCAATCTTCTCTTAACCCCTTAATGCAGAGGCGTAACTTGAAGCTCCTGGGCCCCAATGCAAAACCTGTAACAGGGCCCCCAACTATAATGCTTTATTCATAGTACTAGGGTCCCTATATTGAGAAGAAAGGACTTATGGGCCCCATAAGGCTCCTAGGCCCGGGTTTAACCGCATCCCCTGTATCCTCTATAGTTACGCCAGTGCTTAGTGGGGCTCTTTTGGCCCTAATGAAATCAGATACTCTCTGTGGCATACCTTCTACCAATGTCTCATGCGCTTCAGCTGGGATTTCCCTCCATTCATCCTATAAATGTCTGGCGAGTTCTCTGAAAGATGATGGATGTTGTTCATATTTCATGACCTGATGTTCCAGTTCATTCCAGAGATGTTCAGTAGGGTTGAGGTCAGGACTCTGTACAGATCGGTCCAATCATGGAACATCCATATTCTCAAACCAACGTAAAACAGCGTTGGATGTGTGACAAGGTGCCTTGACATTTGGAAGTATGGCTGACCATTCCCAGAGTATTGTCACATTGTCGGCAGCACATTATTGTCTAGAATGTCGGGGTACACCTCTGTGTTCTTGGTTCCTGTCACTACAACCAACGGGCTAAGACCATGCCACGTAAACCATCCCCGGACCATAACCGAGCCTCCACTGTACCTATCTGTTGGCACAACACACTTGGGTAAAAGGTGTTCACCAGGCATCCTCGACATCCATCTGAATTGAAGATGGAGTAGTGTGATTCGTCACTCCACAGAACATTCTTCCGTTGCTCAACTGTTTAATGACGACGCTCCTTGCTCCATTGTAGATGGGCCGATGCATTATGCTTTGTAGTGGATGACATAAGCTGTATATACAATAGCGTGCAGTTCCCATCACAAATGATAGCTGACACCTCCAAGGGTCGGCATCATGTAGCATGGTTTATGAGACATGACAGTAACACACGATCCATTCTACTAATAGGGGTGTCCAAATACTTCTTGTAGGATAGTGTAGACATTGTATTTTCTTTGCTCTAAACTGGCCCTTTGGGGGAGCTCAGTAGATGTTATTGCACCCATTACTTAAGTATAGTAGACGATTGCTTTGTAAAAGCTGAAGCATCTTTGTCTTTCTTCTTCTTTGCAGGTACAATGGGACTGTATAAATCCAAAATACAAAGTGAAGAAAAGAAACTACAAGAACTCTGGGGTGGTTATATTATCTGACCTTAAGGTAATTCGTCAATGCCATTTTTCTTCTGTTTCTCAGGCTTGATGTATGAAGTTTTCTTTAGGGACATCGATGACTAGAAGATAAGGAGCTCATTGTCCTTCAATATTGCAGGGTGATTCAGAAAGAATGGTGCAAAAGTAAAGCTGATTTTGTCATACATAAATTTATTATACAACGTCCAGAATAACACGGAAGAGCTCTAAGTTTTTATTGCACTTTAAGGATGTTCAATGTCCGTGCTGTTTGTGACACTAGATGATATAAAACAATGTAACTCCTCTGCAGTGGAATTGATAACAGAGGACATGCCGGGATGCATCGAACATCTCTAAGGTGCAATAAAAACTTGAAGAGTACTTCTTTACTTTTGCTCCATTCTTTATGAATCACCCTGTAGTAATAAAATGACAGGACATGGCAGGATTTACTACTTTATTAGACGTAAAGTTGTAGTCTGCTTGTAAACCATTGATGGTCCACCCACAGGACAGGTCATCAGTAGTAAATCATGGGGTCTGAACTGATTTCTGCAGGAAAAAGACAGCTCTGTTCCCACCGCAGTGGTCAGACTTGGTATTGCAACCCAAGTTCCTACTAACTTCATTGAGAACTTTTTCTTCAATACTAAGCCTGGCCACTTCAGCGGGAACAGAGCTGTCTGCTTCCTGCAGAAATTTGCTCAGTGCACAAGTGCACGTCCCAGAAAACAGCTAATTGCTGGGAGTCCCAACTGGTGAATACCCGTTGATCTGCTATTAATGAAAGGGCATCAATAGTTTACAACTTGACAACCCCTTTAATGTATATAAGTATCAGGCCAGTGTCATATCCCGGAGCTTCCTACTCATCCAGGGATCTTCTTTGTGACTTTTGGGTCCGTGTAATATTATAATGTCTCCTCTCTGCTTATTACAGATACACAGAGTCTATTCCTTCCTTGATTATGTAATGGGTGGCTGTCAAATCCACTTCACAGTAAGTATATACATTATATATGTTCCCATTGATTGTTTGTAATTAGTCAACATGCAAAGATACAGACATGAGCATGGTCAGGGAATAACAAGTCACCATAAGACCCATTAGCAAGAAACGTGGTCTCACCATCATGATGACTATTGGCAATATGCTTGGAAAGGAAAAGTTAGGATTTTCATGGTCCTTGTTAAAGGTGTTTTCCAGGAAGAAACTATTGATGACTTATCCTCAGGAATGTATGCTTCTCAGGGCCCTTACTGATCAGCTGATTGAAGAAAGCCTGCATTCCTGGGCTCTTCTGAGGACTGTGACATCAAGTGAATGGGACCAAGCTGCTATACCAGGCACAGCCACTATGAAACGCACGGCACTGTGCCTGGTATGCACCAAAGTGACAGCGGTGCTCACCCAAGTGCTGCAGCCACTTCAGTCAGCTAATCATCTGGGTCCTTAGTCTGGGTCTGATGTTGTTGACCTGTCCTGAGAATAGGTTATCAATATTGAAGTCCTGGAAAATCCCTTTAAAAGGCATAAAATGAATCTTTGGTTCACTTCTACTTCTAGTTTTAGTTTTCTAGCCTTCTAGTTCTTCATCTGCTTCTTGACTCTTTGCATGCAACATCTCAATCATATACTGCAACTTCATGGCTGTACCAGGAACTCACTAACATGCTTGACTCTCTGCTTCTTCTCATAAGGTTGCCATTGACTTCACAGCATCCAACGGAGATCCTAGAAATAGCTGCTCCCTTCATTATATTAACCCTTACCAGCCCAACGAGTATCTGAAGGCCTTAGTTGCTGTGGGAGAAATCTGCCAAGATTATGACAGGTGTTCAGCACCCCTTCCTCTGTGTTTGTACTGTTTATAACTTTAGATATAATATGTGGCCTGGGCAAAAATTTTGTAAAGAGCTTCAAGGTCTCCTAAATCGCTCAGCATTGATTCTGTCACCGCAGAACAATACCGTTGTGCAAGGCATTATGCTGTGCACTCATGTGTTGCATGCAAGATAGATCAAGAGCGTTTTAGCGACAATATCGGCTTCTGATCAGCTGGGTGACAATATTGATTCATATTTACTACTTCATATTACAGACGGATAGTCCATTGACTGAAATGGTGCGCAAATCTGGAATACTTGTTTTTGAAATTTGTCTAAAATGATGTCACTTCTGCGGCACGTCTTAATACAATGGCAGCAGAAATACCATATACTGCAATATGAACCGTCAGTCCACCATCAGGACTGATGGGTGCTCTGTGTATTATTTTTCTCTGACTTTTGGGATTGTCTCTAGCATTATTAAGGGCTCTATTTACTGGGAATTCTCAGCCCTTTTTGATGCTCTGGGGATCATCTCAAGACCTTTTTAGAGGTCTCTGTAATGGGAACTCTCAGCTCTTTTTGTCTTGTACCCAAGAAGTTCACAACTTCAGCCCTACGTAGTATCATATTATCTAGGAGTTCATAGCTCACACTCTACATTTGGAGTACACATTAGTATCTTGCTGTAGTATTAGTCTGTGGGCTTATTGGGTCTGTTAGTAATTCCACAGTCATGCGTACATTATTTCTGTATGACTTGGGTTATTATGGATGCAATCGGTCTTGACATCGTTTTAGTCATTAGGTTTCGGAAGAATTAGAATCAGTCTAGGGAAACGTGTCAAACCGAACCACTTTTTATGGTTCCTGGTGTTTTTTTCTTTCCCCATTTACCTATCCACTGAGGAAATATTCATTAATTTGTTTTGAGTTTTCTCTAAATATCTTCTGAGACTAACTTGGTTGTCATCTTGACTGCAATTATTATACTTGCAGTCTTGCTGATACAAAGGACAGTACGTTGACAGGAATATCCTCCGCAACATTCCAGATGACCCTACTATTGCTATAATAATTGGCAAAGATTTGGGTCACGCACCCCGCCTAATTTTTATCTGATGTGGCTGACTAGCTCTGACTGGGCATCTCATCCTTTGTCCAGTGGGTTTGAACTCTGCTGTTTGTTTTAGAGGCATTTCCATAATATCGAGCAGCTGATATTGGGATTAAATACAAAAAAAAGTTTTGTTTTTTTTAATCATTGTAAAAAATAAAGTACCATATATACTCGAGTATAAGCCTAGTTTTTCAGCACATTTTTTATTGCTGAAAAGGCCCCCCTCGGCTTATACTCGAGTGAAGTAAAAAAAAAAAAAACCCGCAATACTCAGCTCACAGCCTGCGTCTGTGTCCCCGGCATGATGGTCTCCCCGGTGGTGCAGCAAGCTGCTTGAGAATTCTCCCCGCTATCATCTCCCTGCTCAGCTTTGAATTTCCCTGCCATCAGCGCTGTGATTGGATCGAGCGCCAGCCAATCACTGCAGGAGCTCCATCATTCACAGCCATTCAGTGGATGACATCACTGAATGCCTGTGATTGGTTTATCGAGCGCCGCTGTGATTGACTGGCGCTCGATCCAATCACAGCGCTTACTTACACAGCGCTAACGGCGGGGGAATTCAAAGCTGAGCAGGGAAATGACAGCGGGGAGAATTCTCAAGCAGCTAGCCGCACCGCCGACGACACAGATGCCTGCTGGAAGGTGAGTATTGCAGGGCTTCTTTTACCTAGTATATACTCGAGTATATACTCCAGTTTTTTGTGGTAAAACTTATTGACTCGGCTTATACTCGGGTCGGCTAATACTCGAGTATATACGGTATATTAAATGTTTAAACCTCATATTGATAATAAAAAGCAAAACAAAAAAACCCCAATAACATATTTGATATTGCCATGTCTGTAAAAGTCCAACTTAGCAAAGTAAGCAGACATAAGCAATTACTTATCCCGCATGGCAAACATTGTCAGAAACAAGACTGCACAACGCCAGAATTGTGTTCTTTAGGTCACCCAATCTCCATGAAAAACATGTAATAAAACTATCAAAAAGTTGTATGGTGCTAATAGAAACTACAAGACATCCTGTAGAAAACGAGTCCTCACACAACTCCATTGATGGAAATATAAATTAGTTATGGCAGTCAGGAGATGGCAGCAGAAAGAAATTTTTTTCCCCAAGAAATATATATATATATTTTTAAGGTAGTACAGTAAAAAAATAACTATATAAATTTGTTGTAATCATACTGACCCACAGAATAAAATTATCATGTCATTTTTTTCTGCAGCGTGTACGCCGTAAAAGCAAGACCCCCTCAAAAAGTCAGAATTGTTTTTTTTTTTCCATTTCACTCCACTTGGAACTTTTTAAAAGTTTTTCAGTCTATTATATGGTACATTAAATTGTACCATTAAAACTACAACTCATCCCGCAAAATACAAGACCTCAGACAGCTGCATTGCCAGAAAAATAAGAGTTATGAATTTTTGAAAGTGGGGAGGAAAAATAAGAAAAGGGCCCCATCCCTAAAGGGTTAAAGTATTGCTGGCTCCATAAGGATAAGGAACCTGGTTGCGACTACTTTCTTTGCATTCCTAGATCTGAACCACTGATGCCATGCTTAGGTATGAATGTGACTAATTAGGTGCTCATTAAAGATGAGCGAGCATACTCGCTAAGGCAAACTACTCGAGCGAGTAGTGCCTTATGCAAGTACCTGCCCGCTCGTCTCTAAAGATTCGGGTTCCGGCGGGGGGCGGGGGAGAGCAGGGAGGAACGGGGGGAGATCTCTCTCTCACTCTCTCCCCCCTGCTCACTCCCGTAACTCACCGCTCTCCCCTGCCGGAACCTGAATCTTTTGAGATGAGCGGGCAGGTACTCGCATAAGTCACTACTCGCTCCAGTAGTTTGCCTTAGCGAGTACGCTCGCTCATCTCTAGTGCTCATACATCATGTGACCTGCAGTGATCCAACCATTAATGATTATGGAGATAATAGACTTTTAACTTGTCGCTCATTTCAACTGTGCCAATGAAGTTTTTACTAGAATTCCCCCTTATTATCAACCCCATTTTTACCCTGAGCTCTAAATAATCCCTTGTTGTTGCATTGTGTGATCCCTCTGTGTAGCTTACATGTATTTTATGCCCTTACTTACTCTTGCTTGTCAACTCTTTTCAGTGACAAAAGATTCTCGGCCCTTGGATTCGGTGCTCGCATTCCTCCAAAATATGAGGTAAGAACATTTCATTTTTAGTGATTTTTGCAGCTTGTGTCATCTCATAGTGAATATACTAAATGGTGAGATCAGTATATTTGAAGCCCCATTTTAAAAGGAGTCTTCAGAACTTAAATATTGATGGTCTAGACTTATGATAAGAAATCAATGATTACTTGGGGGGTATGTGGGACCTTCCCAAACCTTCAAATGAAGAGTTTTTATTCATTCTGGGCTCAGACAGAGGTTGGCAACAGTTTGGGCTTGTAGGACTTGCACCCTAACCAGTTGCCGGAACTATGTGACCTCTGCCTTTTAGTTTCTAGCTTGGACTGATTTCCATGTGCACAAAATACACTGAATGATTGCTTTATTGGAGACCCCAATCTAATAATCCATTGGACTTCCTTTGGCCCTCAGAACTGCAACAATTGACGTAGATCTCGTTAGTGTTGAAATTGTTCTGCAGGAATATTGGACCCAGGGTGTGCCAAGAAACATCCCCCACACCATTACTGTACCTCCACTAGCCTGACAGGAAGGGGTCATCAATTCATGCTGCTTGTGCCAAATTCTGACCTTCCCATCAGCATGGTGCAACAGAAATCTGACCAGGCGATGTTCTTCCACTACTCAATGATCTAATTTTTGTGTTCTTTTGCCCCTGGAGTCTCGCCTTTCTGTTTCTTTTAGACACAATGGCTGGAACTGGTTGTCTGCTATTATAGCCCA
Organism: Eleutherodactylus coqui; assembly: GCF_035609145.1. Classification (NCBI taxonomy): domain Eukaryota; kingdom Metazoa; phylum Chordata; class Amphibia; order Anura; family Eleutherodactylidae; genus Eleutherodactylus; species Eleutherodactylus coqui. Next base: position 24,651,709 of record NC_089847.1, on the reverse strand, counting down.
TCCATACTAAGGAACAATCAGTTGTGTATTCAGACACATTAGTTGTGATCGTTGGTTTTTTTTTAATTATAATCTGTATTCACATTGAAACTGATCCATGAAAAACTAGTCACATGATTTTATGTCGCACTCTGGGGTCACGTGGCTAATTACGATATCGGGAAGTTGCAATTGTAAAAGGGTCAATGTATCTGATAAAGTGGCCATTCAATGTATATGTGAAGATGTATAAAAACTTTCTTGTTTTCTTTTATTACATGTTGTATAATTTACTACTTCTTTCTTATAGTTGAACACATGTGGGAGTTTATCAAGGATGGGCAGTAGTTTTCTATAGTTTAAAAAGGCACAAATTTTTGAACAAGTTGGGTTTTGGTCAACATTTTTGCAACTTTTTGTAGAATGTTGCGTCCTCCTAGTGTATTAACTATTCTATTGTCCCAGACAAGCTGGATTATTAGAGTTTTACCTCCATATTTCATTCCGATTCTTGAGGCCAGAAGCCCTTTAACAGCTGTCACATTACTGAAGGTTCAAGTACCAGGTTCAAGGGCCTTTTGTCTTATGACACATTACATGTTCCGTCCATTGATTCCTAATACTGATGTTTGCTCTTTACCGCCGCTCTCTTCTGTGCTGTGACCTATTTCTCCGTTCCCTCCCCTCCTCTGTCTTCTTTCCATATCTGGGGAGATTTCATCAATGACCTTCAGTAATTAGCGGCACGCACCGGGCCTGTGTTCTCGTCTCGTCCCTCTCAGTGATCTCTCAAGTTCTTCTGAGTGCTTCACCGATTTATTGCACTCTCTGAATAATGCACAAGGATCTCTCTTTAATCAGTGTTTGATGGCAATGAAACTCTCTCTCAATTAAGTGCTGATATTGCAAATCATATAGGAAATGTTTCTTTTGAAAACCGCCTTTTGAAGGATCTTGTAATGGGCTGTGATGTGTACATGATTGGTAGAACATGACAAGCAAAAATCACTGGGTGTATAATGAATCGCAAGAAAAGATACAACGTGATTGACTGTACTTTACTCATCTTCTGTTTTTAGCTTTTCGTATCTAGCATTGCAATGTGAATGGGTCGGTGGCTTCTTTCATCCTATTGAAGTTTATCTTGTACTGACAAAGTCTAATAAGGGTGAAGCAGCTTCCTGTGGTTAATATACATACAGTATCTCCTCTAGGGTTACAGTATAGCAGAAGATAACATTAGTGGAGGTACAGTATGGTAGATGTTAGCAAGGCTGATACATTCAAGCTGCTATCCTATTGTAGCATCCCGCAGCAACAAAGACACAAGGCCCACGCTGAGGTGCTGGTGGGGTAGAGATGGCACTTGTTACGGCGGCTCTATCAGACTCCTCCCCGGAGGGAAGCATGTAACCTCGGCCAAGGTACTGCTAGGCCACTTCCAGGCAACGCTGCGACAGCGGTTAACTGTATAGGGATGCGTAGTGGACCGTAGAAGTTGTCACTCGTGACGCCAGCATTCCTTCAAACCGCTGATTCTCCAGCGGTAGAAATAATAGAGTCCACACACTGTTATGCTTAAATACCTCAATCAATAGGAACGGGCAGTTACTGGAACTTTACTTCTTACACTGCAAAACTTCACACGCAAGTGCAGGAATGACAGTTAGGCAAGGTCAGGGAGGAGAACACAGTATGACATCGGACCTTCAGGCTGAGTTATCTGTAAGGTTCTGCTCCTGGAAAGGGAACACTCCAGAGGGGGACGAGGGAAGGGAACACTCCACAGGAGGACGGGGAAAGGGAACACTCCACTGACACTCACTTGTACTCTGCAGCGTAAACATTGCACGGCAGACTTCTTTCTTCTTTCTCACTCCTTACAGATGGTTCCTGAAATTGGGGACCTCAGGATACCTCTCTTCTGCTTCCATCCCTTCACCACATGAGGGTTGAAGGTACCCCCATGTGGCCGGCACTTTCACTGCTCTCACAACCACTGAAGAAGACAGAAGACAGAAGACCACACCTAACTCTCAATCACTCATATTTATAGCATTCAATCATCACGTGACTAGACAAACTTGTTACATTTTCCAGACATATCCCAGCCACTTTCAGACATTAACCTCTTACATGCTGGAGCTGTGCAATACACATAACTCAAGACAAGACACTTTGCACAGTGCATCCACATAAAAAACATGACATGTATGACAGTTATGGAGGGGCGGATATATAGACTTTGGGCCACTACACTATGTGGAACTGTTAATGAGGGAAGCTTTAGGTGGCTGCTGCAGGAGAAATGTGATATTGCATAAATGGGGAGACCATGGAAGACATGAGCAGGGTTCCCCCTTGGCTGCAACTCTCTAAAGGGCAAGTCCCACCAGGGTACCCCTCTCTATGAAGTCCATATATTCTTAATAGGACATCAGGACAGGGGTTGACCTATTAGGACAAGCCCTTTACACAAGAAACTCCCTATACATGGCTGGACATAACTATGTGCAATCTGTACAGTTGTACAGTGTGCTGACCACTAGCTTGTGTGTGTATGTGGAGGGGCACTAGGCTGATGTAGGCTGTGGGTGATTCCTCCCATTGAGTCTGCCAGATTAACTTCTTCCTCTGTGCAGCAGCGTCTTGTGGAGCTACATGAATCCTCCTCCTCCTAGTTTTGTCTCCTCCCCTCTGATGTTCTGAGGAACGGCTGTTAGGCCATCGGCAACCCCGCAACACAGTTACATACTTCAGCTACTGTATTTCTTATGAGCTTGGTTCAGGCATTTTTATCTATGCACTGAGCTTGGTTGTGGTGCTGTATTTATGTCATGAGCTTGGTTCTGGTGCTGTATTTATGTTATGAGCTTGATGCTAGAATTGTATCTATGTACTGAGTTTGGTACTAGTACTGTATTTATGTTATGAGCTCGGTTCTAGTACTGCATCTATGTACTCAGTTTGGTTTTAGTGCTGAATTTATGTTATGAGCTCAGTTCTGGTATTGTATCTATGCACTGAGCTTGGTTCTAGAGCTGTATTTATGTTATGAGCTCGGTTCTGGTATTTTATCTATGCACTGAGGTTAGTTCTGTATTTATGTTATAATCTTGGTTCTGGTGCTGAATTTATGTTATGTTGGCTCTGGTACAGCATGTATTTCTTGAGCTGTTCTACTGTAGGTATGCTGCTATCTTGTTGCTTTCTGCACAAGCAGAATATAGGCAGACCATTTATGTACTGAGTTTGGTTCTAGTGCTGATTTTATGTTATTAGGTCCATTCTGGTATTGTATCTATGCGCTGAGCTTGGTTGTGGTGCTGTATTTATGTTATGAGGTTGCTTCTGGTACCGTATTTATGTTATGAGCTCAGTTCTGGTATTGTATCTATGCAATGAGCTTGGTTCTAGAGCTGTATTTATGTTATGAGCTCAGTTCTGACATTTTCCCTATGCCCTGAGATTGGTTCTGGTGCTGTATTTATTTTATAAGTTTGGATTTGGTGCTGAATTTATGTAATGTTGGTTATGGTACAGCATGTATTCCCTGAGCTGTTTTGGTGTCAGTATGCTGCTAGCTTGTTGCTTTCTGTACAAACAGAATATAGGCAGACTATCAGTGCAACTTTTTTTTTTTTACTGATGACTAGGGAGGCGGCAAAAAAAATTCTGCACAAGAGTCTGGCACTGCTCATACAAATATATACAGTGGGCACACCACATCAGTTATTTGCTGCTGTTAACTTCTGTGTTTTTCCAGATGAACCCCTTTGTGTCTCATTACTATTTGATTAGTTTGAAATGATGACCATTAAAATGTAAGGTAGGGGAAGGGGACTTACAAAGGCATACTGTTGATTTTAACTACTGTACTATGTATGCGCATTAAAAGCTTATTGTTCTGCTGCACAAACCTTGCAAGGTGCCATGGTATTATTGTGGGTAGCATCCTCCCCTAGGTGCAGTCCAGGTATCACGGGTGGAAAGGAAGGGTGACACCAATATGCCAGGGAGTGCTGTGCACCTCACATATCACTGGGAAGAAGTTATATAAGTTGGGGGTCTTGTTTGCACCCTCATTGTTGAGGAATAGTTGTGTGACTTTTGTGGCACCTGAGTGATAACAAATACCTGCATCAGAGAAGCTGCAGAGAGGGCATGAGCATCTAATTGTGCAAGAAGAGAGGAACAGGAACACTATCTTTTCTCCTTAGGGAGAGCATCTAGAAGGTGAGTGAGTGAGGAGAGTTATAAGGCCATTCATGCTTCTTTGGGTAATATGCAAAAAAGGGAGATAGAACAATACCTCTGCAGTGCCACCTATTGGAAGGCAGCATTCCTGCAAGTCAATGTTAGACTCTTTATACAAGCCTTGTAACAATGACTGAGAATTGAAAGCCAAGCCAGAAGTAGAGAGGAAGTGAAATGAGAGTGTCCTATACCACATAAATCCTGATTGCCGGAGTCAAAGTCATGATGAGGCCATTGCACAGCTACCGGTAGCACTATCCACTTCCAGCATTCTACGCATTGACAGTGGACTGAGCGATCAGCTGGTAGATCATTAATAGTAGAGGTCTTGGACAACCACTTTAAGGGCACTTTCACACAAGCATATATTGGCCTCTATTTTTACGGCCAGCTGATATACGCTACAATGTGAAGCGTAAAAACTTATGAACAGGCGCACAAATCTAACGTTTGTGTGCCCGTTCAGACGGCATAGGCCCCATACTGTTGTCCCTTTCCTCCCCCTTGCCGGCTCACCTCCTCCCCTCTGGCTGATTGCATTGGAAGGAGGCGAGACAGGGGCGGAGCTAAGTGCTGCCCCATCCTGCCTCCTATTGCTGGCTGTGGACAAGGGGCGGGGAGGGGGTGGAGCTTAGCTCCACCACTGTCCCACCCCTTGTTTGCAGCCAGCAATAGGAGGAGGCAGGACAGGATGCTGCTTAGCTCCGCCCCACTCCCTTCCGATGTAATCAGCCAGAGGTGAGGAGAGCAGAGGGAGGGAGCTTAGCAGTCATGCTGCTATACTCCCTCCCACCTCCCTTCTCCGGCCGCTGTCATTGGCTCCCATAGAAGTCCATGCAGCGACCAACGTATTCCGGCCCAAAAAATAGTTCCAGGACTATCTTTTGGGCTGGACGTAAAAACACCCAGCGGTATATTGGCCTGGCCGGACGCTTTTACGTTGCGGGAATACAGCCATGTGATCTGATGCATGGGAATCCAATGCATCAGATCACAGCATATATCAGCCGACTGTGAAAACGACGGGCCAATATACGCTCGTGTGAAAGAGCCCTAAGACTGTGACTGAGGCTCCATTCAGACAGCAGTATTTGCCAGCCCACAGGAGTGGGTCCAAAACACAGAAGGGTTAAAAATCCATTCCTGCTTTTGACTTACAGATACTAAATCAAAACACTGATGAGATATGGCCATCTTAATCGGGTCTTATTGTGTGGCTAGCTTCCATATCCAGTAGAGAGCCATGTTGCAAATTGCCAGGCCACTGACTTCCTTCATGTAACAACTCTTCACCTGCCCTATCCTCTAGCTTACACAAACCCTTTCCTTGTAATGGAGCCATGGCCATGCACAGTGGTGGATTAGCCATAGACTGTATCTGGGGAAATCCCAATGGGTCAGTCAGGTCTTGGGGCCAGTGCATAGACTGTTGAGTAAAATAAAAAGGAGCTTCTATCCACCTTCCGGCTGTGGCAGTCTGCGTCGCTCCTGGCTCTCACTGACTACCGGGTAGCCCGATCAGTGTTGGTGAGGTATGTTTCCTGTGTGGTGAGCCATGCATGCCGCTAGGTCTCTCCTCAACTTCTGCCAATGTGACAGCGGCTGGTGGTCTGTTGACCTCTGCCTACTTGTATTCGTCCCATTTACTGCCATTTTTGGCCTACCTACAACATCAGGCTACTTCGTAATTTTTTTCCAGTGCCATTTTGGGCCCAATTCACCCCTGTCCATGAATTCATGTGTCAGAGCCAAAAAGGCTCTGGCCATTTACCAAGCGCCAGAACCTCTTCATTCATGGTATTACTGGGAATTCCAGCACTCAGATCCTCACTAATGTCATTTTCTAGTATCCCTAAAGCTGGTCATACTCTTTAGATGGTCCAAAAGTCACCTCCCCAAATGCACTGACTTGGATCACCCCAGTTTGCATGTTTATTGCCTATTCTCTACCAGCGGGCAACTATGAATCAGGTATAATAGTTGCTGGGTGGGTTTATAGCACTTATTCCACTGAGACAATATCTGAACCTCAGAACACATTTTGATATTTCTCCGAGACTCAGTCTTTTTGTGATCTAATATAAGATGAAATGTTGGGACGACGCTTCATAAACAATCAGTGTAGGAGCCACGTTGATAAATGATTATGAGAAGCATTGGGATGAATGATAGTCCAATCTTAATTGTGCTTTCATCTTGAATCATTCAGAGTTTGGGTTAATTAATTGCATCAATTAGTGATGGATAATTAACACCGCTGCAATTACCCTTCATACCGCTGCAAAAATAAAGCCTTGAGTATTACACATAAAGCTTTCAGCTCCTTCAATCCAGTCCACTGCACAAGCAGCATTTCAAAAGTGCATTTCGCTACGTGAGACTCTACACAGGCCATCAATCTTCACTTACCTTCTCATCTCAGCCGTTCTCCGTTTTTAAATAGATGGAGATGACATGCCACAAAAGCAATTGGGCAAACCCTAATCACTGTGCTTGTAAAAAGGAAGGACTATTGTGGTACTCTTGTGCACAGACGGCAGTATTATAGCAGTTATGTTTAGTGTTGCTCATCTTGATCGGCCGGGCGATAAAATCATCCCAATTTTTGCAAAATCAAATTGGTTAGTGCGAACTAAATTTTGGTAAAAATTGTGGGACCATCCAATTTACTGATGTCGCCAAATGTTTCCTGCATCTTGCATATGGGTAGCATTGGTTTCATTGGACGCCTGCATTACTTGACCACATGACCTAGCCATAAATACATTCTTTGTAAAAAAAAAATTAAGCCCCTAAAAGGAGTTGTGGTTTTGCTGAAAAACTTGGCATGCAGTTACATCTCAAATAGGCTTCTTTTCCACGGCCGATATACGCTATCATCTGGGACGTAGAAGTTCGTGAATAGGCACACAAATCTAACGCTTGTGCGCCGAGGTCACCATGCCGTCGCCCCTTTCCCCTCTCTCCCCATCGCAGGCTCACCTCTGCTGTTCTCCCCGCTCGTTCTTTGCAATGGGAGGGGGCAGATGGGAGCTAAGCGCTGGCCTGTCTCGCCTCCCTCATTGATGGCTATGAACAAGAGGCGGAAAGAGGGCGGAGCTTGGCTCTGCCCACACCCCACCCCTTGTTCGCAGCCAGCAATGGGAGGAGGCAGGAGAGGCCGACACTTAGCTCTGCCCCCAATCCGCCCCCTCCCATTGCAAAGAAGGAGCAGGCAGGAGAGCAGAGGGAGGGAGTTTAGCAGCCATGCTGCTAAACTCCTTCCCACCTCCGGCCGCTGCCATGGGCTCCCATAGGAGCCCATGCAGCGGCCGACGTATTCTGGCCCAAAAGATAGTTCCAGGACTATCTTTTGGACTCGACGTAAAAACGCCTGGCGCTATATTGGCTGGCCGGGCACTTTTCATCTCAGGAATACCGCCATGTGATCTGATGCATTGTAATCTGATGCATCAGATCACAGTGTATATCGGCCAGCCATGAAAACAGACGGCTGATATAGGCTCGTGGGAAAGAGCCCATATGCAAATGATCAGGGTTATGGTGTGATTAGATGAACGGTATTGCCACGTGAGGCCCTAAAAGTGGTCCCACCCTTAACCTATAAAAAAGCTTTCAGAGGCTACTTGTTTATAGTGGACCTCTTTTTCTACTTGTGTTGACCACTAGACTTCTCTACAAGACAATTTAAGAGATTTGGATAGTTACAAGAGGCTGAGAGGGCAGCATTATTGTGATGTGAGAAGCTGGATGGTCGTATTGATGAATTTCTGCCACCTGGGCCATTCTGACCAGACTGTTCAGAGATGTTGGGACCAATGGATGCGTCAGGGCACACACAAGGCAACTAGACCTAGCGGTGAGTGCCTTGATCCTATCTTAGCTGTGGCGTGGCACACTGCCCCTATTGCTGGCATAATGGTCTTGGGGCCATCACATATGACAATCGGTCACCTCTAGAAGTGGTACGAGGGACAATGACAGCTCAGTGATATGTTCAGGACATCCTGCAGCCACATGGGTTGCCTTTCATGGCGGCTTCCAAGAGAGGGTTTTCCAGCAGGATAATGCTCGGCCGCACACACAAGAGGGTCACAGGAATGCCTCCACAATATTGTCACACTCCTGTGGCCTGCCTAGCTCCCGGATTTATCGCCAATAGAACATGTTTGGGATCATCTGGGACACCAACTTCGACAGCCTACGAGTTTGCATGAACTAGAGTCTCAGTTACAGCAAACGTGGAGCGATATGTCGCAGATACCATACGAACCTGTATGCCTCCATGACCGCCCGTATCACATCTTGTATCCAAGCTAGAGGCGGCCCCCCCTTCAGGGGGTCAATTTTCCACAGCAAATTATTCTATTGCTCTGATTTTGTAATCCTTTACTTATATCAATGTTATAATCACACATAGAAAGTTTCATTAAATTTCAACAACTTCCTGGTGCTTGATTATTTTTGACAATGAGTGTAACATAGGCATAGTGTAACCAGTGACCATTTTGCAGTTGAGTACGACTGAGAAGCTGCATACATTGAGATAGGCTATATTTCTGCTGCTGTTAAGGTATATAGCAGTACAACACTCAACCTATGGAAACAGGCCCAAGAGGCCCTTAATAAATACGTCCTAGAAACGGCAGCCACTAAAAATGGGTTCAGGAAACAGACATATTATGAGGAGGGAGAAAAAACGGGACATATGCTGGCAGTTATAGCCCGAGCACAAACTAGCCCCACATACATCATTGAACTAAAAGACGCACAAGGCGAGATAGTCAGGGACGCAACATCCATAAGAGAGATTGCACGGGAATTTTACTCCTCTCTGTATTCCTCGAAACTGGAAAAAACGGTAGAACAAATCGAGGAATACTTGGCGGATATAAGAACACATAAATTGACGGAGGAACAGAGAGAGTTTCTAGATGCACCAATAGACTTGGAGGAGATGCAAGAGGCAGTAAAAGATATGCAAAATAACAAGGCCCCAGGGGAGGATGGTTTCCCAATAGAATTTTACAAACAACATGCAGACACTTTATTACCACGACTCCTGGAGACATGGGCGGGGGCGGAAAAGGAAGGGGAACTACCACAAACAATGCGAAAAGCAAAAATAATAATTCTGTTAAAACCAGAAAAGGACCCCCTGTTGATGGACTCGTATAGGCCGATATCGCTGTTAAACGCGGATGTCAAAATTATAGCAAAAGTTTTAGCCAAGCGGCTATCACAAGTGGCATCCACCTTGGTGCATCCAGACCAGAGTGGGTTTATACCAGCAAGATCAACGGCAACGAACATCCGTAGAGTATTTCTAAACCTACAAATACCCGTAGATAATACCGGAGACAGAATCATATGCTCACTGGACGCGGCCAAGGCGTTTGATAGCGTTGAGTGGCAATACCTGTGGAAGGTACTAGAAAAAATGGGCTGTGGCCCAATATTTGTGAGACGAGTAAAACTCCTATATGCTAGAGCGGAGGCGGATGTGTCCATCAACGGGGGGTCATCAGAAACATTCCCACTACATAGAGGGACAAGGCAGGGATGCCCACTATCGCCACTCCTGTTTGCACTTGCAATAGAGCCCCTAGCATGCAAAATTCGGTCACACCAGGAAATAGTGGGATTCATAAGAGGAAACATGGAGGAGAAAATCGCTTTGTATGCAGATGACATGTTATTATTTTTAGGGGACAGGGAAAAATCTTTAGAAACCACGATGCAAACAATAAAAGAATTTGGAGCCTTCTCAGGACTCGCTATTAATTGGACCAAATCCGAAATACTATCAATAGACACCCCAGACATGCAGGTTGCCAACAGAGAATTAACCCTGAAATGCACCCCAACAATTAAGTATCTGGGAGTTAAAATTACGAAAGAGGTCAGTGAGTACGGGAAAATAAACCTGGAACCACTTATGGAAAAATGGAAACAAAAACTTCACATATGGAAAAAACTACCCATGACAATCATAGGAAGAGTGAATCTTATAAAAATGATATGGATGCCCCAATTACTGTATCTAATACACAACTCCCCACACTGGATAACACAAAAATTTTTCCACAAGGCCAAGGGACTGTTTAGAGAACTCATATGGGGAGGGAAGACACCTAGGATAAAATTAGAACTGCTATACAATTCAAAAGAAAAGGGAGGATTAGCCTTGCTCAATCCGTTCTCGTACTTCATGGCCTCCCAGCTGCAACATCTCAGGGGATGGGAGACAGAAGAAACACATGACGCTAGTTTCAGAATCCTTAAAAATCTCTTTAACGGATCACATTTGTTTGAAACCCTGGAACGTGGAGCGTTTAAAAAAAACGGTCAAAGTGCCCCCACGCTATTATTGATACATAAAATATGGTGGAAGACCAGAAACATGCTTGATATAAAAAACTGCACACAACATACCCCCATATGGAATAAACCGCACCTGCCAGAAATCAACAAGCTAAAAGGATTCCAAGGGTGGAAAGACAGGGGAGTTAGGAGAATGGACCAGATACTGGAGGGGGGGGAACTAAAAACCTTCGAGCAGTTAAGGCAAAACCACGACATCCCCAATAGTGACTTTTACAAATATCTGCAACTTAGACACGCTATACAAGCGGAAAAAAACACGGCGGAAATAACAATGGCAATAAATATAGTAGCGGACATAATAGGAAAAGCCACCACCACAGCGGGGAAAATATCTGTACTATATTCCCATATACAGGACACGGTCAATGCACACAACCCGTTATCAACAAGAGCAAAATGGGAGACAGACATAGGGCCCATTGAGGAGTCGCACTGGGAGGAAATCCTACAAATGACACCCAAGCTATCTCTGAGCGAATCACACAGAGTCTCACAAATATTTCTAATACACAGAGTGTACCGCACCCCGGCCTTCTTACACAATATAGGAATGAGAACCTCCCCGATATGTGTAAGGTGCAAAACCCACACGGCGGACCTAATCCACATGCTATGGCGATGTCCGAAATTGCACAGATATTGGATGGGAATAAGAAATGCAATTAACGCGGCATTTGGCATACGTATGGACTTTACACCATACGTGTGCATTCTGGGATACATACAGGATCTAACATTAGAGGATCATGAAAAACTAGCGGTAGCCAGACTATTGTATATAGCCAGAAAAACAATAGCCCAGCGCTGGTTGGACGAAGAACCACCCACGCTGGGAGAATTCAAAAATAAGGTCAACCAAATTTTACCGTGGGAAAGGAGTATTTACACTAAGCGTAAGACCAGTCAAAAATATCAGGACATATGGCTGAGATGGATACACGCCCAGAGCAGTAATGTTGGATCAAATACATAGGGAGTGGTGAGCCGTGTGGGGAGGCACCAGTAAACCGGGGATTTACTAAGACATAACAACGTATGTAATGGATATATATAAAGTTTATTGGGAAATGTAGAACAAATTACAGACTCGATATACAATAAAATAAAGTGGTAAGGAGTAATAGGGAAAAGTTAAGAAAGGAGGGATTGGAGAGAGAGAGACCGGGCAAAAGAAATATGACCCCCCCTCGAATGCAACAAAAAATCTAACCCTGAATCAATAAAAGAAAACAGCAAGAAGATAAGCAACACGAAGACCAAAGAAGAAAACAAATATACGTTACACGAACTGTTATTATTGTTTACGACACAACACTGTGTTCATTCAGAGACAGTTTACCCAAAGAACAGAACGTTGAGAGAGAGATCTTAGGGGGGATGGGGGAGGGAGGGGGGTGAGGGGAAGGGGGAGGGAGGGAGGGGAAACCAAAGATTTGTTAAAAAAAATGTTTTAAAATATGCAAAAGGTGAAAAAGTTTAATAAAAAATACTTTAATTAAAAAAAAAAAGGTATATAGCAGTAAAGCAGACAGACAAAATCGTGTGGTCGTTTGGGACACTGGGGCCAACCTGCTGGCAGTCCTTTACCATGGCAATCTCACACAGCTACCTTGCCTGGCCCATGTGATAAACCTGGTAATGCAGCGCTTCCTAAACAAATATCCAGCTTTAGGCCGCCTGCACACGAGCGGAAATCCCGCTGCGGGATTTCCGCCGCTGAAAGTTTGCATAGGAGTGCATTAAAATACGCACTCCTATGCAGACGGCCGCGGTTTGGCCGCGCGAAATCTCGCGCGGCAAACAAACCGCGGCATGTCCTAATTTTCTGCGGGGCACGCACTCACCCGGCCGCCGGCTCCGGTCTGCGCATGCGCCGGCTGCGCGGCAGCCGGCACATGAAAGAGCCGGGGCCGCCAGGCACGGGTGAGTACGCGCTCGTCCCTGCAGGCTCTCGGGTCGGATCGCGCGGCGAGAATTCTCGCTGCCGGATCCGACCCGCTCGTCTGCAGGCGGCCTTATGCACCACCCCAGAGGAGTACCCTGGACACTTGACAAACGTGAAGAGCTGGGAGGGATAAGTGTTGGCTTGTCAGGGTGGCACTTACCAGGCTCTCTTCCCTGCGGGATGACACATAGCCAAGGCCAGAGCAGGATTGTAGGACATCTTCGACACTCCTAAGATAGGGAATACCAATAAACAGGATGAGGGGGGTAGTAGTTGTCACGGGTGACGCCACCGTTCCCACACACTGGTATGCTACAGAGAATGAACACAGACACTGGTGTATAGTACCTTGGGTCCCCAGGAACGGTTAGGGTCCGGTAATAAAACATTTGCAGAACAATTATTTACAGTAATTCAGGTACAATTCTTTACAGTGCAGGTAAGCAGAGATCAGAGGTCAGGGAGGATACACAAGATGAAACTGATCCTGCAATCCACGTTATCTGTAGGGTACCGTTCCTGGACTGGGAAGACTCCGGATGAGGAAGAGGGGTAGGGGTCACTCCCCAGACACTCTGGCAGCAATTAATTAGGCTATTAGTAATGGCACTCTGCATTGGAGATGCGTGGGTGTGACTTAGGAGAGTACTTCTATGTGGTGATCCTGACTTGAAGGATGGCCTGGTGGACGGCTGCATAGGAAAACTTGTGAGTTTCAATTAGTACCTCTGCACTGGGTCTTGTCAGGAAAAGTGATTACTTACAAAAGCTCTGTCTTAGGCTTGGGGCTCACTTGGAGACGTGTGGGTGTGACTTAGTAGCGTACTTCTACACGGTGATCCAGGCTTTGGACCGCCATATAGGAACAACTTGTGGGATTGAATTAGTACCTCTGCACTGGGTCTCTCTACACAGAATTACTTACAAGTGCTCTCTCTATTGTGTTTTGGGGCTCACTCCACTCACACCCAGACTGCAGTCGCTACGGGATATCTCTCCTTCTCCTCCATCTTCACGACAAGGAAGCTGAAGGTGCTTCCATGTGGCTCTGTGTTAGCACTCTCTGTTGTGGCAGGCAAGATGGCACTCCACAATTCTATAAGATGGACTTCAGACCCCTTTCCTGCTCTTGAGCGCTCTATTTATACCTTCAGTCATACCACAGGACATGACAAACTGATACATTTACAGGCAGGCAATGATTTTATTAAAGTTAACCTCTCAAGCGCCACAGCTGTGCAACACACACGCGATATGACAAGACAAGCTTTGCGCAGTGCATCCATATAAGACAAACATGTATGACATTTATGGAGGGGACCAGGATGATATTCTGGGACACTACAGTTACATACAGTGCTAGAAAATGCTAGGAAACTGTGCTCGCACTTTTGATATTCATATCCATCCACCTCTCATTTAGTGGAGGTGCATCGACAATTAAAGCTACCACCCAACCATCTTATCTGTGACGTGTCTACATGGTGGAATTCCATGTTGCATACGTTGTAGAGGCTAAGCCAGTAGCCGGGAGCGATCACAGAGTACCAGATGCTGCATGCCATTAGCAGATGCTGTATGGAGGTTGGTCACTTGATGCCTGTCTAGTTGTTGTAGATCAAAGAAGTGTGCACCATTTTTTCCTGCTTTGATGAAGTGACCAATATGGTCAGTCGTGAAGACACACTGATTGGTATGACGATCTCTGTTGTCTGCCTGCTGGAACGGACACTACAGAGCGTCAGGGACAATGACTTGTTGCTGTCTCAGGAGGAGGAAGAGGAAAAAAGGATACTCCACTTAATTAAAAAAAAAAAAATTATATGGTACATTAAATAGCACCATTGAAAAATACAACTCGTCCCGCAAAAAACAAGACCTCAGACAGCGACGTCGATGGATAAGGGAAGGAGTTACAATTTTTTTAAAGGGGGGAGGAAAAAACAAAAATGGAAAGAAAAAAGGGGCCGCGTCAGTAAGGGGTTAACCCCCCCCCCCCCCCCCCATCTGCTGTTTTCCTTGGCACAATATTTAATCTATGAGAACCTATGTGGGCAATTTGTTTTCAGTTATTTTTTGCATCCACTGACTTTAAGGGGAGTTATAATTGACTGTTCTGATTCACGATGATTTTCGTGAAATCAGCCTGATACCGATAACCCCGATTATTCAACAAATTGCTTATCACGAGTTGTATTCTTTAACATAGGGGGTAGTATTATAGTAGCTATTTTTTGACCATAGGGGCAGTATTATAGTAGTTATTTTCTTGTAAATAGGGGGCAGTATTATAGTAGTTATAGTCTTGTACATGGAGGACAGTATCATAGAAGTTATATTCTTGTACAACATACGGTAGGGGGCAGTATTAAAAGGTTATATACTTGTATATAAGGGGGAAGTATTATAGTAGTTATATTCTTGTACATAGGGGGCAGTATTACAGAAGTTTTATTCTTGTACAACATAGTGGGCAGTATAAGGGCGCCCACCCACTGGCGATTTTTTTTTCTTTGCGTTTTGCGTTTTTTCTCAAGAGCAATTAGAATTGAATGTACTCCTGTCCACTGGCGGTTTTTTTTGCGGTGCGTTGCGATTTTTAACATAGGAACTGTCACTTGCATATGTGTCCTTATTTTTCTCCTAATGCA
This sequence comes from Eleutherodactylus coqui, assembly GCF_035609145.1. NCBI lineage: Eukaryota > Metazoa > Chordata > Amphibia > Anura > Eleutherodactylidae > Eleutherodactylus > Eleutherodactylus coqui. The sequence continues at coordinate 24,636,490 of NC_089847.1, read as the reverse complement.
CCCATGAATGTCAATGGAAATTAATGGAAAAGGTGCGAAAACGCCGCAAAAAACGCCACGAAAAACGCGGCAAAAACGCGCCGAAAACGCTGCATTTTTCACGCACGAAAATCGCAAACGCCAGTGGGTGGGCACCCTTATAGTAGTTATATTCTTGTACGTAGGAGGCAGTATTATAGTAGCTATATTCTTGTACATAGGTGGTAGTGATACAGAAGTTATATTCTTGTACATAGGGGCAGTATTATAGTAGTTATATTCTTGTACATTGGTGGCAGTGATACAGAAGTTATATTCTTGTACATAGGGGGCAGTATTATAGTAGTTAGATTCTTGTACTTAGAGGGCAGTATTATAGTAGTTTTACTCTTGTACATAGGGGGCAGTATTATAGTAGCTATATTCTTGTACATACGGGGCAGTATTATAGTAGTTATATTTTTGTACACTGGCAGTATTATATTAGTTATATTCTTGTACATAGGAGGCAGTAATATAGTAGTTATATTCTTGTACATAGGAGACAGTATTATAGTAGTTATATTCTAGTACATATGGTGTAGTATTATAATAATGATCTTTTTGTACATTGGGGGCAGAATTATAGTAGTTATATTCCTGTACATAGGAGGAAGTACTATAGTAGTTATATTTTTGTACATAGGGGACAGTATTATAGTAGCTATATTCTTGTACATTAGGGCAGTATTATAGTAGCTATATTCTTGTACATAGGGGACAGTATTATAGTAGTTATATTCTTTTACATAGGGGACAGTATTATAGTAGCTATATTCTTGTACATAGGAGGCAGTATTATAGTAGCTATATTCTTGTACATAGGAGGCAGTATTATATTAGTTATATTCTTGTACATAGAAGGCAGTATTATAGTAATTAAATTCTTGTACATAGGGGACAGTATTATAGCAGCTATATTCTTGTACATAAAGGCAGTATTATAGTAGCTATATTCTTGTACATAGGGGGCAGTATTATAGTAGTTAGATTCTTGTACTTAGAGGGGTGTATTCTAGTAGTGTTATTCTTGTACATAGGGGCAGTATTATAGTAGCTTTATTCTTGTACATAGGAACAGTATTATAGTAGTTATATTCATGTACATAAGGGCCAGTATTATAGTAGTTATATTCTTCTACATAGGGGGCAGTATTATAGTAGTTATATGCTTGTACATAGGAGCAGTATTATAGTAGTTATATTCTTGTGCACAGGGGGCAGTATTATAGTAGTTATATTCTTGTACATAAGGGCCAGTAATATAGTAATTATTTTCTTTCACATAGGAGGAGTATTATAGTAGTTATATTCTTGTACATAGGGGGCAGTATCATAGTAGTTATATTCTTGTACATAGGGGGCAGTATTATAGTAGTTATCTTCCTGTACATAGGAGGCAGTATTATAGTAGTTATATTCTTGTACATAGGGAGCAGTATTATAGTAGTTATATATTTGTACATAGGGGGCAGTATTACAGGAGTTATATTCATGTACAGAGGGAGCAGTATTATAGTAGTTATATTCTTGTAGACATGGGCAGCATTATAGCAGTTATATTCTTGTACATAGTGAGCAGTAGTATAGTAGTTATATTCGTGTACATAGGGGGCAGTATTATAGTAGTTATATTCTTGTACATAGGAGGTAGTATTATAGTAGTTATATTCTTGTTCATAGAGGCAGTATTATAATGGGTATATTCTTGCACATAAGGGGCAGTATTATAGTAGTTATATTCGTGTACAGAGGGGCAGCATTATAGCAGTTATATTCTTGTACATAGTGAGCAGTAGTATAGTAGTTATATTTGTGTACATAGGTGGCAGTATTATAGTAGTTATATTCTTGTACATAGAGGCAGTATTATAATGGGTATATTCTTGCACATAAGGGGCAGTATTATAGTAGTTATATTCGTGTACATAAGGGGCAGTATTATAGCAATTATATTCTTGTACATAGGAGGCAGTATTATAGTAGTTATATTCTTGTACATAAGAGTAGTATTATAGTAGCTATATTCTTGTACATAGGGGGCAGTATTATAGTAGTTATATTCTTGTACATAGGGGTAGTATTATAGTAGTTATATTCTTGTACATAGGGGGCAGTATTATAGTAGTTATATTCTTGTACATAGGGGGCAGTATTATAGCAGTTATATTTTTGTACATAGGAGGAGTATTAGAGTAGTTATATTCTGGTACATATGGGGTAGTATTATAGTAGTTATATTCTTGTTCATAAGAGTAGTATTATAGTAGCTATATTCTTGTACATAGGGGGCAGTATTATAGTAGTTATATTCTTGTACATAGGGGTAGTATTATAGTAGTTATATTCTTGTACATAGGGGGCAGTATTATAGTAGTTATATTCTTGTACATAGGGGCCGTATTATAGCAGTTATATTTTTGTACATAGGAGGAGTATTATAGTAGTTATATTCTGGTACATATGGGGTAGTATTATAGCAATCATATTCTTGTTCATAGAGGCAGTATTATAGTAGTTATATTCTTGTAAATAGAGAAAGTATTATAGTAGTTATATTCTTGTAAATAGGGGGCAGTATTATAGTAGTTACTGTATATAATTCTATATAGGGGAATATTATAGTAGTATTCGTGTACAAAGAGGCAGTATTATAGCAGTTATATTCTTTTACATGCTTGAAAGGAAAAAAAGGGAAAAAAAACAGGCAGAGTTTCCCAGACAGGGAGGTAGTGGGAGTGGAATGGGGCACTAGTATACTGGATTTTTAAAAAACGTGGTACAGAAATGTAGCAAGGTGCTGCTCTTCTAGTATGCTGGTCAACCTGTGATCAAATTAGCGTTTTGTGTTTTGATGAATTAGAGGCTTAAAAGTTAGAGCTCCAATGAAACCTATTGGTAATTCTTTGTTTAGATGAATAATAATGTTAATAGTGTGCATAAAACCAACGATACTGTATCTTAAAACCAGCGGATGTTATGCTTTTCGAGGTTTGCAGACTTTTTTGTCACACAGTTGTGCATCCTGATCATTGCCTGGACCGCCCGCTGGACCATTAAGCTCAGAAAGAGCAGATTAAAATGAGTAACTAACATACAAGTTATACTGAATCTTTTCCCGCAGAACTATTCATCAGTCTGCTCAGCTCCTCCTGCTCTATAACATGATGCCTGCAGAATAGACTGCGTTTTCAAGCAACCGGGTTCCCTTTAATGCCAGGATCTACATTTTATATTCCTATATATACCTATGTACAGTATTTCCTCAATAACTGTACAGTGCCGACAGAAGCCCACTGAATAGCCTCTAGACGCTGTCAGGTCGTGTTCAGATGTCGTTGGCAATATTCATTAATTTTCAATTAATTTAGAAATGTAAAGAAATTTGCTGTAGGGTAGAAACATTACCCAAGCAGAAACATAATGCTCTTTATAGTCAAGCATGATCCTTACAGGCATCGTATGGGAAATTATTACGTACTCTTTCAGTCCATTGCATTTCATTTATTGTATGCCCTAGGCATCAATTTGGCATAAATAGGGCAACTGGTGAACCCCAGTAATGATCATACAACCTGCAACTCTTGCGTATAAAATTAACAATGGACTTTTTAGACAATGCCTAAAAGGGCAGCTAATAGCTCAGGGATGTAACTTGAAGATCTGGGCCCCCAATGCAAAATGTGTAATGGGGCCCCAAGCTATTATAATACTGATATTATTTTAGGTAGGAAAGGATTGTTTGGGACTTTCAGGCACAAGGGCCAAACTGTGCTTACTACATTTGCATCGTCTATATAGCTACACCCTGAGAGGGATAGTTGTGTCTTCTGGATGTTGGCCGTCTTCAGGGGCCATTGTTGTACGAAGAGGTGTTTTGCTATGTACAGACTCTTCTCAATAATGAGATAATGTATCAAAAATATAAAATTTGTATCCATTCGTACAGCACTCCTAGATACAGAGGCGCCATTCGTTTATGTGTATAATAAGGAATGAATGCTGAGACCCTGCATCACACCACACGTACGCTATGTGCGTCATTCACAAGGCATCAAAGACCGTTGTACCACCCCTGCACAGCCTGGTTCCTATATAGCCAGGGAGAAGGTTCAGGATCCCCTGAAATGTAAAGCATCTATAGGGAAGATTGATGTTTGAAGTGTCAGCTTTGTCACTCCTCCATCTCTTCTCCTGTAGTCACAACACACAATACGTTTCCATCGTTCCTTCTCATCTTGTCCCCTGCAGTTATCTGCCTGCTGTCCTTGATCCATTTTCTATATGTAATGTGGCTTCCTTTTATCATCTCACAATCTGCTGTTGTTATTGTATCTTCTATTACTCAGACGCTGCATTCAGCTTAGTCTGATTTCTCTTCTGGTTCTGGATTATTTTTAATATATATTATTCAGTGCACGGAATTATAAAATGTGAGTGAAAGCTGGATGTAAAGTATTACTCAAGAGAAGTCATTATCGAATGATGAGTCACATACAAAGGAGGTTATTGTTCACTTTTAATTACTTCGGTGTATAACTGCGCTGAAGATTTTTAACTTTTAGATGTTCATCAATGGCACACACTTGATTTTTGTAAATGAGATGTGTAATGTCTTATTTTGTATCCTAGTATTGGATATCAAGCAATAAGGGTCTTATTCACCCAGCTGGTGAATAAGGTTCTCGTCGAACCAACCCTGCGATGAGTGTTGGGTCCTGCAATCCAGGTAGTAAGGGTCTCCTCCAAGCACCTTAGCAATAAGGAACTCATCAACCTATCAGTACAATAACAGTCTGTTCTACCCTTTACCCATCTGGGAAATAAACGTCTTGTCGACCCATTAATGCTATAAGTGTCTGGTCCAGTAAGGGTGTCGTCCAAAAACCTTGGTGATAAGTGTCTCATCTAAGCACCTTGGCGATAAGAGTGTCATCAAAATACCTTGGCAATAAGGGTCTTGTCCATGCACCTTGGTAGACAACTTGGAGATAAGGGTGTTATCCAAGAACCTTGGCAATAAGGGTCTTGTCCAAGCACTTTGGCAATGAAGGTCTTATCCAAGCACCTTGGCAATAAGGATCACATCAAAACACCTTGGCAAAAAGGGTCTCGTCAAAACATCTTGGCAATAAGGGTCTTGTCCAAGCACCTTGGCAGACACTTTGACGATAAGGGTCTAGTTCGAATACTTTGGCAATGAGAGTCTCATCCAAGCACCTAGGCAAGGAGTGTCTCGTCAAACAGTTTGGCAATAAGGATCTCTTCAACCCCATCGATACAATAAAGGTCTGGTCCATCCTTTTGGTCAATTAGGTTCGCATTCAAATACCTTGGCAATAAGGATCACATCCAGACATCTTGGCAATAAGTTGTTTGTCCAAACACCTTGATGATAAGCGTTCCATCCAAGCACCTTGGCAATAAGGGTGTCATCAAAATACCTTGGCAATAAGGGTCTTGTCAATGCACCTTGTTAGACACCTTGATGATAAGGGTGTCATCCAAGAATCTTGGCAATAAGGGTCTTGTTCAAACACTTTGGCAATAGGCGTCTTGTCCATGCACATTGTTAGACACCTTGCTAATTAGGGTGTCATTAAAGAACCTTGGCAATGAGGGTCTTATCCAAGCATCTTGGCAATAAGGATTGCATCGAAACACCTTGGCAATAAGGGTCTCGTCAAAACACCTTGGCAATAAGGGTCTTGTCCGAGCACCTTGGCAGACACTTTGGCGATAAGGGTCTAGTTCAAACACTTTGGCAATGAGAGTCTCATCCAAGCACCTAGGCAAGGAGTGTCTCGTACAAACAGTTTGGCAATAAGGGTCTCTTCAACCCCATCGATACAATAAAGGTCTGGTCCATCCTTTTGGTCAATTAAGTTTGCATTCAAACACCTTGGCAATAAAGATCACATCCAGACATCTTGGCAATAAGTTGTTTGTCCAAACACCTTGGTGATAAGTGTTTCATCCAAGCACCTTGGCAGGTACCTTGGCAATAAGGGTGTCATCAAAATACCTTGGCAATAAGGGTCTTGTCGACGCACCTTGTTAGACACCTTGATAATAAGGGTGTCATCCAAGAATCTTGGCAATAAGGGTCTTGTCCAAACACTTTGGCAATAGGGGTCTTGTCCATGCACCTTGTTAGACACCTTGCCGATAAGGGTGTCATTAAAGAACCTTGCCAATGAGGGTCTCATCCAAGCATCTTGGCAATAAGAATCGCATCGAAACACCTTGGCAAGAAGGATCACACCAAAACACCTTGGCAAAAAGGGTCTTGTCAAAACACCTTGGCAATAAGGGTCTTGTCCGAGTACCTTGGCAGACACTTTGGCGATAAGGGTCTAGTTTGAACACTTTGGCAATGAGAGTCTCATCCAAGCACCTAGGCAAGGAGGGTCTTGTACAAACAGCTTGGCAAGCAGGGTCTTGTCAACCCATCAATGCAATAAGGGTATGCTTTACCCATCCGTACGATACGTTTCTGTGCCACTATTTTATATTATGTGCTCACTAAATATAAATCCTCAGAATGGATCATATCATATGCATTAAAAATACTTTCATACATGTTTTATAAGCTAATGCTTGCTTTAGGCAGTACATATAAGATTTGATCTAGATAATACTGGTTCCAGGATGTAAGAGGAACAGACAGGAAATCTGATTTCTCAGACACAATGAAAAGATAGTATTAGTAAATTTAGCAATGATAATGATATTAGAATACAACAATATTGCTTAAATAGAAAAATAGGCAACATCTTGACACTTGCCACATTAAGTGAGGTCTTGAAAATGCTAAGGAATGAAAACTGCAAAGTATGTCAACGTTCAATGTGTAATTCTTCATTTTTTCTGTGGTGGCGCTGCAAGGAAATTGAACACTTGCTGCCAGACTACAAGGGATTAGTGGGGGTCCAGGAGGTGGGACACCCTGTAATTATCTTACTGTTTGGGGGAACCTTCTAACAAACATTGGACAACCCCGTTAATATATGACATTTAGATGACGACGTAGCATCTCTATTCTACAGCCAGTATTGCTTTGACTAGTTACCGTTGTAGTACAAGGCAGTATATTGTATTAGTATTCTGTAAACACCGCCGTACATTTGTAGAATTTGTGTATCAGTGATGTGGATGATTAATATTGTCCGCTCAATAACAGCCCAGACATTGAATTCAAGATGAAGACAGTGATTTTCTGCAAAGTAGAAATTATTTATATATTACTTTCCCACAAAGGACAATCTGGTAACAATCTCTAAATGCTACAAGCAGGAATTATGCTGTCGGAGTGAATGTCATCCAGCCTTATATCATATCATTCACTAGACAAGAATTCTGCTGCTAATGAGATGTAAATCGCAGGTAATTACCGACACTTAGGGCCGTGAGATTCTCAAAGTGACAAGACCAAGAATGCAATTGAAGTCTTGAGAATAATAGATGTGAAGCCGTGTCACTAAGATCTCTGATAGTGCCGAACAGAGAAAATCGCAGAACATCTTATAAATTTCTCCCATTGTAGATGGGCCCTATAAAAAAATGCTTTTGGCAGATCTTAGAATTCCTGTGCTCAAGAGAAATCCATAACTAGACTAATAAAAGTAATTGGACACCTGAGCAAGAATCAAAAGTAGTATTTATTTCCATATGTTAATACTTAGTGCGGCTGTTTTGGTTCTAATGACATCAGATACTTTCTGTGGCATACTTTCTCCTAATGTCTGATACATTTAAGTTAGAAATTCCCTCCATTCATCCTGCAAACGTCTGGTAGGTTCTTTGAAAGAAGATGCATCGGTCCGTCTATAATGGTGCAAGGAGCATTGTTATTGGACAGTTGGAAGAACGTTCTGTGGAGTGAAGAATCGCGCTACTCCATCTTCACATCAGATGGAGGTACCTGGGTGTGGAGGTGTCTGGGGAATGCCATTTGCCTGAATGTGTTGTGCCAACAGATAAGTAAGATAGAGGTTCCGTGAAGCTCTGAGGATGTTTTACGTGGCATGGTCTCGGTCTGTTGGTTGTAGTGACAAGAACCATGAACATGGAGGTGTACCCTGACATTCTAGACAATAATGTGCTGCTGACAATGTGGTAATACTCTGGGAATGGTCGTCCATACTTCCAACAAGACAACATGCCTTGTCCAAATCCACCGCTGTTTTACGTTGGTTTGAGGATATGGATGTTCCACGATTGGACTGGCTGCAAAGAGTCCGACCTGAACCCTACTGAACATCATTGGGACGAACTGGAACATTGTGTCAGGAAATATGAACAATATCCATCTTTTTTGAGAGAACTTGTCAGATGTTTGTAGGATGAATAGAGGGAAATAGCAGCTGAAGTGTATCAGACATTAGTAGAAAGTATGCCACAGAGAGTATGCGATGTCATTAGGGCCCAAAGAGCCCCACTAAGTATTAATTTTGATTCTTGCTCAGGGGTCCAGTTACTTTTGGTAGAATGGTGTAAAAGATTCCAGGTGATATTTGTAGGATCTTCATTTCTTCCATTTCCAAAGTCTTGAAATTATTTGTCATACGTAAGATATCTAAGTTCAGAATTTTTTGAGCAATGCATGCCAGTTACAGCCTGCGAACAACATTGTTACAAGGGATAAGCATTAATGATATTAAGCACTATTGAAATATATCTAGAAAATTAAGAAGGCAAGAGTATCAGACTGGGGTTCATTGAGCCCCTTAGAGGAGATGATTCAGAAGGGGTTGAATTCTGCTGGACCTTTTGGGCCCATTATTTTGTTAGAGCCTGCATGGTCCTCTGGTATGCTGGTGGTCCAGTGAGATCTGAATATTATGTATATTTCTATGTTGATGACTTTTTTGTGCACATATTAAACTCTACAAACTAATTGATCTTTTAATGGAGTCAAGTGTGCATCTTTAGAAACTGCCCAGCCACCAGGACATTGTTGTGAGCCGACATGGCAGGTGTAGATAACCACAAATCTCAAAGGCATACCCAGAATTCAACAATTGGCCACAATTGGAATTCTACACAGATCTTCTCACAAGACTTTTTCCTCAACCCGTTTTTTGGACTTGTGGCTATCATATTGAAATAGAGTCAACTATGTCTCCTACCTTCCAACTCTGTGCCACAGCTATCAGCACCCTCATGGGCTTTCTTTGCTGCGGTCTACTAGCTCATCACACACTCGGAGAGGGCCACTGTTGCAGCCGTGCTGAGGCCTGCACCTTGCCTGCAGGCCAACCAGGTTTTGGGTGTGCCCTTGCTTCTCCGGGAGCTGAGGGGTGTGGTAGCTGCAGGAGGAAGGTCAGTCAGCACCTGGTGCTGAGTAGCCTGGCTCCTATTTAAACAGGGCCAGCACTATCTCCTGTGCTGCTTAATCACTTCAGTTGCATTTTGGACAGCAACGGAGCAACATAGCTTGGGGGAAGCTCTCCTTGCAAGCTAAGTTCTTTTCTGTTTTGTTTGGTTCTGTTTCGCTTCTATTTTGTACTAAGGCTCCCTGATAGGGACTTGTTAGTGGCCCAGGCACGCGTGCGGGCTCGCACTTGTCAGAGCGATATGTCCACTGAGTAGGCAGGGCCCCCTCCTGGGTTAGGGGACTATAGGGAGAGTATTCCCCATAGTGTTATGTTTCCTTTGCACAGTTGTGCCTTTGATTTATGTTATTGAGGTTGCACGTCCGGAGGACGCAACAGCCACCATCACGCTACTCAGCCTTTGCCCTTTCTGCCTGTTGATAGGAGGAACGCAACGTCCTCACAGCTATGTGTTCTTAAGCCTTGGAGTCAGCTACTGCATTGTTCCCCACCAATCACGGTGTCTGGGGCTATACCTGCCCAGCATGATATTGAAATGTATGCCGCCAGAGCATGGGAGAGTCACTATAGATGTAAAATAGTGATATAAATAAAATATATGCTTTGTGTGTGTATATATAATAGAAAAACATCACTCTATGAAGATCTTGGTGCAGCATTGTCCAATTTCAGTGTATGTTCACACAAACAAGTTATGAAAATTGATGCTGTTTCGGGCCAATCATGTGATCTGAGAACGTGAAAAAAGAGGAAAACGAGTCTGTGAAGCTAACAATGGAGACAATGTTGCACCCACTGAAACTTATTTTGTGCCTGGATAAAGATTAAGGAGTGAAGATGCCTTTAAGACACCGTCGAGAGCCATTTCATCAAATGGACGAGGGCTGCATACAGCTGGTAGATATTTGCATCATAATGCATTAGAAGACCAATGGGATGCCACAACCGTGGGCTGAATCTAGAGATGGTGGTCAGTAGAACAAAATGTGCATCGTTGTAGTGGGACTGGAGCACCGAGATGAAAGTCATAAGACACAGAACAACGCATTCAGCACCATGCAGTAGCGGCACCACAATTCACAGCTGCTAACATTCTCTAGGGTGTATGGACAGATTTGAATGCTCCAATGTTGACAATGACAGTTTTTCAAGCTGTCCGTTGCGAAGATTGCCCCTTGCACCACGCCATTGTCATGAAAGCTTTCAATGGTGTCGCTCCAGTGCGACCTGATATGAGAAATGGCATCAACAGCCGATCACCTCTAGTATACATCAGGGGCACAATGACGGCACTCCGCCATGTTTTTCTGAATTTGTCCAACCCCTTTTTACAGTCAAGTAGAGTTCCTCCATGGAAGTTATATTCATAAATATTACAAATCTACTGCATTATCTCAGTCTTGTCATGTCTTGAGGCATTGCTAAATGACAAAAAACTTTGCTTATATATGTTACATAAAGGCTTCAGGCTCCACATCCTCAAGGGTCTAGCATTGACCTGTTTTGGTAGCCAAAGACGTGAAATCAGCCTATGGGAACATCACCCTCCTGCTGGTTCCTTAGATGGTTCCTTGGAGGCTCTGGAGTATTTGGATATTTTCTCGCTCTCTCCCCGTGCAGATCTCACATCCGCTGATGCTCTCATTCTGTCGCTACACTCATGCATCTGATATATCAGTGTCACATCCTGACCTCGTATGCCTGGCGACTGTGCCAGCAAATCTTTGACATTAGCTCCTCGCGGCTCACAAGCTGTTTGTCATTCTCTTTTGTCTTTAACTCTGTACTGCTTTCTGAGGGAATCAGCGTCTGTACATGAAAAGAAGGCGGAAAACAGTCTTATATCAGTCCTCACAAGTAGTGTGAGGTCTTCTGTACTTGGTTATTTATGAAGGATAAGGGATGGCGAGTCAAGTAGAAGCCTGTCTCTTGAAGAACGTCATTGTAGATAGGACAAGACATGGTAGATCCTCAACATAGCTGTGTCAGGTCAAGGAGCAATGTTCTTCATGTACTTTTACCGTTTGTCTCATAATATTTGTTCATTTTCAGGTATCTCATGATTTCGCTATCAATTTTAACCCTGACGATGATGAATGTGAAGGTAAGAGACATTAGCCGATAACACTGGACTAATATTTTTCTATTTTGCCTACACGGGGCTTGTTTTTTGTAGTCCCTCTTCATGGACTCTGGCACATACCCCTATTGGGGATCCATGTTGTACACTATCCTACCAAAAGTAATTTGAGAACTGAGAAAGAATCAAAAGTAGTGTTATTCCCATATGGTACTAGTGAGGTTTCCTTTGACCCAAATGACATCAGATACTCTCCATTGTATATTTTTTGCTAATGTCTGATACACTTCAACTTTTATTTCCCCTTGCTCATCCTGCAAGTGTCTATCGATTTCTCTTAAAGAAGATGGACCCTGTTCATATTTCCTGACCCAATGTGCTAGTTCATCCCAGCGATGTTCAGTAGGGTTCAGGTCGGGAATCTGTGCAGCCAGTCCAATCATGGAGCATCCATATTCTCAAACCAACGTAGAACAGTGTTGAAAGTATAGCTGACCATTTCCAGAGTATGGACACATTGTTGACAGCACATTATTATCTAGAATGTCAGGGTCACCTCTGTGTTCATGTTTCTTGCGACTGCAACCAACGGACCGAGACCATGCCACATAACATATTCCTAGACCATAACCGAACTTCCGCCCTACTTAACTGTTGGCACAAAAACATAAGCAAAAGGTGTTCCCTGGCTCTTCTCCACACCCAGGTACATCCATCTAATGTAAAGATAAAGTAGTGTGATTTGTCACTCCATAGAACATTCTTCCATTGCTCAACTGTCCAATGTCGACGTTCCTTGCACCATTGTAGATGAGCCAATGCATTGTGCTTTGTGATGGATGGCATAACACATATATCCAATAGTGTGCTCCCATCACAAACTATTGCTGACACCTTCAAGGGACTGCATCTTATTTACCATGTTTTAGGACAAGTGACATACTAATACAAAGCGATCTATTGTACTGGTAGGGGGTGTTCAAATCCTTTTGGTAGGATGGCATATGTGTCCATAATAATGTATGGATAATGGATTTCTATCCGTTATGCACCTCAGTAACTTAGTTTATACATTCACATCTCATTTTTACATCATATTTATTTTTCATCCTCTGTATTTGTAGGTATTCAGGGCATAGTGGAATCATACCAGAGTTGCCTCCCTAAAATTCAGCTGTACGGTCCTACAAATGTGGCACCTATCATATCCAGGGTGGCACGACTGGCAGCAGAAGAAGAGAGAACTAAAGAGGCATCAGTGGGTGATATGTCACGAAGACTATGAAATTGATATATCAATTCCAGCACATGTCTCATCACATCTCTCTCTTGTTACAGAAATACTATATTCTGCTCATACTCACCGATGGAGTGGTAACAGATATGGCAGATACCAGAGAGGCTATTGTGCGAGCATCCTACTTGCCTATGTCCATCATTATTGTGGGTGTTGGAAATGCAGACTTTACCGACATGCAGATTCTTGATGGGGATGATGGGATTCTGAGAGCACCCAAAGGGGAGCCCGTTCTCCGAGACATTGTCCAGTTTGTACCATTCAGAGAATTCAAAAATGTACGTTTCTTATATTCTATAGCATGTTATAATCTTCTCTCATATTATCTGATTTCAATTAAAATTCTGATATGACACCCTCAGGACGTCTATGGTGCTAGGTTATTGGGAATTACAGACCACTGGAAGTTACATACCGTATATCCTGAAGTCAAATATTATTACTGCTTGCCTGCCTATCCAGTCCATCTGCTTGGACCTTGTTATTGCTACTGTGTCACTAGCTTAAAGCTTTTCTACATTTATAGATAAGCACCAGTTTACACCATCAGGTACTATACCTTGGCCCTGTATAGTATCTGCAGCCCCACTACTTAGACTATCTGTAGGAGTGACAGCCTGGAGACCCCACACCAAAGACCTTATCCCGCTTGGAGGATTCAAGGATGAAAACTGGGGTTCCCCAGATGCTGCCTGCTCAGTTAGCCCAAAGTCAAACTACTTTGACATTGATTTGAAGGATTGCTGCAGAGGTATTGTCCCATCTTCCTTATTTGCATATATTTCCCAGAGGAGCATGCATGGCCTTATAAGTGTTCTCCATCACCTCCTGGCTGTCTCCACACACCTTCTAGGTGCTTTTCTTAAGGTGAAACGATATCTCTCCTGAAACTTGTCTGTGGCATACAGAAGCACTCACACTCACACATTTTCACTAGCAGGTCCTTTGCCATGTGTTACAGGTCCTCTGTGACAATGAGATGCCAGTGATTGGGGGTCATAACTTCATCCATACTATTCCAGTGGGCCTTCGAGAAAAAAACTGCATTGTAAAAATAAATATTCATAAATATTTACTCCTCTGAGATTACATTTAGGGGACTAAAGCACTGAAGCCAGCATGAATGTGCCAACATTATCATGCCAATGCAACAGTGGCCTATATAATTTGAGTACCTAAATGTAATCTGGGTCCCGTCATGGGACATGTCATTTGAGGCCCATTGGAACACTAACAGGTGAAATTATGAACCCTGAATATTTGGCAACTGTCTCTAAGGACCTGCTACCTGCTATGGAGTATTTACCAGCACTGTGTTACCAAGTAATTTTCATGTTAATCAAGTACCAGATAAAATGAGAAGACTGCTACTCAATATTCACAGAGAATTGGAAGTAAATGATGCTGCTCCTCAACCACAAATTCTGTCTTTTCTGTGTTTCAGGCCTCACCGGCTGCCTTGGCAAAATGCGTCCTGGCTGAAGTGCCCAAACAAGTAGTAGAGTATTACAGCTACAAAGTCTACCCTCCCCGCTGTCCAAAGGTAGATTCCCCGGACTCTGCTCTCAATTCTCCTCAATGAATCCAGTCCGATGCTCTCCTAACCAATGTCCCCTACCCTTCACTGGAAATACCATAAAGCTTGTACCTCTCAACTTTCAAACCATCATCCAATGCCATCTGATGGACTAGACAGAGCCCCAACCACTTAGAAGTCCATCTCACTTCAGTTGCTGTTGGAAAAACCATTCTCCTATCCATGCAGGACAATGATTCATATGGACGCCTAATGCACTGATTGACCTTATCTGCTGGAAGAGCCACCATCTACCGTGGAGGTTGGTGTCTTCAGTAAAACCTGGTCTCAGGTCCATCTTATTGTACTTGAGATCCTGATTTTATCTTGGCAGAGATTGGCCCTTCTAGTGAGACTCTGAATGTAAAAAAAATAAAACATCATAAGGACCACCGGGAAAAGTCTTCTAGAGGCTTGGTTATTATTGCCAGGTCTACAGCATCCTCACTTACATTTCTATACGCACCATGGTTGGGAGGGTGATTCTGTGATGTTCAGTTTTGTGATTGGAGCTTCTGTTATCCAGAACTTATACCATCATTCCTGTTCCATCACATCACTGGATTTGAGGTCAATCAGGGGATGATCTAGCTACATTGCCTTTTTGTTTTTGTCGTGTTTTTTTTTTGTAGGCAGAAGTCACAGTGGGATTCTGTTCATCTGGCAATTTTCTGTCTTCTCATTTTATTCTTCTATTGAAAGATCTAACGTAGCGAAGCATATTCCTTTTGAAAAGCAAGTCTTTTATAAGCTCAACTTAACACTTCATTAGTGCTTATTTTACATTATTTTTTTATATCGGTAGAATTGTAGATGGAAGGGTCTGTAGAAATCCAAGTTATCAGGCACATGCTGGCTCATTAAAATTATCTACAAAGGGATCTCTTGGGGTCTCCTAGTCTTGCATGAGCACACAAGTCTATGTGACTTTACTTTTGATATCTGTCAGATTAACACATCTAATAGCAAGCCAGAGAATGAACTGGGGGGAAGTTGCAAGGCGAACAAAAGCCTGTGGGGTCTCTGAAGCCATTTCCAGAAGACTCCTCAGTAACTTGATGCTTGGTCTTTGAATGAGTGTTGAGGAGACCCCTCTCTATACTTCTTGGCCACCTTCAAGCCTTGACATTTTCGAAGGCTGATGGTAACGATAAGTAGATCTTTCTTAAGGTTTTCCAAAAACATTTCATGTTCTGTCAATCTGACGGTAACAAGCAAAGGAGTACCCTGCTATAGCACATACTGTACACTTGGGAGTAGAGCTGGCTTTATGCATTTCTAACATTCAGTCCCATGTTTTATAATGAACCCAATGCAGTTTTACAGAAGTTTTATGTCACTTACAATTATTGTAAAATCCAAAAAAATATCTAAAGTGAAAAATGAAAATATCAGAGGAGAGGGATCAGAAAGTTCTAGTTCTATATATTACATATAGCTAATAGACATACAGAATGCACTAATTATACATATACAGATATATCTATGTATCCATTTATTTATTTACTTATATACATGACGACAATGGGTTAAACCAAGTATTAATGTGGCAGGACTGTCTCAGGCTGTGAATTGCATTGACTCTTTTTTCTAGTGAGAGAATGCATATCATTTAACGTTTTCAATGCATGTACAGTTATCAAATCTCCTGAGAACCCGCTCGTATTGTAGCAACTAGAAAGGCCCAGATATGCACTTCTATACTAATTGTTGGCGCTTTTGTGAAGTCTGCATGCTTCTCGTATTTGTGTCCTGGAAGAAAAACGCCCCCAATAAAGTGCTCTGTTCTCTCTCTTCATCTCTGTTCTATTTTTCCTTTGCTATATTACAACTTTCGAATGGGGGATTGTGTATGTTCCCTGTTGGTAATTTCCAATCATGTTGCTTCTACGGAGCTCGAATTGGTGGTCATTGAGGTTGGGTAGCTCTTCATTGACCGTGCCTGTCCTTCCTCTAACGTTAATGGTGCTTTTCATGCACATGGCCATATTAAAACTCTGTGCATGTTCTGACTTGTATCGAACCGCAGTAAGACATCTACGGGACCTTTAACACAGACAGGAATTTGGCCGCAGGACGCAACGCAACACACAGCTGTGTAAATATGCACCAAAGTCTGCACAATTATATGGATTTTGATGAGGAATTGCCAGTAGAATTAGGGACCTTGACCACATTTGCATGGCTACATGCAGAGTTTAATGCTAAATTGCCTAGGAATTAAGCCTTTTTCAATGCGGCATCAAAATCCACAAGGATCCATGTGGATTTTGGTGCAGAGTGTTCAGTTTGTTGCAATGTGCACCGTGATCAAATTCCACCCATGTGAAAAGTCCCTATAGCAGTCTATGGGGGCTTTCTGTACCGCCATATGCGACTGATTTTATAAGGTCTGTATTGCTGCTATACCACCTAGCATTGTGTTAGTCCAAATGGACTCTTCTCAGGTCATTAGTCACATTCATCTCTCCATTAAATGACTAGTAAACATATGGCTGCTGTCCGTGAACTGTGTGCGATCTCTGCACTGTAGCATGAAGAGCCAGTACCCAGCAGTTCTCATAAGCACAGTAATTACCAACTTTGTATTGTTTACCCTTTGGGGCTTGGCATCTGGCAATACACAAACTCCCTAGACGATATCCCACCATATGTCACAAATAAGCCTGTGATGTGCTCTTGCAGTTTTTAACAAACTGTCTTACTATGTGAAGGTGTCAGCAAATTTAAGGCCTTAACAAAATTCTTTCACCCCTTCATAAACATGTTGGCATGAACATGTGGTGATATGGACATCTTCGCCCGCAGCGAGACAAGCCTATGAGAGATGAATCCGTTTTGCAATTTCAGTAGGTTTGTTTTTCATGCCAAGTTCTTGTCAGCAATTTCCCCAGGCTCAGATTTCCCCATCGGAGACATCCTGTTATTATGAACTGCGATCAGGCTCCAGTATTCCTCCCTCCTTCCTCAACCTACAGAGATGTGATAGGGATTCTCCTCTTAGAGAGTGGTAGACTTCATGCATTAGATTTCTGTGTTGAGACAGTTTGTACATACTAATTCTGTATAATTTATCTTGTCACCAAATATGCAGATCTAAAAACAAATCTGCCTTCATGTAGCAGTACGGTGACACAATAAAGTTTACAAATGTTTTATCTGAAGGTTGGAAAGCAGAGGTGTAGGCGCAAAGGTAGCAGTGGGGTGAAGAAGTAGATGAGCTTCCCCCTCTGCAAGAGAGTCAACCTTAGAACCCCTAGAAGAACCGAAGAGTGGTGCCACACCAACACTGTCTCCTCCTATTTTGCATTTTGGCGTAGCCGGAAGGGTGGTACAACCATTGGCAACCAAAGTAGCAGCACATATTAAGGACACTGGACTGTAGTGTGCTGCTTGGGATGGCAATAGAACAACTGTACTGGAGCATAAAGGAGTAGAGTAGCTTCTTTCCCCCAAGAGAGTCATTCCTAGGACAACCAAGCAGTGCTGCCACTTCAACGTTGTCCCCTCATATTGTACAGTGGCACCTGGGCCTTAGTACTTGAGGAAGCCCAAAGGTCTCACTACATAGGAAGATATTAGCATCATACATGGTAGGTAGGGAGCAACATTTCAAGTTTTGCATTGGTGCCAAGAAGTTTTACTTTTATACAGAACAAGAAGAAATATTTCCCAAAATGGCTATTTAATATCTTCCCATAGTCATGTGGCAGGAAGGACTATTCTTGTCTCTAAGTAGTCAAGGTGGCGAGTATGCTTCTCAAATCTTGATTGATACTGTTTCATGCCCCCTGACAGATGAAATTGCACTCACTGGTCCAAGACATTGTACAGAAGCTCTCATTTAATGGGGTCTTGCCTTGGTGACAGTACGGTGGTAACCAACAGGATAGCTGGAAAAAGTTGCTTCCCATCTAAGAGGGTCCATCACCATTCAACGGTGAGGTACAGTTAGTGATCACTGTGGATGGTGCAAGGAGCAATACAAAATTAAAGGTGGTTTACTGGTAAATAAGGAAAATTGGTCATGGTGGAGGGGGACCACATTCCAAGCTTTGTAATTGGGCCCCATGGTTGCTTATCACCCCTGGGGGACATAATTGATATAAGTTCAATACTATTCATTTCAGTGCCACAGAACCTGATGTGACTAATTAGATTTGCTACATCAAGAACTACAGCAAAAATGGTCAATGAATCCTGAAAACCTACTAGGCAATGAAGTTAATCTCCATTCAAATAAATTGGGGTGAGCTGCACTACCACACAAGACTTGTAGGTGTGGTGCTGTTTTTGGAAGGAAGCTGCCATGGTTTTCAAATCCTGTATAACCCCTTTAATTTATGTCTTACTTTTTCCAAGCTTCCTGACATACATCCACAAACAAATGCTAAGTAGAACATTTGGGAGATCTCGGAGACGTCTCTGCAGCTGCCGGCTCAGATCACATCTTGCATTTCTATACACCTCTTTATTTGCTGCTAAAATTCTGTCATACCCGAGAGCCTCGTCTGTCAGAGGTATCAGTAACCTCCATTGTAATGATTGCATTGCTAGTCGGAATGAAGCAGGGGATGGATAATGTTATATTAGCAGATTAGGTTTTATTACTGTGTTGTACGCTCCCTGTCTCTAGACTCAAAACATTCAGGAGAACCTTAGATTTAATTTAGATCGCTGTATTCAAACGGCGGCTCGAAGTACATAGCGCGGCTACTGGGAGTAGTGGATGATTAGCTGACATGAGCTCTGTAAATATGTTAATGAAGGGATCTGGCTTAAGAAAAGAGCACAAGTCATGCATCGGTCACAAGGAGTTGCAAACCAGGACAAGGCGGCAATGGGAAAGTGGCAAGCAGGGGCCATGCACAGCTTCTTTTCAGCAGTCCCATAGGCACTGAATGGAGCAACATGCACACTTGGCAAGCCACTCCATCCAAACTCCTCCTCCTTGCAGTGGGAGGAAATAGGGGGCATGGACCCCCATTCTTGTGATCAGTTGGACCCCAGCGATCGGACATTTTGGTAATACCTTTAAGGTATTACTTGTTTGATGGGTGTGTAGTGGCCCAGAGTAACGGGGCTTCTCCATAACTATGAATGCATTTGTCCTGTGCCTATGTATTGTCAGTGTCTCCTATGTGAGTGAATATGATGTGTATTGCACCTCTACAGCACTGAATGAGTTACTGTTTGGGTTATGGCTGGAAAATGTATATTGTTGTGTATCATGTGACCTTGTTTCATATATGTGTTTGCAAGGTGCATGAAAGTGAGTAGAGAGTTAGTTGGGTTGGTGAGATGGTTGCAAGAGGAGAGTCTGCCTGCACACAGACACCTTCAGTCTGTGTGTGGAGAAGATGGAAGAGGCTGAGAGATTGCCCTGTGTGTGTCCTGGGCCCAATCTACCCAGGCCTCTATGCTAATGACTTGAAGGACCGCAAGTGTGCGAGAACCCGCCATGCAGCGCTGAGTGCCCTTTCCCAAACATGAGTGTGTAGTGGTAGAGAGAGAAAGAGAGTCGGAGTTTGCCAGGGACCGGGTCATGCAGATAACTGGACTGCTGATTGTCTGGAGCAAGCCATGAGAACCTCCCTGTCACACCACTAATTTGCTTGCACCAGTGTCCTGATGGTGGATGTACTCTGTACTGGACTGTAACTGAATTTTCAAGTAAACAAGCTCTACCGACTGTTCCCGGTTTAGCTCTGAAACGTTAACAATGTTTGTGTGGACTCTTTATTGACGCCTTCTGTATTCACCACAAAGGACAGAACGGTGACGTCACACGTGACAATGAACTTAAGGTAAACCATAGTTTGGGTTACCCTTTGAATGGTCTGCCCTCGGTTACTTGGACGGGTCTCGTGCTACCCTCTGGGTGGGAGATGGTAGAGCCCCATAACAAGGCCCAAACTCTACCCCGCTGTCTCCTAAGGCTGAGGGCCCGCTCCTTGGACACTGCAGGTGCCTACAAGCTCCTGATATGTAAATCTGGTACTGACTATAATCTAGCAGCCAGACATACATGCAGAAAAATAAAAACACTTCTCTCAAAAACATTTAGTGCAGGTCCCTGTATTGGCCAGCATTGCAATGATGGAATATCATATTGTCGGCTTATCTTCTCATTATTCGACAACTTCAAAGACCGATTTGTTCAAGACCGCAGTGTGACTCTTGGCGGACTATCCTATCCTGTTGTGCTATCATTTGATTGGTTGATACTTACCTTCTATTCTGCCTCATTATACTTAGTATAAAGTGCTATAACCAGGTAACGGTTCCAGAGACTCCTTTTCTATGCGTTCTTCTAAGAACATGAGCTGCTGGAGTTTGTTGCAGTGCTAAGGATATAGCTTCATTACTTGAGTTTCACATAGAGTCTTGTCTTCTATCTCTGCAGTGTCTGAATCCTGCTGGTTATAGATTTGTTTTCAATTGTAAACCTCCAGGAAAGCTTCTTCTCCTAGCAGTCGGATGCAATCCCTGCATGCGGAAAACTGGATTCAGTACGATCATTTTGAAAATTTTGCAATGTGACTCAAACAAGAAGAATGCTGAAAATGAAAGCAATGGTGACCAATTAGTTAACTTCAATCTGTTTGTTTGCAATAAGCCTAGTGGTAACAGTTGATGGCTAGGGTCCCATAAGTGGAACATTTCCAGGATTAATCTCCAAGGAACCCACTTAATGGAGAGGGCTTGTTCAAAATAAAAAGCCATTTTAAAAGAATTGTCTAACCGCGGACACCCCCTTTCCTATGGAAGGCTCTGTCGACACCCTCAGCAAAGAGATGATTTTACCAAGGGAAGCTGTGGCCTACCAGGTGAATAACTATCAGGCACGTATGATGTAATGGCGTAATGTATGGTTCAAAAATAACCAAAAATGCTATACACAGTCCTAGGAATTCACAAACAAATCAATAAGATCATAGAACACAGTTGCTTCTTATGTGGCTGCCTTGGTTTAAGGACAATTATCGAGCCCAAGTATTCCTCTGAATGCTTGTTCACATGACAATTGGGCCACCAAAGGGGCAAAAAAAATGGGCAATTGATCAGCTGACAAACAAGTGAATTCTTGTTCGTCGGCTGACTGGCTCACTACTCACTCAGCGGTACATCTTTCTGTGAGAACAAGAAAATGTATAGCTGGCCTAATGGCACAAATAATGACATCAGTGTTTGTTCCCAATCCATAAGCCAATTTTGGGCTTAGATATATATAAATATATAAAAAAAATTGAGGGGTGCTGATCGTGTTATGGAACATGTGCTCATGGAGGATGGAACATGCACTCAGTGCTCACTCCACGATGCGAGGGGCAGGATCTGAGTGAGATCATCATTAATGTAACTTATAGTGCGGCAGACAGTAACAGGGCTGAGGAGGAGTGGATGGGCTCAACTGTCACAGCAGCTGAGTTGAGTTGGTGTAGTAAGGTGCAGCTGCCCACGGCTGGCACATAGAGCGTGGCTGTCAGCTGGTTGCTACTTGCAGAGGTGCTTGTGTGTTCAGCGTGGTCTTCAACAATCAGCTAACTTCTAACTTGGTCGTGGAGGAAGTCTCCCTGTTCTGTGTCCTAATTATACCAGGGGCACATTCCCCACCTGACCCGCCAGCTATGCTCCTGCACAAACCATAGGAAATTTTTAGCCCAGACTATTTGAAAAGTTTCTTGAGTTTTTAAGTTGATTGATAGCATTGTGAGAATAAAAAGGCTTTCAAAAGTGGATATACCCATTTAATCTACTGGATGCCTCATTTGTGTTGTCACTGATTTTTGAAGGCAAGAAGTTGCAACTATTTAAAGGAGTTATCTAGTAAAAACAACCCAGATGGATAGCCGATATCAATGAGGAAAGCTTGCCATACAATACAGCATTACATGATGGCTAGTCCAGGTCTGATAAAGTAGTAGCTGCTGCAAGAGAAGGGTGCATAATAGAGCATGTGGACAGGACTTGTCAATGTCAGACAATCCCTTTAATTTGGGGTGAAGGTTGATGAAAACCATTACTTTCCACGATGCTGAGTTGTCTCTACATGTACTAACTGAAAAACGCCTCTTTCGTTGTTAGATTATTATTTCCCTCCCGGGCTCACTTATTTTTTAAGTGTTTGAAAACATCTGCATTTTTAGGCAGCAAAGTCCCTGCACCGCGGGGGTGGTGATAACTCGTTATCTGAATTATTTGGAAACACAATGCTATTTTAACGACACCAGATGTCTTTAGTGATATATTCTACTCCAATGGTGAGAAAATGTAGTCACCCCTGCCGCTCGGCTAATTCACACGTCCAATGCCCCCTAAATGAAGAAATATTTTCTTGCTTTCGTCCTTTCCTAATTCTGTAGATATTTATCTTCTGCAGAGTTGTCCTTGCCTGGGGAACAGACTAGGCGTTCTGAGGACATTGTATTTCAGTAAAAAATTATTTTCAGCTAACCTCAAAACTGACAATTATTCTTTTAAGTAGATGCTGGTAACTTCTGCTACTAAAGAGGTCGGTAAGATAAAGTACCCTGGTGCAAGCACTGAGTCATCACTGGCTCCTGGGGTGATGTCACATCATGACATTTTCTTGCCAGACTGGGTTGCCATTGCCTTCCCCAGTTATCTTTTACCCCCCCCCCCCCCCCCAGCAAGCTGGGTGCTCATTTACTGACCTTGAAAGGATGAGTCAACCTTGAGCTGGCTACCTGAGCCACATGTGGATTGAACCTGCAACCTTCAGGTCATTGAGAGCTGACCTTCCAGTCAGCTAGAGCTTAGGACTGCCTTAACACTCTGCGCCACATGAGGAGAGGTATCTGATGTCAATAAAGGCCCTAAATAGGGCAACTGCCTAGATGAGAACATTGACATAATGTCCTGAGTAAACTGAAGCTGAAGTTCCCGATACCAGACAATTATGTCTAACAAAATTTATTGAACTGTCAGGGTAGATAATACAGTACAACACGTTTCAACCTTCTAGGGGTCTTCATCAGATAATGTATTATCTATCCTGATGGTTCAATAAATTTTCTTGGACATAAACATCTGGTGTCGAAAGCTTTCAGTGTTGGTCTTCCACATCAGCACCATTATTGGTGTTCTTCTGCATTTTCTACGGAGCGGGTTGCAGTGCTTGACTATACCTCCTTATGTCCTTCATGGCTTGTGTCTAGTGGGACCGACAAGTGGGGATCACTGCATACATCAGGCTTAGACTGGAGTTGTGCCCAAGCAAGCACAACATCTTCAGGTGAGACAAACAATATTTCTTTGTATCCCTTTTTCCTCATCAGAAAACTACACTTAGATCTGCACCTCTGCATCCTTTGTGTTTTTCTTTGTTGGAGTCCTTGTATTGATCACAACCTTGACCTATGATATGTTCTAGCTAAAAAAAATGCCTATTTCACTTGATGATGAATAAGTTATTTATACTTTAGGAGCATTTATGCAATGACTCAACTAGGGCCGAAAAATATCCAGTTGTTTAACATTATACAGATGGGATGCAAAAAATTTTGGATGCATGAAGCATAAGAGTAATGCCATTAGGGTGAGGGTAATTGTGGATTACAGGGCACAAGCGCTGGCCATTACCGCACTTTTAATGACTAGTAATAGAGATCAATGACCCTTTATGACAAATGGGACGGACAACTTCTCAAATGCTTGCCGATCCGAGAAAATGCATCTATTATATACAAATGGTTTAACACTAATGTCGTGCATAATATATTTTGCTTGCATAAATTCATATCCAAATGATATTTAAAGGGGATGTCTGGTTACTTTTTGAAAATTTAATGGTGCAGATGTGTGAAAATAAAAAATACAGAAGTACTTACCCATTACTGGCCATGGCTATTAAGCATTGCAGCCCCACAATCGTCTCCGTTTCTGTAGACAGTGCAAGTTAGGTGACCACTGCCTGCCAATCAGAGGCCGCAGCATTATTGTTCAAAATGCCTGGCATCATGGTATCCAGGATGTGAGCGCTGATACCAGAATAACTGGCGGTGATGCTGCAGCCTCTGATTGGCATGCAGCAGTAACCTGACTTCCACTGTCAACAGAGACTGGGACAACTGTAGGGCTACAATGTTGGATTGCTGGGGCCGAGGACAGGTAAGCACAGATATATTTGTTATTTTCACACATGTGCACCTGCCATACCATTTTCGAAAAGTAAATGGACAACCCCTTTAAAGTTGGCCATATACTAGATAAATGTTGGTGGATCTAATGTTTAGGGAGACAGTCAAGCATTGGGCATGTTGGATTTCACCATACTGATTTCCACCAGAACACCACCGATTAATGGGGAAGACTGGTGTGGACAGTTATTTTATGTATATGTCTAACTCAAATCCAAAGGAATGTTTCAAGAAAGGAGTTAAGGTGACCATTAAGTTGGCTAGATGAATTTTGGTTAAACTCGCCTATTTTGGCAGAACTGCCCTGGCTGACCATCTAATGTGTGGGGGAAGTATAAGGACTCTTTCCTGAGGGCAGATGTTGTGGAAAAGAAGGCTCTGACATATTGAATGTTAACATGTCCAATCCTTTTGTTCTCAAGAGAGAGAAGCTGCTACCAAAGGGGTCCGAAGGCAGCTTATTCCCCTCTTCTTAATGAGAACATATGCAACCTTGGCTGAGCTGAGTGAGCATGTGATCTGGAAAATTGGGAGGAATAGCTGCCACTAGTGGTGTACATAGAAGGAAGATAAAATGGATCCTTTATGAAAAGATACTGGATTTTGCCCCCCCCCCCCCACACATTTTGCTCCCCCCCACACATTTATTCCCCCCTCCATTTCCTTTCTATTACCCTTAAGACATTTCCAAACCCCCTTGTTTTTGAGCAATTCAACTCCTTAGAGGAGGAGACTCCTGCACTTGCTCCAGTTACTCAATAGAAAAAGGGGTGGACCAAACATCACTGGGCCCCTCTCTCCATGGGTCTAATAGCAGCCATATCCTCTGCCTTTGTGGTATGTATGTCCTTGGCTGTCAGCTGAACTAGGAAATACTGGCTAGTGTAGCTCAATGGTGGCCTCAATGCAGGAGGAAGCAGCTAACTTCTATTAATCTTTAGAATGGGTAGCCTGACACAGGTACATGATAAGAAATTTGATTTTTATGAAATACTTTGCTGAACATTTTCTTCAAATCTCTGGAAATGTGCTCTAAGTGATGTCCCTCTCTGAGAACCCCAGGAGCCTCAGTCCATTCCACCCTACGCAGTACTCTATTCTACACCCTTAAAGGTAACTTGTCAGCAGTTTGAAGCACCTAAAACCCCTACAGATACAGCACACTGATGTAAAGCTGATTCCAAAGCATATCTGGTTATAGTTCCTGGACAATGCAGACCTTTGTAAACAGCCTTTTAAAATTTCTCGCACTTCATGCTAATGATGGTTGAATGGTAAGATTGGCCGGTTGGACAGTTCTCTGCTGACTGAAATTAATTTCGTAACCCTGCTCCTCTTTGTCTCTGTGGCGTGCATGACATCGCCAATGTCAACCATGAGATCGTTGAAATCTTGTGCATGTGCAGGGAGATTGCTAATTGGCGCATGCACATTATTTGGCTCTTTTGTGTGCAGAGTCAATTCCATCCGTGATCTGCCAACGCATATGCAAGATTTTGATCATCCTGTATCATCCACATTACATAGGCAAAGAGGAGCAGAGTTATTTAACTGACTCTAGGCAGCAGAGAGAGTCCAGCATGCCCACTCGAACATTCGACTACCATTATCATGTGGCACAGAAAACTTGAACAGGTTGTTTATAAAAAACTTTAACCAGATACTATTGGGATAAGCTTTATATCAATGTTCTGTAGCCATAGGAAGTTCTAAGTGCTCCATACTGCTGCCAAGTTCCCTTTACCCCCTTAAGGACACTCCCCCCATTTTTCTTCCCATTTTTGGTTTCTCCTCCCCACTTTCAAGAAATCATCTCTCTTATTTTTCCATCTATGTAGCTGTCTGAGGGACTGTGGAGTAAAATGGAAAAAAAAACCCTGCATTTTGTAATCCTTGGGGATATTATCTTTACTGCATACACACTGTGGCAAAAATGACATAATAATTTTATTCCATGGATTAGTACGATTCCAATAGCAAATTTATCTTTTTTTTTGTACTGCTTTTAAAAAATATATTAAAAATAGTTTTTTTCTGCCATAACTTTTTTTTATCTTGCTGTCAATTTGGGGGCTCATTTTTTGTGGGACAACCTGTAGTCTTTATCGGTGCTATTTTTGGGGTAAATATGACTGTTCTGATTTTTTTAAATGGTAAATAAGGGAAGACTTTTAATATGCTTTATTTTTACTAGAATAAAAAGCATTTTTATTTAACTTTTCCTTTTTTTTAATCCCCCTAGGGGACATGAACTTGCGATTGCTTAGTTGCCTATACCATATACTGCAATACTTCGGTATTGCAGTGTATGGTATTTTTGCTGGCATTTTATTTCTCATAGCCAGAAACACTGAATCACACTTTGTGATCTCATGACAAAGAGATGATCTCATGGGGTGGCTCTTTGGAACGCCTGTACTCCTATCAAGGTATTTAAAGGGCTAACAGCTGTGATCAGCGTGAATGCCGATCATAGCTATTGTGGGCAAGTGTCCGCTGTCAAAGAGAGCAGCCATGTGTGGAGTGGGTTACTGTGCCCTCTCAATACAAACCTTGACGTTGGAAGGCGTACATATATGCCCTATAGCGTCAAGGGGTTAAAGAGGTTGTATGAGATTGGAAACATTTAAAGTTTCTGCTGTTTTTCTAGAAATAGCACCCGTGTCCATTGGGTTGAGTCTCTCCGATTAATAGAGTTGAGTTGCAATGCCAAATATGAATAAAAGTGGTGCTGTTCCTAGAAAAAAAGCAGACCTCTTTATTCTAATCTCATAGAACCCCATTAATAATGCAACAAACACCGACAGAACATGCCAAATAATATACCAAAGGAAACAAACTTATGCAGAGGAGAGACAGAGGCGGAAGATAACAGAGAGGAGATAAATGGACGAGACTAAAGCAGTACAAGATACATCAAAGTAACTAGACGGAACATGAAAGGGATGTAGACGCACATAAACCAAGGAACAAGAAAAATAGTCTAAATAGTTAAAGAGAGCATGTCCAGTGAATAGAAGATGAGAAGAAGTACAAACCTGAGCGCATAATAAGAGCCCAAATGTGACAAGAAGAGGAAACACGTTGTGTGAAAACAACAGACGGCGCGCTCTCCGGTCTAGCGGAGCCATCCAGGGCGACATACGGGACGGGTAACAATGGCAGATTTAAGCTGACTCATTACACCAGTCACTAATCTCATGAGAAACACTGGGCGATGAAACGTGTTACTGAAATGTGAAAATTCGGTCTCACTTGTCATGCCTTTCACAATATTGAAGCAAAATTTAATAAATGATTAAACACGGTTTGTTACCCTAATTTAAAGTTGCAAACAAAAGTAAGTGAACCGTTTGGAATGACCTGGATTCCTGCATTAATTTCTAATGAAACAATCTAACTAATCAGGAACACTATCTTTTCTCCTTAGGGAGAATATCTAGAAGGTGAGTCAGTGAGGAGACTTGTAAGGCCATTCGTGCTCCTCTGGGTAATATGCAAATAAGGGAGATGGAAGAATACCTCTGCAGCGCCACTTATTGGCAGGCAGCATTCCCACAAGTCAATGTTAGACTCTTTATACAAGCCTTGTAACGATGACTGAGAATTGAAGGGCAAGCCAGAATCCATACACAGACAGCTGTTTTGGGATGTTTGCCCCTACATCAATGTGAAGTAGGTTTCTGGCTTGGCTAGCAAGAGGCCTGTGACGTGGGTCAGAAATGCCATCTTTTCTCCTTAGGGAGAGCACCTAGAAGGTGAGTGAGTGAGGAGACTTATAAGGCCATTAATACTCCTCTGGGTAATATGCAAATAAGGCAACCAAATTCCAGTCATTGTTACACGGTTTGTATAAAGAGTTTAACATTGACTTGCAGGAATGATGCCTTCCAATAGGTGGCGCTGCAGAGGTATTGTTCCATCTCCCTTATTTGCGAATCTTACTAATAACACACAAACAGTTGTAGAGTTGTAGCGCTTATGCCTTTTATTGAATACAATCAGTAATGAACCGTTGAATTTAACTCCTTAATACCACAGGATGTAAGTTTACATCCTGGGCCCATAGTACTTAGCGCAACAGGATGTAAAACAATTTCAGACCCCTGGTCCTTGATTTTGCTGGAGCCTCAGGCATACATTTTATGGAGGATTGGACTTTAAGTTTTTATTTCTGCATGATTTCATTGCCTATGTTGTTACCCAAACCAATCCAAAATTTCTGAGAAAAACCCAAACTCCAGTTTTGCAAAACTCCACAAATGGACCCCCGTGGATGTATCAGAAATCATAAAATTTGGGGGTATTGTATTATGTATTGGGCGAAGCATTAGGGCCTACTGTATCATGGATATTTTATACCATACCCCAATGTCTGCATGGCTACGTCAAGGACATGTTTTGAAACAAGCATGGCATTCCTGCATTCTAATAATACACAGTGCCCAACCCAATGATCGCTTATATAAAATCAGACTGGTACGTAATAGAGCATTTTAACACCCCTGAGAAAAACATTTCTGTAGATGAGTTTTTCGGTACATTTCAAAGGGAGGCTTCCATTCCGCCACTACCTGCCCAGTAAGAGGGTACGGTATAGTATGAAAATGTACAAGCTATGTGAGAGTACATCATGGTACACCCATAAGTTTTGAATTTATGAAGGGAAGGACACCAAAATTGAGCCTCCAGAGTGCTCCCCTTCCCCTTTGCTGGGAATTACAGTAAAGATTGTATGGGAATTGGTGTCCCCACTATTGCACCAGGGTTACTAACTCTATCTAGATAATTATTATACCAGTGTTTCCCTATTCCCAAGCCTCGCTTCCAGAAGAACTATGGCATAGTTAGAAAAGAATCAGGAAAGCCTCCCTAAGTTGTTGCTTGGGCAAATTCTCAGAAGGGGTGAGAGCCGAGCACTAAGCAGCAACAAAGTATTGTGTATCAAGTATAATCACAATTGGGATGTCCTTATATTGACCACAATACACAGCCATAGCAATACCCCCTGCCCAGTACAAGGTACTAGCACAGAGGCCCCAAAGCCAGACTGCGTCCTTGATTACAACAGGCACATGGGTGGGGTTGACCTTTTTGATCAAGTACTCATGCCATGCAATGCCAAACGGAAAGCAAGAGTGTGGTATAAAAAACTGGCCATGCACATATTACAGATGCAGTGATCCCTCGTCTATCGTGGGGGTTACGTTCCAGAGACCCCCACGACACGTGAATATCAGCAAAGTAGCGGCGCTATTTTTACAAAAATCAATCTGCCAGGTGAACTGCCAAACAATTGCAAAAGTGAACAAACAGACCGATGCTACGATCAATGAGCCAATTAGCACCGATACAGAACACATTCCATCAGCCAATAGTGTGCCGTGTACTATCTAGTTGGCAAACGGTAGCGAAAAACTCTACGAAAACAGAATTGTATATGGTGTATCTAAAATCTGTGATGCACTGCAGCTGCAATCATTGAACCGTGATATAGGGAGGGATCACTGTACCACTGTATACTGCCTATGTGGTATATTGATGTGGAGGCCAGAGGGGCACCTTTCTTGAATTCCGAAAGGAGGTCATCAAGGCACTAATATTTGGGGACCAGGAAGGGGGAGAGCCCAGTACTTCTGGAAGTGAGGCCACACATATAACACTTTCCTAGTAAAATTCCCTCCCCTGGAAGGACCCAAAAAAGGTCTGTTACAAACAAGGGCTAAGTAAGGACCCAATCTATCACTATGAAACCTGCCCCACACAACCCGGCCTGTGAATAAAAGATTGTATCAAAATAAACCACACGTCCCTGGAATTTTAATTTATTTTGTTGAACCTCATACCCTGATGTATTCCGCACAGTTTATACATAAAGCCACAAACCCCTCCTTCCATTTTTAATTCCTGTGAAACATAAAACGGGTTAATAAACTTCTTAGATACCATGGTGAATACTTTGCGGGGGTGTAGTTTTAAAAATCAGGTCATTCATGGGGGTCTTCTGATATATACCCCCCCCCCTTAAATTTATGTCAGAACGGAAAAGGCCCTTAAAAAATCAGCTTTTGAAATTTGCTAGTAAATGTAAAAAATGCCTGCTAAACCTATATACTTTGTGAAGTCCTAAAAAAAATTATTAAAAAAACACTTACAAAAATAATTGAAATATAAAGTAGGCCTATGGTAAATGTAAATTATTAACTTTTTTTGTGGTATTTGACTATCTGACTTACATACAGAAAAAATTTCTGTAAATTTAGATTTTTTTTTATTAATAACATCATTTATCATAACATAAAGTACAATATGTCAGGAAAAAACAACCCCAGAATCGCGTTGCTAAGTAAAAGCATTCAAAAGTTATTACCACTTAAAGTGACAGATGTCAGATTTGAAAAATAAGGCTTGGTCCCTAAGGGGTTAATAACCTGTAGATTCCCCTCAGTAGTAATCACCCGCACCAAACATGTCCTGTAGCTGCAAATAGTATTTTCTCAAAGTTGAGGAAGTATTGTGGACCATTCCTCCTCCTTGACAGGGCCAGTGATGGGTTAGATGGCACCATGTGCAAAATCGCATTTTGGCATCCTCCCCTCCCGTATTAAGAAAAAATAATAATTATATTGTACTGATCAGTGTTCTTTCTGTACTGTTTGTGCAGAAAACAGGAAAAAAGTAGTATACCCACACCAAAACTAATTTGTAAATGATTATGGCACCAGAACCAAACTCTTAACAAATTGTCACGCCTTGTTGGTCGCGACAACGTCGTGGCATGGTGGTTTCAACACAGGCAAAGACCTGTTGCCTTGTTAAGCAGGTCAAGCGTTAATGCACCATATGCAGAGTCTGCTCCTGCTGTCTGCCTTTGCTGCATGGATGCATGCTGGATTAGTCATGCCTGGGAGTAGGGTCAAGGTGTGGTTTTCTATTCACTCTGCCAGTTTTCAGGTGCAGAGTGGCTATATATTCTCACCCCTCCTGGTGTTTAGTGCTGCTTATTCAGTTCTCTAGAGGAAAGGCTGGTGTGTGGTGTTCCTCTAGGCTGGGTGAATTGCTACATTTTCAGATAAGTGCTGTTTGCTTGCTATCAGTTGTATTTTGGTTTCCATTATTATTGTTTACTTTTTTGTGTTGGTTCATCACTCCAGGGGTTCCTATAGGGACTCTCAGGGCCCAAAAAGAAAACCGTGGGGCCTCCTTTATCGAGGCGATGACCCTGCTTTAGGTAGGGACCCATCACCTTCCTCCTAGTTTAAGGCCAGGCCTCCTCTCTTCTGGAGCGGTGCTACCATCCCACATAGCGTGGCGTGTGGTTATTTTCTACCGTGTGTACGTTCCCTGTCGCACTGCAGAGTGTTGTACTCTGGTGTCACATGGGCCTTACAGCTGGGATACTTACTTCAGTTGTGGTGTGCACTGCTCTCTGATGCAAGTCCATCTAAGGAAGTAGTTGTGAACATCACCCTGCATCTTTGCTGGCATAGTGCTTGTGAGCTGCACGGATGTGACACAAATAAAGCAAAAGAACCAAGCTGAGCAAATAAATGCAGCCCAAGAAACAGTGAATACAGTACCAGAATATAATAAATACATTACCAGAACCAAACTTAGCGAATACAGTATCAGAAGTAAACAACAAGTACAGTACCAAAACCAAGCTCAGTGAGTAAATACAGCAGCAGGACCAAACTTAGTAAATGAATATGGTATAAGAACCAAACTCAGCATATACAGTACCAGAATAATGTAAACAAATACAGCACCAAAAATAAACAAATAGTACCAGAGCCAGAGGATCCGCTGATTGGAGGCAATCCTGAGCCCCTGCCGATCAACTATTGATGCCCTACCCTGAGGATAGGTCATCATAGTAAGTGCCTGAAATACTTTTTTAATAAAAACTAGTGCAAGCAAAAAGTTGAATAGCAGCAATAGTAGCAATTAACCATTGCAGAAGGGTAATACACGGAATGGCCTATAGGGAGCTATAGACAAACATTCTGATACCTGAAAGGAGAAAAAACATACCTGTTGGTGTGGCAGGAAGTAAGATAAAAGGGTTATTTCCTGCAACACTCAGGGGAAATTTTGGCTGCCAGCCAGAGTGAGAGGTTGTAGGAGCAGCCATTAGGCACTTGGAGCCTGAAGTCCATGTGGACCAGTTTTGGCCCATGACACCAGTCTGACAGAGGAGGACGCCCTCTATACACCCAGGTGGAGGATAGTGATTGAGTCCGGGTGGGTTGTGAACCCTGGACATTGTATGCTGTACAAGTGTTGCTGCGATATAAAATAATTGCTGGCAGGTGCCAGATTTACAAGAAACTGCATGTCTCCTGGAGCCTTTAAGCATGTGGTGCCCACCCATCCTGAGTGAAAGATGGCGATTCCAATAGGCGAGTGACCCCCAACTTGCCACACCATATTGCTGCTGAAATATGAGAGCAGGAATCTGATTGATTGCTGTCTATCCATTCAACTTTTCCCTTGCACTGGCTTGGAAGCATCTCTCCCCATGTGTCTGTGCTGGAGGTTTTCTTTAACCTTTCTTGCAGATAAGTACTAGTTACTCCTTTCAGCAAAAGAAAGATAACTCACGATAAGCAGGCAGCAGTTTGCTTCTCTGTATATAATTCTTCTGCTTTCCCCTGGAGAGCTTACCCAAGGGATCCGTCATCCAGTTCTACTTACTGTCCTCACATGCTGGGAGATCATGAGAAGAAAAGCCATTAATGACTGTTTCTAGCATGCAATCATACTATACCCTGCATCCTGCAAGCTCCACGAAAATATCCTATTTCTGCAGATGATGTTCCGGTCTTTATGTGGCCTTCAGTTTTACGAACGTTTATTGCTAAGACTCTTATTTTACTGCCTGTTTTATAATCTTACAGCTCCATTGATGCAACTTATCACTTTAATACCAGCTTGTGGTATCATATGTAAGTACCCTGTCAGACTCACATAAAGCTACACTGATGCACTTATAGGCAATTACCTCGCTGCGTATATGAAAAAAAACAATAGGAAGCCCTAATAATTGCGCTTTATAATCTCACAATGGAAGCAGCCATTTTGCAAGAATTAATGTTTCTGCAAAGTTTTTAGCATAAACTAACATAAAAGGGATTTGAGAAAACCCAAGCTGGATACGTCATCTATAGTTGATCGGCAGGGTTCTGCCGCTCAGGATCCCTGCCGATCATCTGATTCTCTGGCCCACTGTCAGTGCAGTGGAGCTAGACATCTTCATGCGGGTCAGATCTCAATGGGAATGAAGGCGTCAGTTACACTTCTAGCTCTGACCCTTCTGTGCTGACAGCAAGCTGGACTATCAGCTGATTGGTAGGGATCCTAAAGAGCAGCCCCTACCAATCAAGCATTGATAACCTATCCTGAAGATAGGTCATAAATAGTAAATGCCCAGAAAACCCCTTTTAGGTAAAGAGAGGAAGTGCGATACAAGCAGACATCACTGGTGAGGCCAGTGACTGGCTGTAGTGGTCACATGGGTGTATGCCATAATCACCTATTTCGTGATCCCTTGGGTTGAGTGCAGAAGCCACAGTCCTTGCTGCTCCGATCCCAGAAGAAGCTGAGGCAGTCACATGTTCATTGTGCGCTTGACTGCTCAGCCAATCAAGGCTTCAGTGGCGATTCTGCCATGAACAGCATGTGGTGGCTAAAGCATATGATTGGTTAAGTGCTCAGTGAATGACACATGACCACTTCAGCTTCTTCTGGAATCAGAACAGTGAGAACCAGGGCTCCTGTGCTTGATCAGGTCTGGACGCTTGTTTTTCGGAGGAAGAGTTGGTTATTTTTAATGATGCCGTTTAATATATAACTTGCTGAAAACAATTTTGACATAGAGTGCAATGGTAAAAAGGCAATTTATGATCTTTGTTTCGGGGGTCTTGTTTTTATGGTATACACACCGCGGCAAAAATGGCAAAAGTTTATTTTTTTAATCCACTAAGCGGAATTGAACTCACAATTGTTTAATTTCTTATACCATATACTGCAATACTTCAGTGTTGCAGTACATAGTATTTCTGCCAGCATTGTATTAAGACATGCCACAGATTAGTCTTAATAGACATAAATATATGGAAGCTCTGGTGGCCTTCAGAAGAGCCTTAGTTGTCATAACATCCAGAAGGCACCTCATTTTCTCATCATGAGGGGGCTGTTTGGGATCCCCAATCATGGCATTTAAATGCCTCTGTCAGAACTGACAGTGGCATTTAAAGGATTGACAGCTGCAATCAGTGTGATCGCAGCTGGTGTGGCCAGGTGTCAGCCATAAAAGACAGCTTGCACTGGTCGTGTATGGAAAAAGCTTGGCTCCTGATCCTACTCCATGCAAATCTAATGCACCCAGCCCCTAGAAGGGGTTAAGGATACATAAGCTATATACAAGCTAACTACAGCACATGTATTGGCTCACTCAAGGACCACTCATAGCTCAACCAGCATATTCTACCTCCTTTTTAACTTTCCAAAGAACCAAATGGGTAGGGGGTGCAGTGTTATGAACTCTACTTGCCGAAAGCTATAAAAGCTTCATCAGCAGAGTGTCCTGAGAAATAATTACCTTCAGTCAACGGCCAGAGTGTTATGGAGTACAATTACCTGAAGCACAAGCTTGGGGCCATATTGTGATGGAGAATAATTTCCCAAGACACAAGTAACCATAAAAAATCATTTCTCCTACTGCATTGAACAATAATATATATAGCACTATGCCGGCATCAAGATAGAAGAGCGTGTATGACCAGACTATGAATTATTATCCTTCATTTATAGCAAAAGTTCAATTTTAGCCAACATTGATCCTACCTGATCATAGAATCATGGATCATGTAAAGAGACAAGTATAGTTATATATAAGGTTTGTAGAATGGTCTTGTGGAGGATGGAGCCAAGTAGGATACAATACAAAAAGTTGAGTAGACCTTCACATGCTATTATCTTTTGCTATTAAATGGGTTTTCTGGGCATTTACTAGTGATGACCTATCCTTAGGATACATCATCAATAGTTGGTTGTCAGGGGTCCAATGCTTGGGATCTCTGCCAATGTGATCTTCCAACCATTGTCAGTGCTGTCAATCCAGATATCTGCATTCATAGTTGGAGACGTAAGTGTAATAGAAGGGCTTTGTTCCCACTCAAATCAATGCAATTGATGCCTTCCATTTCACTTCCAGCTCCTTATTGCATAAAGTAAGGCATCACTTCCATAGATGTCAATGGGAGGCAAGCCTTTTTTATTACACTTCCAGCTTTGACCACCAAGGCAGACGATGGAACTCAGCTGCACTGACAGCAGCTGGAAGATCAGCGGATCAGCACTCTGATCAACTATTGAATGTGAGGATAGGTCATCAATAGTAAATGCCCAGAAAAACCCTCTAACTGACTTTTTTTAACATCCTATTAGAGAACCCTAGGTATATAAAGGTGAGTTCTATATTTGTGACCTCCATCGCGTAGCCAGAGAGGAGAGTGGCTACAAACAGCTAGTCCATGCATTAGGCCCCCTGTCCACAGACGTAATTTTGCCGGCGGTAAATCGCCGGCGAATCACGCCGTCTGAAGCTTTCCATAGCGTTGCTATGGAAAGCGCCGGCTCCATGACCACAAGCAGAGGATCGTTGCGATTCTCTGCTCGCGGCAGGCAATTCGCAGCATGCTGTGAATTGCCCCGATTCTCTGCAGTTAGCTTATCTGTTAGATAAGCTTGACCGCGGAGATCCGTCTGCCAGCTCCTGCTCCCGGGGCGGCGGTTCCCGCGGCTGAGACCTGCTGCGGGATAACGCAATGCCCGTGGACAGGGGGCCTAACAGATAATCTAATTATTTCAATGGGAACTATGCAGCACTAAACTTCCCCTGCGGGGGCGCTGCATAAGAACTGAATACTTGCTGCCATGTTCTTCCACAGATTACAGCTGATTACTAGAGGTCTGAGCAGCAGGAAACCTTATCAATAGGTAAACCTTCTTACAAAATATTATGATAACAGGATACTTTCCTGTTGTTTAATTATCTCCTGTCTTCCAGCTTATTTTTGGGGCAGTTGCACAGCTGATCCATTAGATTGGGTGAGCCAACCACACTACAACTATTCATATTTGCTTGGAGAGATGCTTCTCATTGGCTAGCCTCTCTTTAAATATTCTTGGCTTCTGCAGTGTGATGCTAGTTATAGTGGAAACTATGTGCTTTTACATCTAGTATTCTTTGTTTGCTTCTAGTATCTTTGTTCTAGTCAGTGCAGTCTTATTCCTATGTTATGTCTAGTCTAGTCTTTGCTTTTTAGCCTTGCAGATTTTGTCTGCTCCTCCCCTGTTTGCATTGGCCTTGTCTTGTTTCATAGTTCAGTTTTGCTTTGTATGGCTTTCTTGTCTTTGGGTCTTAGGGCTCTCTCATTGTTCGTCAGGGTCAGTGTTTTAGATAGGGCTGCCATTAGGGGCATCTGAGGGTTACTCAGGGACATTGGTGTCTTGTGTTAAGGTCAGCATCAAGGATAGAATAGGAAAAGATTTATGGGAGAGTTAGCATTAGAGTTAGGTAATGTCAGATTGTTATTTATGTTTCTATCAACCATCTACTCCATTGTTTGACACAATCATAATCATCATCATCACCTGATTACATCACCATTTTTTTCCAGTCATCTACTGGTATGTTCCTTGTCTTGCATCTGTGTTTTCTATTGATGTTGATATGTGCTTCATATACTTGTACTTGCAACCATCTTGTTGTTACACAGTTCACCTCTGGGAGTATATAGGTACTGGGAGAAACCATTAATACCCAGGAAAGGTGAAGCCTATAGGTGAAGTAAAGCTCTGCTGTCTAATGTTCAGCCAGCATTAAAGGGACAAAAAGGGATTGTCAAATGCGGAGAATCCCTGTGGTCTAACGATGTTTTCTCCCTCAACGATAATGCTTGTAAATATCATCTACCACAACATGAGCCTGGAAAGACTTAAAGAACCAGGGTTACATCTGGAAAGAGGCGTAAGTTTAAGAGTAGTGATGAGCAAACTTTTGAAAAGTTTGGTTCAGCCAGCTCGCCAAACTTTTACAAAAACATATCTGTTTGATCCAAAATAAGTTCAAACTGAGCTGGAAGTTCACCAAAGCCATAAAACTAAGTGCTATTCAGGGC
Source organism: Eleutherodactylus coqui (assembly GCF_035609145.1). Classification (NCBI taxonomy): domain Eukaryota; kingdom Metazoa; phylum Chordata; class Amphibia; order Anura; family Eleutherodactylidae; genus Eleutherodactylus; species Eleutherodactylus coqui. The sequence goes on along the minus strand of NC_089847.1, from coordinate 24,598,831 downwards.
TTTGATGGCTCTTAAGGCCCATTTACATGGGACGAATGTCGGGCAAACGACAGTAAATGGAGAGGGGCAGGGGAGAGCGAGGAGTGAAATCTCCTCCAGCCGCCCTGCTGTGAGCCAACAATATTCGCTCCTGTTCAACAGCACGGGAGTGAGTACATGCATGGGCGAGTGTTGGGCATCGTTTGCCCGACATTTGTCTCGTGTAAATGGGGCTTTAGACAGTGTTGTACACCAGTGTTTAGTATTAGTTTTGGGCAAACCAAACTAGTAGAATATTGTATTGGGTAGAACTTTGCTAAAATCTCAGTTCTGGTTTGCGCTGAAGAGAAGTTTTAACAAAGTTCGACCTGAAACAGGGTTCTACTGGTTCGATTCACCCAGCACTGTTTAGGAAGGTTTGGGCTATGTTATACATACAGTCCTGAAATGAAACATGAAAATAAATCCAAATCTAATAACTAATAAAAAAAACTAGCATGACATATTTTACAATTTGCCGAGTAAAGAGTCAGACCGAAATATTGCTCAACTACAGCGGATTCAAAAGGGTAGAATCATTATATTCTCTGCACAATAAGAGCTTGGGGGATGTGTAAAACCACAAAAGATTTACCCTTTTAAAATTAGCATGTGTGCAGGATCAGAAAATGAAAAGAAGCTGCTGACATACATTTTGCTTCATTATGTTGGCTTTTTACAAAGCAATCAATGACGGCTGCCTTTAGGCACCTCCATCTTCTAATTAGCTGAAATCAAGGCCCTATAAACCAATAATCTGTTTATTTTCTTCAGAATTTCTGTTCTATTGTTGTAACTTGTTAGGAAAACCAGGAGCGACATTCACATTGTGCACAACTGACATAGTTGGATGTATGATCGTAACATGCATTGAATGGTTTAGGAGACATTGGCCCTTCACAAGTGGGTCCTCCTTGCATAGACGTTAGAGTTGTGACCCCGGAGATCAGCATAAAATCAAGTGGCCAATTTACCATGGATCAGTTTCAGTGTGAATCCACATTAGATGGTAAAATCCAGCAATCTGAGCGACTTCCACTGAGCCCCAGTCATCGGTGCTAGACTAGCCGGGGCCAGGATCTCACTGCCAACCGCGCTGGGTTTTCTTATGCAGCGGTGTTGAGAGTATATTGAGAATAGTGTGATTAAGGAAAAACATCCAGCAAAGGGGATCCTGGAAATGGAAACAATCCATTGACAAAAGGGGGACTGATGAATCCACATTTCTGTTTCACCATGATGATGGGAGGGTTAGAATGCGGTACAAACACTGATGAATTCTTCCTGTCAGGCTGGTGCAGGAAGTGTTTTCTTGGCCAACCCTTGGTCTTCTGATAGCGCATGTTCTTTTAGGCTGTAAAGCCTACCTAATCATTGTGGCTGACCAAGTTTATCCATTTGTGGCAGCTGTTTACCTTATTGCAGAAGGACACTTTCAGCAGGACAATGCATCATAACACAAGCATTGTATACTGATGGATTAGCTCTAAGAACTTAATAGGGAGTTTTTCTTGTTTCCCTATCCTTCTCAATCCCCAATCAAAGTGTTAAAGACCCCTTGTCCGTGAGTGAGTGTGTTACATGCTCCACCCCCTGATCACATGACAGTGACATCATGGCAGGTCCTAAGCCTAAAACATGCAGAGGCTGACAGGACCATTGATGATGTCACCGTCATGTGATCAGTCACCTGGGCTCTGACCTCTGCCACTGATCACATGACAGTGACATCATCACAGGTGCTTCACTTTCTTAAAAACCTGCTGAGCCTGACAGCAGCCATGTGCTGACAGGACCTGGGATGGTGTCACCATCATGTGATCAGTCACCGCCTCTTAGCTCTGCCCCTGATCACATGATAGTGACCGCATCACACATCCTAAACCAGCATAGGCCGATGAACAATGTATGTAGCAGAGCTATGTGTGTGATGCGCATGTAGCAGAGCTATGTGCTGTGTGTGTGATGTGCATGTTGCAGAGCTGTGTGTGGTGTGTGTGATGTACATGCAGCAGAGCTGTGTGTGGTGTGTGTGACATGCATGTAGCAGAGCTGTATGTGGATTGTGATGTGCATATAGCAGAGCTGTGTGTGGTGTGTGACACGCACATGTAGCAGAGCTGTGTGCTATATGTGATGTGCATGTAGCAGAGCTGTGTGTGCTATGTGTGACATGTATGTAGCACAGCTGTGTGTGCTACATGCATGTAACACAGTGGTGTGTGTGTGACATGCATGTTGCAGATCTGTGTTTGTTGTGTGTTACGTGGATGTAGCACAGCGGTGTGTGACGTGCATGTAGCAGAGCTGTGTGTGACGTGCATGTAGCACAGTGGTGTGCGGTGTGTGTGACGCGCATGTAGCAGAGCTGTGTGTGGCGTGTGTGACGCGCATGTAGCAGAGCTGTATGTGATGTGTGATGTGCATGTAGTACAGTTATGTGTGACACACATGTAGCAAAGCTGCGTGTGACGTGCATGTAGCAGAGCTGTGTGTGTGTGACGTGCATGTAACAGAGCTGTGTGTGTGTGTGACACCCACACGTAAGCAATGACAGTGACATCATTGCAGGTCCTAAATCAACAGTCATGTGCTTACAACTCCAATCCCTTTGACTATACGACACCAGTAAGTGGCGCATTGCGCCACCAGAAACACTGGTAGTATTATTTCCTAATAATTACTAGTCTTAAACCTATAGAGCATCTCTGGGAAGACGTAAGGCAAGCTAGTCTGAGCATGTCAGTACCTCCATCCAATTTGCAACAACTGCAAAATGCTCTCGTGTTCGCATGAGCCAGAATTCATGCAGAACGATTTCATCACCTAGTGGAATCTGTACCATAATGAACTGCTGTAGTTCTGGAGTTCAAAGGAGGTCTAACATACTGTAGATGGGTGTCTCTAATATAGTATCCATTTAGTTTGTAGGGCTGAAAAAAAGACATATGTCCTCATAGTTCAGCCCATTGTCCTGTAATGTTGGTGATGTATATATTTTAAGTACCCCACTGCCCAAAAGAATAAAACTTCCATGTACTAATGACCTTTTTTCCTACTGCAAACATGGACAGAAAATTGCAATTATAGACAGTCCTGTGTACTCACCTAGTCATGCCCTTGTATCTTCTCTGCCTGCTTGGATTAGTTAACAAAGGAAAAGCATTACTACAATGTGCTGAAGACAGGCACATGTCAATGGATATGTATTATCAATGAGCCTGACAACCCGCCTGAAATTTTTTGCCCCTTTAGGTAATCCAGGCATCAGAATTCAGTCATCAAAATGATCAAAATGGCATAACAAGGTCAAATTTGCACAGCAGCATCTATATATCTAATCATGTAGCTTGGATAGTTAAATCTTTGTTTCATATGGCTCATTGTTGAAATTGCTGATTGCATTACAGGGGCTGTATGATTTCCTCCAAGATAAAAGCAACACAACACTTGTCCATGGGTCATATCTTGTGTTGCAGCTTACAAGGGTTATCCAGCTGTAAACTGTTGATGGTCCAGCCTCTGGATAGGCTATCAATAGCAGATTGACAAGGGTTCATTACCCAGGACCCCTACAATCTGCTGTTTGCTGGACTGGTGCATTTGTGCATAGAGCTGTTGTGTGCAGAAAATACGCACCCAACTCTGTTCCCAATGCAGTGTGGTGGAAGGGGGTCATGGACAATGAACCCCTGATGATCTACAATTGATAGTAGTTTTAAGCTGGAAAACACCTCTAATTCCATTTAAAGAGGTTGTGCCAAGTTATAAAGTTTTCCCCTACTCACTGGAGAGGGGATAACTTTATGATTGGTGGGGGTCCAACCATTGCGACCCCCACCGATCCTGAGAATAGGGGTCCTGAAAGATCCCACATGAATGGAGCAGAGGTTGTCCATGCATGCCACTGCTCCATTAATTTCAATGGGTGTCCCAGAGATTGCTGAGCATTTGTAATTGTCAATTCTAATGCTCCAGTTGATACGAATTGAGTGATGGTATACATGTGCACCTCCGATCACTTCATGCAAGGACCTTCAGGACCCTCATTCTCAGGATCGCGGAAGTCCCAGTGATCAGATCCCAATGAACATAAAGTTATCCCCATCCTGTGAATGACACTTATGTACGAATGAACCAAATGAGCCTTAGCCACGTACCAGCTGGTCCAACAACATAATAGCATGAGTGGAGCAAGTGTTTATGGAGGACCGCCAATTGATTGTGGAAGAGATTTCCTGTAAAGTTGACATTTCCGTAGGATCACTTCATGTGGGAAACTTCAGGATCCTTGTTCTCGGGATCGTGGAGGTTCAAGTGATTAGATCCCAATGAACATAAAATTATCCACTATCCTGTGAGTAATACTTGCATGCGAATAAACCAAATGAGCCTTAGCTATGTACCAACTGGTCCAACATGATAGTGTGAGTGGAGTAAGTGGTTATCGAGGACTGCCAATTGACTGTGGAAGAGATTTCCTGTAAAGTCGGCATTTCCATAGGATCTGTGCATACCATCCTGCATCAAAACATGAACATGCAGAAACTTTCCTCCAGGTGGGCACCATGAATCCATCAAGGCAGCGCTCCTGCTCATCATGCAGCCCATATTCAGGGATTTCTTCTTGACAACAACTTTGAAGTGGTTCCTCATGCTCCCTACTCAACTGACCTTGCACCTTTTGGCTATTTCCAATGAGAAAGGATATGATCTCTGTGGTTGCATCAACGATTTTCAACTGGGCAAAACAGACCCCTAAAGTATAGTTTGCAGTGGCCATGCAATCATGGCATTCACACTGTGAAAAATGTGTACGTCAACAGGTAGATTTCGTTGAGAAGTAACATTACTATCAGCTTTCTGGGGTATGTAGTTTTTTAGAAAGAAATTAGGAGACCTTAGAACTTCAATGTACCTTGTCTAACATTAATACATGGAGGCCTTCAAAGACCTGTTAACAGGTTCACAAGTTCATTTCTGCTCAGCTTAGTGAATCACATAACCATGCATCTTGTTTCTGCAACTGGACTGATTCAGCACTTTGGACAGAGTCCCAGTAAATGAAGGCTTCAGGTAAAACCATTGGGATTTTGTGTATGTCAGCACCTTGGACAGAGCACCATAATTTCTTCCCTGCTTCAGCACCACGGTCAGCTCCGCGGTGAAGAAATATTTCGGACCAGCGGTAAAGCTATTAAAATGTTGTGTATTTCAGCACCTTGGACGGCGTCACATGATCAGTTGCATATTTCAGGACCTTCGATGGCTTTCAGGACAGAGTGCAGCTATCTTTCTTCCTAGTACTTAAGCGACGTGGACAGAGTTCATGTTTACAGCCGCCTTTCGGATTACTGTAATTCCCTCTGTGATTCAGGGTCTTATACAGATAAACATTTATTAACATTTCCTAATCCTCTCACCGATATTCAATCCGCTTGGTGAAAGTTGTATCTTTTTTTTTCATTTCCTCCGTTTAATTTAAGCAATATGTTTTCTTTTTCTTCTCTTGCTACAGAATGACTGAGAGAAAACTGTTCAGGCAGGAAGAAGCCCAAGTGTCTTGGATTACATTGAATTTAGAAAGTTTATATTTAGGAACCTCAACCATTCGGCACTACAGCCTGAAACCAAGAGCGAGAGGTCACAGAATCACTCACAGTACGGGTGCAGACATGGATAATAATCCAATTGTACACATTTGTTTTCTATACCGAATATCATAGTAACATAGTATGTAAGGCCGAAAAAAGACATATGTCTATCCAGTTTAGCCTATTACCCCCCAATGTTGACCCAGAGGAACACAAAACAACCCAATGAGGTAGAAGCCAATTTTCCCCATTTAAGGGAAAAAAATTGTTGTTGACTCCAATCTAGTAACATAAAGAAGACATTTTATACGGACTCCTCTATAAATCTGGATTTGTCCTGGTGGGCTGTGCTAGATCTAGCAATGGTTTATTTAATCATAAGAAGAGGACAATAATATACATGGAATGACCACTTTATTAAAGACCCCATCTAATAGCACGTTTGATCTCGTTTGGCCTTCAAAAGCACCTCAATTCATTGTGGTTAAGACTCTACTAGGTCATGAAATAATTCTGCAGAAGGGGTCATCAATTCATGCTGCTTGCTCCAAATTCTGACCCTTCCATCAACAGAAATCTGGATTCATCTGAGCAGGTGATGTTTTTCCACTGCTCACTGATACTTTTGCCCACTGGAGTCTCACCTTTCCGCTTCTCTTAGGCAAAATGATGCTGGAACTGGTCATCTGCTGATACAGATCATCCATGCAAAGGAATAACAAGTTGTGTTTTGGATATGTTAGTTGGAACACCTGCAATTTGCTTGACTGGCTGTTCGTCAGAACAATTCTTGGCATCCTCCTCTGACTCCTTTCGCTCATGAGTTATTTCTGTCCACAGGATCTGCTTTCACTGAATGTATCCCTCGATCACACCATTCATAGTATACTCTCCACACTATTACATGGCAAAAACCCATAAGGTTCGCAGTGAAATCCTTGCAGTGGCTAGTCTAGCACCAATGACCAGGTCTTGTTGAAAGATGCTCAGATTGCTGGATTTTCCCATTCGAATGGAAAATTTGTCACACAATTTTATGCTGCACTACGGGGTCAATTTCCATGCAGGGAAGCTCCAATTATGAAAGAGCTGGTGTCTCTAAAAAAGTTGCCAGTCGGGAAGCCCTTGTGATCTTATATGTTCAGCTAGTGGACCTGAATGATAAGCACATGTCCCAAACCCTTTTCCAAAACCCAAGTGGTTGGTAAGCAAAACGTACAGGAGAAACCGATGACACAGTAGTCACAACGGTCAGGCATTGTACAGATTTAGCAAACTTTAACTTGACATTTAATACATTATATTTCGTAATGCAGCAAACTTGAACAAAAGCATAATCCTTCCTTGCCGTCCTCTGCTCTCCCATCCATCTTTCTCTGTAGCTCCTCCACAGCCATCGACTGTAATGCATTGCCTGGACGATGGCACATTGGGAGTGAAATCTATCCCCTTAATTTCCTTATGACCTTAATAGCAATAGCTAGAACTCTGCTTTTACACCGGTTTATGTACCTACATTGTCCTATATGATGGAATACATAATATATTTAATCACTGAATATAACTGGTTACTATAATGTTTATTCCTCCTAGTGGCACTACTGGAAAAATGAGCAATAGCGTTTCAGCTCCACAATCAGTATTGCAGTATATGAATGGTGGGGCACAATAGTTCTCAGCTGAATGAAATCACAATGCTAAGTTTTCAGGTGGGGACCTGCAATACAAGATGAATTTAGCCTAACTTGACCGCCCCTTTAAGACTTCCTCTAGTTAAACCCCTTAAGGATATGGCCGTTATATTTCCATTTTTGGTTTCTCACTGATGGGGTTAAATGAGCGCTCGGTGACGTCCTGTAGTTTCTATTGGTACCATTTTGGAGTACATTCGACTTTTTGAACCTGTTTTATTAATCTTTCTCTTGCAGATGGGTTGGCCCCAAAAAAATACAATTTTGGCAATGTGTTTTTTTCCCCCTGACAATGTTCACCATGTACTTCAGTATTGCAGTATATGGTATTTCAACCGGTAGTGTATTAAGACAGTCCACAAGCCCATCTTAATAAACAGAAATACATGGCAGTCCTGTTGGCCTTAAGAAGGCTTCCCACTGCCATGACATCCAGATGGCACCTGGGAACTGGACCCCAAAACATTGATCAGGGTATTTAAACTGCTGTTAGAATTGACTCTGGCATTTAAAGGTTTAACAGCCATGATTGTCGTGAACTCTGATCGTGGCTGTTGTGGCCAGTTGTCAGCTTACATTGGTCGTGATGGAGCAGGCGCGGCTACCCATCCGGCTCCATACAAACCTCGCACACCCAGGATGTACATATACACCCCGGGGCTTTAAGGGACCATTTACATGGGATGGCATAGCCGGCACAACTTACCTCAGACCCCCGTAAATTAAAAATGTCTTAAAACCTGCCTATAATTTCACTTCCCATGTGGAGGGTCCCTTAGGAGTTAAAAAGGGGCATATTTTCCCATCACACACAGTAATACGATAGATGTCCCTCCAGACTTTTTTTGTTTGCTCTTAGATTCGGAAGCTTGAAGTGGCGTTTTTGTGTTTTATTGTTCTATTTGATATTTCTGCAGCTTCCACCACCGTATGCAACCTGTTGCTACACAGCTAGACGCCGCTCAGGACCTTTATTCCTCTGTTCTGTCACAAGAAGAAAGCCCGGATGTCTCCATAGTAACCTCCGGCACCTCCACATCCACTCGCTGTAATTGTTCTTCAAGATAAAGGCAGGTTACAAATGACAGCAGAGCTGGAACGCCGCACTGTCTGCACAGATATTGTGCCGCGACGAGCTGTAAACGCTGATCATGTTTCATCTAATCACAGACGTCTTTATGCCGAGTCTTTAAACCTGGTTCTTAATTAATCCACTTTATAAAAACTCAAGAGCTCTTAGTAAAAGTCCGCTCAGCTCTGCTGACACGTCAGTTTTATTAAATACGTGTATTTCCCTTAACCCCTGAGTAACAAAGCCTGTTTGCGCCTTAATAACTAACATTTTAGGTTTTTTTCATCGTCGCATTCCATAACTTTTTAATTTTCCTATCGACAGCCACATGAGGGCTTGTTTTTTGCAGGACAAGTTGTGTTTTTTAATGGCAGCATTTTGGGGTACTGTATTGTATATCTAAGTTTAGTAAAGCTAACAACAGGTCTGGGTGAATTTGTATGTTACTGATATTGGACATCAACTGGAAGACCTGGTTCCAGAGTCTCTTAAGATAGGGGCAATGCCACCACAGGTGGAGGAAAGTACTATCCAACGACCCCATCTCCAGCAGCAACCTGAGATCTAGGGGATATTTTATTGAGGGTTAAAGTCGTAAGGTACCATCTATATAGGACCTTTCGTGAATTTTCAAAAGGAGTTGAACACTTTGAAACATAATTAGAGATGAGCGAGTATACTTGCTAAGGCACATTACTTGAGCGAGTGGTGCCTTAGCCGAGGATCTCCCCGCTCGTCTCTAAAGATTCGGGGGCCGGCGGGGGGCGGGGGAGAGCGGGGAGGAATGGAGGGGAGATCTCTCTCTCCCTCTCTCCCCACGCTCCCCGCCGCAACTCACCTGTCACCCGTGCCGGCCCCAGAATCTTTTCAATCTAATTGATATTTATATATATATTTTACAACTTTTTCACACTTTAAAAAAAAAAAAAAAAAAAAAAAGTTTTTTTTTAATTTACTGCATTTTCTTTTTTTGCCAACGGTGCTGCGTAAGGGTTTTTTTTTTGCAAGGTGAGTTGTACTTTTTAATGATACCATTTGTAGATCCATGCAACATTTTGTTCAGTTTCTATTCAATTTTTGTAAGACGCGATAGGCAAAATTAACTTTTTTGACATTTCTTTTTATATTTTTTTCATGACATGCACTGTGCAGGTTAAAAAATGTCCTAACTTTATTCTCTGGGTCATCACAATGCAGCTATACCACTTGTGTGATTTAAAAAAAAATGTTTACCTAGTAAAGAGGGAAAAGTGGAGTTTTGATCTTTATATTTATTTTTTAACTTTTTTATACTTTTTAATTTTGTCCCACTAGGGGACTTGAATATCACCTTCTTTTGTCATTCTTCTAATACAGTACTCTACTTCAGAATAGCACTGCATTAGAAAGCCTATGAAGCTCAGTCAGCGCCTGAGCCTCATAGGCCACCATAGCTGGCAGAACAATAGCAACCCTTCGGGACCTTATGATCACATCACAGGGGTCCGATGGGTGAGAGAGGGAGCCCCTTCCATCTGTCAGCTCTTTAGATTCTGCAGTCACTCTGACTGCGGTATTTAAAGGATTAAACAGCAGGGACCAGTGTTTTTTCTGGTCCCTGCTGTTTGAACAGGCGCCAGACTGTCATCCGACAGCTGAACATGCACTGTCTCAGATGCGGGAGACCCATGCCAGGTTTCTGATGCAGCCAGCGTTAAAAGATGGCACATCAGAATAATCGTCCACTGTCAAAAGGCATATTGGTGGGCATTAAGGGGTTAAATAACAATTCTGGGGCATTTTCTCCTTCCTGCATTGCGCTGTTCCTCTTATTCCTCCTGGAAAGGTATGAATAAATTGAATACTGTGACACAGCAACAAGAAGTCACATCCAGAATAGTAATCACACATACAAAATAAAATAAACAACTCTTAGGGCGCCCACCCACTGGCGATTTTTTTCCCTGCGAAATTCGCAGCATTTTTTTCTCTGCAGGGGTCTATGGGACTTGTAATGTTAAAATCGCGATCGCGCAAAATCGCAATTTACCGCGAAATCGCGATTTTGCGCGATCGCGATTTTAACATTACAAGTCCCATAGACCCCTGCAGAGAAAAAAATGCTGCGAATTTCGCAGGGAAAAAAAATTGCCAGTGGGTGGGCGCCCTTATATAGAAAATAAACACATGCACTCATTAAAAACCCTTAAAAAATATAAAGACATAACGTTTATGCTACAATAAGGCAAATGGTCATTACAGGCAACTTACAAGGATGAGCATAAACCTCCTAACAAGAACAGAGTAGTATAACAACTAAATTGCATATACAGCCCAATGCAGTAGGACAAGTAAGTATAATAAAGTGTAAGTGCATAAAATAATCACAATTGTAAAGTCTCCAATGGAATAGAATGATATGATTATGCAAAGTAACAAAAAAAGTCCTAAACACCAAGCATGCTCCAGAAAGTGAATGCTGATAAATTCAGCCTAAAATAGCCATAAATATATATCTGCCCGGAGTAACACCCTAATCCCCACATTACGCCACATTACATGCAGCAGAGGAAAAGGAAGTCCATCAGTACTTGTGCCTTTTTTATAGTATGGTCCATTAACCTGTAAAAGAGCTTACCTGGCAGTGCAGTGAGGAGCCACAGGGGTAATGAAATAGCAACCCGTCATGGAGGCTCTACTGACTCCTCCAAATGGCCGGCTAAGAACCCGACCTCGTTACTAACCGGGGAAGATCACATTTAGTAACCTGGGTTAGCTTAAGTTCCTGTTTTGGTACCATGATGCCAATGTTTCTAAATGGGCGGCGGATTACCCAGCTTGAATAAAGAGTAGTCCACACACAGAAAGTACATTTTCAACAAGAACCAGGAATGTGTGGTCTTATTCTTTTACTTAAACTTCTCTTCTTCCATATAACAAGGAAACAACTTGTACATAGAAACTCTAACAGTAGTAGATTATTAGTAGGCTTACATCTCTCACCTCTTTTCTTACTCTCATGCAGTTTGGCTTTCCCAAGGCACACATATCCTCAGTCACAGTTATCTGGTGGATCTCTCTCTTGGATGAAACGCTCTCAACTTGACAGATACCAAAACACGTTCACACTTGTGGCTATCATCAGGTGGTTACTCACTGCTCTCACATAAATTGCGGTTCTGCATAGGAATATGCGGTTCTTGCGCTCCCACACCCATGCGTTCTCTGTGTATCCTGGGTTTCAAAACCCCAAAAGGGCAAGCTTCGCATAAAGAGAGATTCCGACATGTCTGAGCTCTGACAGGAGCAACAGCCCATCTCTCCTACATCTCCATCACTCAACCTCCAACTCTCAACTCCTTCTCCTGACACACCTGTGAACCGAGAGCAAGGCAGGTGGTTTGGTCTCTGCAACCAGAAAGGACGCACATGGGGTGGTCAAGTTAAGAAAAATGTATTTACTACAGGTTAATAAAGGCAAGTTAATGGTAAAAGAACAGGAATAAGGACAAGCAAAATTCACAGTATAGTTTGAACAATTCAAGTTAGATTTCACAATATATTCCACGTTTACTATGTCCACCTCCACAGCACGGACACTGAAAGAACAATAGTCCCAAAACTATCCCTAACTGACCCTAACTTCACATTTGGGTGTGCACCCCTCTTACCAGTGGTCCGGGTGGACTGCTCACAGTTTGTAGAAGCGCGCGTTGGGGCCCAATGTCGTTCTTTCCTTGTATAGCGAAGCGTCCTCTCCTCACGGTTATCACAATATCCGAGGCAATAAAATCCTTCTCAGCAGGCGGGAAAACAAAATGGATGAAATGGGATCCAACAGCAAGTAGCTCAGCACACTGACAGTCCTCCAGAATCCATACACCGCAGTGTGATATAAGCCAGGGGTTGTGCAGTTACCGTCCGGTACTCAACAGTACTGCCAGTCTATAACTTTGGTGGCAATGTCCACAGCCACAATGTCAGTATTACTGGTTAGCCACTGGGCACAGTCCTTGCAGCATGGCTCCACTGAACATACTGTCTCTTTACACTCTGTCTGCCTCTAGACTGAATTACACACAGGTTAGCTGCACAGGAAAGTCCTCTAAGATCTCCACACACTCTCAATGCAGCACAGACACTTGGTTCTCTCTCTGCAAAGATGGCTGCTGCTCTCTCTGTGTCGTCACATCCTGCTTCCTTCTCATACTGGGTCTGCAGACAGGCAGGCTGACCTCATAGGGGTGTGTCCCTCCAGCATCACATTCCCCTTGCAGGGGCTGCTGACCAGAATCACAGAAACACATATACACTCAATTTTAACACAGTATAAACAAATGAAACTTGGCACATCATTGGGCTGTATATTAGGACAAGTATATGCACAGAAGCAGCACTCCTATTGCCATAAGGCTGGGACACAGTCTGTATATTACACACCCAACTAGCTCATGTGTACAAAGACAAAAACACATAAATAGACAAAACGATACATTTTCCAGACATCACCAGACATTAACCCTTTCATGCCTGGAGGTGTTAATACAAATAATACTAACTCATACAACACCCATGACAATGACACAAGACATACATAAAACATGGATTCTAAACTCTGGGCCACTACACGCATATTAACCTATACCACTCCACATTAGAAGGGAGTGCTAATTTACTTGAAATGCACAGAATCTAAACCAGGCATAATGATTCCACAAACTCCAAACTTGGAAAAACTAAAATGGTGGTAGCAGTATTCATATCCCCAATAAAGGGCATACATCCTAAGACAGGAGTGACAAATATGCCATATTTTTCTGACTATAAGATAAAATCTGGGGGTCCATAACATATCATAGTTTGCCCCCCTTAGTAGTGGTACAAGGGACAGCTCAGTGATGTTTTTAGCACGCCATGTGGTAGTGTTCCTCTCATGGTGGCTTCCAAGAGTCATTTTTCAGCAGGATATGCTCGGCCGCATACATAGGGGTGTCACAGGACTGTCTTCACAACATTGTCACACTTCCGTGGCCTGCCCGATTGCCAAAGTTATCACCAATAGAACATGTATGGGACCATCTGGGATGTCAACCATGACAGCCTACATATTTGCACAATATAGAGGCTCCGTTACAGTAAATATTGAGAGATATCCCTTAGGATACCATACAGAACCTGTATGCCTCAATGCCCACCAGTATCACATCTTGTATCCAAGCTAGAGGTGGTACAACAGGGTACTAGAGCCTCCATGCCTGCCCGTATCACATCCTGTATCCAAGCTAGAGGTGGTACAACAGGGTACTACTGCAGCATTCCATAGGGAGATCCCGGACACCTGACATACGTGGGGAACTGGGAGGCTAGAGTGTTGGCTTGTCACGGCGGCACTCACCATGTTCCTTCCCGAAAGGACACACAGAGTCATGGCCAGAGTAGTACTGCAGTCCACTTAGGACACCCCTAGGATAGGGAATGCTCACAAAATTGGATAACAGGGGGTAATTGTCACTCGTGATGCCACCATTCCAACACTCACACCGGTATGACCCTCGGCGGATAAGTAATTCAGCCACAGACAGTTCTCAAGTACCATGGGTCTCTAAGAATGGTTAGAGCCTGGCATAAACTTTACTTGAAATTGAAAACGGATCATACAAAGCAGTTCAATTGTAGAATTCACAGTGCAGGCAAATGAATAAAAACTCCAGAACTTAGCACCTCCACATGGCTCTTTCAGGCTTAAAGATGCACATGTGTGATCAGAAATTATTATCTTGTAGTACCTCCACCCAGCCTCGGAGACACATGGGTGTGACAAGTAAAGGGTGTACCTCTACGCGGTGATCCAGACTTCAGATGGCCACGTAGGAAAATTAACAGTATAGATAGTACCTCTGCACTGACCTTGATGAAACATGGATTGGAACTTACAGATGCTCTCTCTCGGGGCTCACTTCATCAACATCCAACCACATTTGCTATGGGAAATCTCTCCTCCTTTTCCATGCTTCAGCACATGAAGTCCCCCCATGTACCTGGACCTCCCGAACAGCAACACTCCTGAAGACATAGACTCCTTCCCGCTCTCAATCACTCACATTTATAACCTCCTCTCATACCACATGACATGACATACTTGATACATTTATATACAGGCTTTGGATTTTACAAACATTAACCTCTGAATTGCTACAGCTACCTCTGAATTGCTACTACTTCCTTTTGGTGAGTGGGGTATACCTATCCAGTGTCTCTCCTAGGGGCACCACGATGTGAAGAAGATGTGAACATCACCACAGACCTTCCTAAAAGCGATCTTGGACTGCAAGGTATCTTCCCTCACCTCGCACCGGGTAAGTTCATTTCTATCCTAGTGATAGCCTAAAGTAGTAATATGGTCCAGATATAGAATCGCTGTCCAATTTATTGTTGTTCTGTATTCAAGCTATAGAAGGCCCAACAGGGTACTAGAGCCTCCATGCCCGCTGTATCACATCTTTTATCCAAGCTAGAGATGGTCCAACAGGGTACTAGAACCTCCATGCCCATCCATATCACATCTTGTATTCAAGCTAGAGGAGGCCCAACAGAGTACTAAAGCCTACATGTTCGCCTATATCACATCTTGTATCCAGGCTAGAGGAAGCCCAAGAGGGTACTAGAGCCTCCATGCCCCCCGTATCACATCTTGTATCCAAACTGGAGGCAGTATAACAGGGTTCTAGAGGCGGCCCAACAGGGTACTAGAACCTCTTTGCCCGTCCGTATCACATCTTGTATCCAAGCTAGAGGCGGTACAACAGGGTACTAGAGCCGCCAGTTTTTTGCAAATGATCCTTTTGCTCTGATATTGTAATCACTTACTTATATTAAAGTGACAATGACACATTCCATTTCAACAACTTCTTTTAGGAAGGGATTGTTTTTGACAATGAGTGTATATGTCTACTTATATATATATATCTTTTCTTATTAACGGGTAAGAATAATGCTAATGAGAACCAAACCAATGAAATCAATGGTTTTGCTTCGTCTTGTTCTGCGGCCTTGAATATCACAGCCGCATAACGGGACAACAGCACGCCCATGTGAAGAAGTCCTCAGAGTGAGTTTTGTGAGTCTCGCAATGTGAAAAACTCTCCTGTGTGAATAGCCTAACCCAAACAAGCTTCAGTTTTCTCTTGCAAACGGCGCACATCATGGCCTTACAGAAACTCTTGCGCACTGGCACATTGCTGTGTTTTTTTTGCATTTTGTATTTTTTCTATTTCCATTCTAAATTTAGTGTCACTTTAATGAAATTGCTAAAGCATGAGAGACAACAATGGTGAAGTGCGACTTCCAAGCCTCTCTGTAAAACTCCATAATTATTTGTTGCTCCGGAAATCTACTGCACACTGGGAAGCCAGCTGCTTGTTTCCAGGCACAGAAAGTAATGCCTCACGCTGGCATCTTGTCACATCTCCTCACACCTGTGCACTCTGTCAGCTCATTTCTAAAACCGCAAAGAGTCAGATCTTACGAAAAAAAGAGAAAGTTTGTTGTCTTTTATTCAGGGGCAGAACACTTCCCAAACTTTTAGCCATTCAAGATTCTTCTATCATTGGGGTCATGAAGAAAAGCAAACTACCGAAGATCAACTTCTACTAATGCTCCAATATCGGCACCGTATCAGGTAACACTTAAAACTGCTGCTTGGAAAGTATATTGCAATTTCCCTCAGCTAAGGAGATTGTAGTGATCGGGGGCATAACTACCGCCATAGCAGTCATAGCAGCTGCTATGGGTCCTGTTTCACAGGGGTGCCACGTCTGGACTGCCCTGATGCACATGATCGCTGCCGCTGTTTCTGGGCTTCATATATCACTTGACCAGTTAGCGAGAAAAGAACAGAGCGGGGATAGCAGAGCTGTGGGGGTCCCTGCTGACTCTCAGGGGTCACAGCACTGAGGGGACTTGGGTAAATATAAGAAACACCAACCCTGACTCCATGGAACCTGTAGTATGAACACCATAACTTAGTTTAGCGTGATAAGTTCCCTTTAAGGAGGCATTATTACTGAGTGTGGCATAAGGAGGCATTATTACTAACCAGGGGGACAAAGAGACACTTTTACTGTGTGTAAAGGGCACTAAAAGCAGTACTTAATATTTGGGGCCTACAGATGACACAAAAGGGGGGATATTATTATTGTTTAGGGCACTACATGTGGCATTATTAGTAACTCGGGCACTATGGATGGGAAGATAATCTAGAGGTGTGGAAAACATACAGAAGGTGCTAGAAAGTAGCCAAAGATATAAGTTGCTACCATTTCAATAGAAGATAATTCCATCACCCATTTGCATGTTTTTTTCACAGGAAGTGTTGCATGGCTACTTAAGGCCTTCTACACCCTTGTCGTGTTCCTTTCTGTGGAGCTCTGCACAAGGCTATCCATTACCTGTCCCCCTCCATCCTGAGATCAAATTCTATAGAGAAAAGTTGTGGCTGGGAGAAGTTGTCATGGCAATCTGGGCTAGATGAAAAAGATGGAAAAACTGAATGACTCCAGTTGAAGAGGAAAACACCTGTGATCATTGGATATAATGTCATCACTTATACTGTCTGCAGAGTGCATGTGTAGAGCTGGTGCCTACCACTACATGGTCAATGTTCATGCCCAAGATAGGGGCCCAATTAAAATTATGCTATAAGGACTAGCCTTTTCTAGTTACAGCCCTAGCAGTGATAACTCCTTTAACTGATATATGCCTGTATAATGCTATGAGGGATGGAAAAAAGTTTGTCATGTATATTTCTTCCTATTATGATCTGACTTTACACTTCTGGCAATTTGGCAGCTATTTAGTTGCCTCAAGTACAATCATGAGATCAGCATCCATGGTCTAAAGTTATCAGAGGACACAGAGTGTACCAAGACAACCTTCCCCACACCATTAGTCCACCTCCACTAGCCTGACAAGAAGGGTTCATCGATTCATGCTGTTTGCACCAAATTCGGATCTCCCATCAACACGGTTCAACAGAAATCTAGATTTATCTGACCAAGTGATGTTTTTCCACTGCTCAGTGATACAACTTTTGTGCTTTTTTGCCTCTAATAAAGTGTATAAGGCAGTCAAATATGGCAAAAATGGGACCACCCATATGATACTACAATGGTTGCTAAAGCGGTTGTCACCAGGCATTGGTTACCATTAGAGATGAGCGAACCTACTCGGCCACGCCCCTTTTTCGCCCGAGCGCCACGATTTTCGAGTACTTCCGTACTCGGGCGAAAAGATTCGGGGGGCGCTGTGGGTGAGTGGGGAGTTGCAGTGGGGAGTGAGGGGGAGAGGGAGAGAGAGCTCCCCCCTGTTCCCCGCTGCTACCCCCCGCTCCGCCATTCCTCCCCCCGCCCCCCAGCGCCCCCCGAATCTTTTCACCCGAGTACTGAAGTACTCGAAAATCGCGGTGCTCAATCGAGTAATTACTCGAAACGAGTACGTTCGCTCATCTCTAGTTACCATGTAAGAAACCAAAAAAATGCATGAATGACTGAAGACAATGCTGAAAGACACACGAACATTTTTGGGGGGAGGAACAATCAAAGTAGCTCCAAAACTTGAGTTGTACTTTGGTTGAATGGAACTTGTATACTTTTTGTCAGGCGGTGGAATGATACGCCATATGTTTGCCCTCCTCTGCTCGTGACACTTTTCCCTTCCAGTCTCAGTTTGCTGCTGACGGTGCCATTCTGCGTCTTTCTGTTAATATGTCTCCTGTACAAGGGCAGCTGTTCTGCTCCGTACACAGGCTCCGGTGGGGTAAATATGTCACTCTTGTCTTTCCTTCTTGTTTCCTTGTTTCCCTCCTCCCCCTCCACATTGATGCTTATTGTCTAAGAAGTGCAATTTCCTGCTTGTTGCAGACAGATACAGTTGTGTCCTCTGAATTCTAAGGAACCGAGTTCTCAATTTCAGCTGCTGAGACATAAAGAGTATTCAGATAATAGTATGGAGCTCCGAGAGACAGAGAGCAGAAGAGATGCTGAGAGACATCAGAAAGTGATGGTTTAAGTAAAAAAGGCAAAAATAGAGATGTGATTCTGGACCTAGATTGACATTGAAGTCAGAGGTTCAGAAAAATAATGCAGGTACCTCCAGTGATTCTAAGTGTTGTCTTCTCTGATGTCATTTCTGGGGATGTCTGCTTTCCTTTTTTTCCTCTATCCAGGTCCTGGCAGTCATGAAGAATCCATCCACAATGTTCTTCTCATTGCCTCCCATAACAATTGTGCCCACTCTGTGGCCTCCACTTACTAAGTGTTTCCTTCTGTGGCCCCCACTTCATAATAGTGTCCCCCTATGTGCCCCAATTTAATAGGGTCCACTTTTGTGGTCCTTACTTAGTGCGGTGGAGCTTTGGGAGGAAAAGTGCGGCGGAGCGGACGGCGCCTGTTAGGTAATGTATTGTTTTTTGTTTTAATGCAGCTAGGTCTTATTTTCGGGGTGGGACTTACATTTCAAGCCCCCCCAAGATTCGGCAAAAGAGCGCTACAAATTCAGGCGACTTAATAGCGCAACAAAATTGCGATATCGCTGTGAGAAAACACAACAATGTCACACAGAAATCGTGGGAACACAGTTGTGATTTTCTCGTGACGATATCGCTGTCCTATGTAAAAGAGGCCCAAGGCTCCAGCGCCCAGTAGCTCCTGCACAAGTCTACCTATGGTCGATGATATAATACATATTTAGGTAATATTTCTGCAAAAACTGCCACCACGGATTTAAAGAAGGTCTAAATAAAAAAAAATAGGGTTTTCCTTCCAGAAACAGCGCCACTCATGTATATAGGCTGTGTTTGGTATTGTGGCTCAGCTCAGACCAGAATTTTAGTGATCCGCCATTTGGAAGAAAATTGATATTGAACATTGGAGTTATGTGGTTGCCGTGGTGACAGCAAATTTGAGTTGCGTTGTCCGGAACGATTATATTTTCCGAGTCCTGTCATCCACTCTTGTCTGACTGTCATTTGTTAGTTGGCATATCACATCTTGCAGATAAATCTGCATGAACAGCAATATATATATTGTGCTAATTACTGTCCCACATATTTGTGGATATTTCACTGGATTTAACTTTACAGTAAAGGGGCAAAACATGGAATATAATACAGGGTGGGCCATGGAAAAGTAGCCCGGCACCACCCTGACTTTTCAAACATTTTTCATGTGTAAATACTTTGGGCTGCGGCGAGCATATTTACGTTAACGCTCATCTGAAGCTGCCCCTAAAAGTGTTACAAGAGATTAGAGAAAAGGGCTCTGCTTTTTTCCCTCCAAAAACAGTGCCCCCTGTGTCACAAGGCTGCAATTGGTACCGCAGCTCAGTCCTATTTACTTAAATGAAGTTGAGCTGCAATACCCGGCACAGCCCATGGACAAAAGGGGTGCTGGACCTTTAATACAAAGAAAACTGCTTTTTGGCATCATACTCAGAGCCACATAACTTTTTCATTTTTCCATTGATGGGGGGGTGTCTGAGCTCAGTGTTTGCCGGATGAGCTGTAGTTTTTAGCGCTACCGTTTTTTGCATACATACATCATTTTTTAATTAATTTTCATTGTGAAATAGAAGAACCAAAAAACACAATTCTGGCAATTATGTTTTTTTGACAGCATTCACCCTATGAGATAAATAATGTTACTCTTAAGTTTGGGCTGTTTTGTACACAGCGATGACAATTATGCTTATTTTTTTCAATTCAATACTCTTTCTTACTTTCTGCACAAATGAGAAATAATTACATGACTCCAATAGAACAATACGTTGAGTATGACATTAAAGTATAAGGGCGGATTCACATATTTGCCTGTGCAGTACGCAGAGAATAGAACCCATTGATTTTGCACGTATTTTGCACATTCGCACACATTTTCAATAAGGTATGTACTGATTTCACTATGGAGCCTCCTCTCTTCTCTCGGTGCCCCAGTACATTGCCCTGCCTGCTCCATATGTAATACATTAGGACTACATAGGGGTCAGTTAAAAAAAATCAATACTTACCTCACTGCAAGCCATCCAGATCCTCTTCTTCTTGTTATGATGCGTCCATTGGCATTCTTCTTCCTGCCAAGCAATGCATGCTACCTCACTAGTCATGTAACGTTCACTACCTTGCAAGGAATGCCGATCTATTGTGCATTGGTGCTGTCTTACCTTGAGTGTTCATATACTATTGCAGAGAGGCAGTGTGCATGCACAGACTCAGCAATAGATTGTCTCTCCCTACTAGGCTATGAACGCTACGTCACTAGTGACGTACCATACGTTGCCCAGCAGGAAGAAGACTACAGCTAATGAACGCCTTGTCACAGGAAGCAGAAGAATCGACTGGCTGGAGGTGAGGTGACCCAGGGAGACTGCAAGAGACAGGAGAAGATCGGCAGGGAGATGATACGGTAAGTAGGCTGCTTCGGGAGGAATAGGTAAGTATTGAGGTTTTTTTTCTCATGACAGAACCCTTTTGATGGATGGACATGATTTTGTCCTGCTTTGCGGCCGTGATTATCACGGCCGCATAATGGGATGAAACAAAACCATTAATTTCGATGATTTTGTTTCCACTATCGGTCTGCATAAATGTCCTTGCTCGATGTCCTTGGAAGGGGTTCAATGAAGACACTCTGTTGCTTTGCTAATAACTACAGAAGGGATTACTCATCATGGAATAATAGGATCTCAATGAGATAACAATGTGACCTGGAAAACATGAGTTGGTTGCAGGGTATATAGGGGAAAAGATTTGCTTGTGATATCTTTTGGAGGACCCTCCTAAAAGTTGCCGATTCGTAAGAAAATGAGGTTCCCAAAGTTCCAGATCAGGTAGATAACATTAACTCGTGCCTCATCAACCTTGAAGTTATGATTTTAGGGCATTTTTGTTAAAAAAAATCACAGCTCTTCTATAAAATGAAAACTATTTGTCCTAGAAACCTGATCATGGTCTCATTTTATTGATAATTTTCTTGCTTACAAATATTACTAAACCACTTTTTGGGTGTGACTCATAGTTTTGACGATTTTAGGCTATTTTCAGGGCCTTGCGAGTTCCAGATCTCCCAATCAATGGTATGTTGAATGTGAGTTGAGGCCTTACTTTCCTTGTGACAGACTACTTGTTATACTTAGGCAAGGCACCCTTTCTAAAAGGACAAAGGGAACAACTTTATCAGATATCTTCTCTTTTGCCCTTGGGGTGGGGACTTGTGTGGCGAATGGCAGGAATTTAAATTTTAAGTGGTAAACTTTGTATTGTGTTTTTTGCAGTTTTGACTTCGAGTAAAACCTTTGATTCAGAACCTTCGTCTTCCAAAGCAGCAGCTAGTATGAGTTTAAGGCATAAAGATAAAAAAATTTTTGATCGGGTATGCATCTCATCAAATTACTGGTAGTAAGTTACCATCAAAGTGTTGGAAAGTTTGCAAAAAAATGCTGGCAGAACTTCAAGTGCAGCTCAAAATGAAAAGGTGGAAGCCTTCAAGTCAACCCTTAATGACCTTTTCGATATTGCTCATCAGGACGCACTCATCAATACTACTGAAGTAGACAGGGCGTTTTTGTTACTCCAGAGACAAAAGGGATATCCTGTGTTATGTGTTGCTGGCATCTGTAGTTCTAAGCTTCCCAGCAGCACAGGCCTCACAGGGTTAATTGATTAACTCTGTGACAGATAGCAGGTCACACAGCAAACTTCAACAGACAAGGATTCATGATTGCTCACCCTAGGGGCCATACAGAGACTGACCAGGAGCTGGGTTTATATGTGAGTACAGACCCAGGAGATTGGCTAGCAGGAAGTACCACACCCAGCCAGCTCAATCAATTAACCCTGTGAGGGCTGTGCAGCTAGGAAGCTTAGAAATACAGATTCCAGCAGCACACGTAACATCCTGGCTGCATGGGAGGAGTTAGTTGACTTCAAATTTGTGTGAGCAGAAAAACGAAAAGAAGAGAGGAAATCAGCTCAGATCGCAAGATTGGAAAGATCCCAAGTAGGTGTGTTTGCTCTCTTTTTAATATTTCCTTTCCACCTGTTTAATCTGTACTTTAACAACACATCTTTAAGATTTTAATCTTAAGACACAAATAGGTTATTTTTGCGGTTTTCATTTTTCAGGTGACAAAGAAGTAGATTTAGACTTTCTTCTGAGCATCTCATCAGAAGACGAGCAGCCGACACAAGATTAATTTGAGGACATCCCAGGAAGAGGAGCCAAGTGCAAAGAAAATAAAGTACTATTGAGGAAGTAAAGAAATGATTACCAAAAAGTTGTCATTATTGTTGGATAGTTATAATTAGAGATGAGCGAACGTACTCATTTCGAGTAATTACTCGATCGAGCACCGCGATTTTCGAGTACTTCAGTACTTGGGTGAAAAGATTCGGGGGCGCTGGGGGGCAGGGGGAGGCGTGGTGGCACGGGGGGTAGCAGCGGGGAACAGGGGGGAGCCCTCTTTCTCTCCCTCTCCCCCCCACTCCCCGCTGCAACCCCCCACTCACCCACGGCGCCCCCGAATTTTTTGGCCCGAGTACGGAAGTACTCGAAAATCGCGGTATTCGGGCGAAAAAGGGGCGTGGCCGAGTAAATTCGCTCATCTCTAGTTATAATATTTCGGACAGGGATGCAGTGCGAATTATATCAGCTACTACAGAGGCGTTAGGTGAAAATGTAGACATTTTACCCTTAAGTAGGAGTACAATGTGACTTCATAGACAACATTTTCGACAGGAAAGGGCCAGCTAATTAAAAGTAGGTTTAAAAATTCTGATTTAGAGGTTGTTTTACACTGGGATGAAAAATTGCTTCTAGAAATTTTGAATATAGAAAGTATGGAGAGGCTAGCTATTCTCATTAGCTGTGGGGAAGAAGATCAATTGATAGGAGTACCTCCGCTTGAAAATAGTACGGGGATCACTCAAGCAAAAGCTGTGTTCTCTTAAGTAGAAGACTGGGGGGCAGTTGGAAAAATCGAGGCAATGTGATTTGATGCCACTGCTGTAAACATAGGTTGTATCAGAGGAATGTGTGCTCTGTTAGAACAAATGTTTGGGACAAATCTTTTATACCTGGCATGTTGTCACCACATTTTAGAAGCCTTGTAAAGGCAGTATTCAATTGCAAAATTGGCTTTACCACTGGCCCTCAACCAGATATTTTCAAAAAGTTTCAAGCTAAGTGGTCTAAGATAGACAAAAGAAAAAGCCATTTATTCACTAAAAATGTATATTTTTAGAGATCAGTTTCCTTTGAATGATGAGAAAAAGAATGGAATAGGCCAAATTTGTTTGTTTATTAATAATATTTACCTGAAAGCTTGGTTTAATGCCTGCGAGGCGGCTATGGCCCCGAACCAAGATTTGCAATTGTTAAAATTGCTTAGAAATAGCTTATAAAAGCTCATAAAGAGGTATCGGAGAAAGCAATAGGCAAATTTATAAATCACCTCGGGTATCTGAATTCAGAACAAGTGGCATTTGGGTTTTTTGATGAAACTTTGAAGGAAGAAGTTCGGGAAAAAATGGCTTTGAAATTATTATCTTTTTGACAGCAGGAGGTTGAAATTGAATTAGATGACAGAAATGTAAGAGTGCAACTCAGCCTTGAAGAAGCACATTCGCTGATGATCAAGGAAATTTTTTTATTTCTCCTCAAACTTTAGATTTTTTTAAAAGTGATCCGGGTGTTTGGTTTGAAAACCCTGATTACTTGAAAGGTAAAATGATAGTAGAAAAGTTAAAGGTTGTAAATGACACAGCAGAGAGGGGGGGGGGGGGGGGGGCAAATTGATCCAAGATTTTAATTCAAGTATTACCAAAAACGAAGAACAATGCCAGTTACTTGTTACAAGTCGTACCAGAATATAGGAAACTTTACCCTGATACTGCAAACTCCGCCCTCTCTAAGCCTCTTCCTGAAGTTTAGTCATGTAAAATTTAAGTAAATATTATATTTCTTTTATGTTTTTTAGTTGGTACAATACACTTTAATATTCTTTATTGTAATACATATTCTTCTATCTAGTAATAAATCATATTTGTGTGAAATACATTTCTTGTTATTTATTCACATTTTTGCTCTTCTCATACAATCCATTTTTCATCTTGGATTGGTCAAAATTTCTACATTAACTGTTTTTCAATTATGATTTATAAACACAATAAAAGAAATAGATTAATATTAAAATCAGATATAGTGGCATGTAGCCATCAACTTGAGTGTTTTCAGGATAAATCAATTTTGGGAATCCAGAACACGACCAGCACTGAAGATTTTGGGACGCACGCAGCCAAGGCCAGGGTAGCGCTGGGCCTCTTCCGGACACCGCAGTATAGGGATGCCCTAGGGATTGTGGTTATCACGAGTGACGCCAGCATTCCGGTGTCTACCAGCATGAACATCGACGGAGAATAAATGAGCCACAGACAGAAATAGAGTACCTCAGGTCCCTGGGAATGGTCAGGGCCTGGAATAACTTTGCTGGATAAGCACTCCACAAAATACAAGGCAGTATTCCAAGTGCAGGTAGATTCATGGATATATATATACAGACAGACTTGAAGATGAGTACCTCCACACAGCAATCCCAGATTTCCTGATGCCAGTATGTGTGACCATTGTAAATGCATACCTCCACCCAGCAGTCCCAGACTTCAGGACGCTTGGGTGTGTACAATTGAGAAAAGAAGAGTACCTCTGCACTGGGCCTTGAGACAGTCTTACTCACTAGTTGCTCACTCTCTCTCTCGGGGGCTCACTCCATCCTCAGCACAGAAACAAGCACTCTGGGAAACCTTTCCTCCTCTTCCATCTTCAACACATGAGGGCCGAAGGTGCCCCCATGTGCCTCTGTGCTTTACTCTCTGTGATGGGACTCGAGATAGAAGTCAAGATGGAACTCCTTTCCCGCTCTCAAGCACTCACATTTATAGCCTCACTCATACCACATAACAGGGTAAAAATTGATAAATTTAGAGAGGGAGCTCACAATTTGCAGACATTAACCTCTCATTTGCTGTAGATGTGCAATGCACATAAAAGAATGACAAGACAGTTTTGCACAGAGCATGTACATAAGACATACATGTATGTCATTATGGAGGGGGCCAGGAAAGCATGTACTACGCCCCTACAATCACCTATTCATTTGAAACAAGTGGATGGAATATGTGGAAAAGAAATCCGGCAGCATAGAAGGTGCAAATTCAACCCCAAAGGGGCCACTTTATTCTTCCGTAGAATGGCAGCAAAGTTTCGACTCCGCAACTGGAGTCTTTGTCAAGCTTGACAAAGACTCCAGTTGCAGTTGTTATAGTAATGATATTAGAATGCCCTATATCATTTATTATCTTGTCTTGTGCTTCTTATATCAGCTTAGGCAAATAATATATACATACTGTTATATCTACTCTCTTAGTAAAAGGTTAGCAGTTAAACAGTTAAACGTGTTCCTATACAATATCAGAATGTGTTAGACCCTTGCATCTTCCTCCCACTCATGTTTCTCACAGAGGAGTTGTACATTCTGATTGGATAAGCTTCTCATTTACTGATAACGGTATATGCCTTCTCCAAATTCTTTCACCTTTTTATACTTTACTAAGGTGTTAATTACCATATCCTGTGACTAACCAATCCTGTATGAGCACAATAACTCCTATTTTGTGACGTAACGCTTGTCCGTTAAAGCAATTATATTTAGAGATGAGCAAGCACGCTTGGTAAGGTCAGTTACTTGAGCGAGCCTCGCTCATCCCGAGTAACTGCCTTCTCCTTCGAGCGTGCTCGGGTGGGGGGCAGAAGGGGGCGGTGGGGGAGAGCGGGGGGAGAGTGAGAAAGATCTCTCCCCTCCCCCCCGCTATCCCCCGCCACCCGCCGCTCCCCCCCAGCGGCCCCCCTGGCATGCAACATGCAGCAAGGCGCATGTAGTAGCAGGTTTTCTCCATATACGTCCAAACTATCCAAAATTTAGCAACTCACTTCTCGGTTGTTCTAATCCATATACAGTACATTTATGTCGGGCTTTAACTATAATTACCAGTTTAGGATTCCACATTCAGCTTTCTTCTGCCATGTCTTGTGGAAGCTACTCAACTACACTAAACACACATCAATTGCACAACATTCAGAGGCTTTACATGTCCCTGACAACAATGTATTAAACACAACATGCGCAGAAGCCTTTGCTAAAATATATGCTTCACATGGCTTTCTTTTGTTTAGTCATATGGCTCGCAATTCTCAGAACCAGCTATCAGAAAAACTTACTTACATGAACAGAATTCTCATCTAGTATGTTGCTGTCTGTGATTTTATTGCAATCTTGCATGACTTAGAATACACAATGTTACCCTCTATCAGGTGCCTTGTTGCACCATTACAACCATGATAAATACTTAACATTACATCATCCTATCTGATAACTACATCATCCTATCAAAATACTAACAACCACCTGTCTGTAAGTGATGAGTGACTGTGTGAGTTACATGTGATATCACCATCATGTGATCAGTCACCAGGGCTCTGAGCTCAACCCCTGATCACATGACGGTGATGTCATCACAGATCCTAAAACATATAGAGCCTGACAGCAGCTGTGTGCTTACAGGACCTGTGATAATGACACTGTCATGTGATCAATCGCATGTGTGATGTACATGTAGCAGAGCTGTGTGACGTGCTTGTAACAGAGCTGTGTGTGTGTTTGTGACATGCGTATAGCAGAGCTGTTTGTGTGGGGATGGCTCAGTATTGTGTTTGTAACTCTTTGGTCCCTTAAACGCTACATCAACACACCAATCCATCAATTTCCCTCTTTACCAACTCCAATCAAAATACTAATGACCACCTGTCTGTGAGTGATGAGTGACTGTGTGAGTTACATGTGATGATGTTACCATCATGTGATTCGTAATCGGGGCTCTGAGCTCTGCCCCTGATCACATGACAGTGACGTCATCACAAGTCCTTCATCCCTGTGCACTAAATGAGAAATTATGGGTAGACTATATCCCCAACAAATCCTGCGACCTCAGTTGCTATGGATACAGCAGTACTCTGCCTGGCAGTTTGTAGCTGGTTATGAGACAGCTGAACACCTGTGTGGAGACTCCAGTAAATGACACCTCACAAATGTCCACATACATACCTGGCAGTTCATATTGACCACCAACATTGAAGCATAGTCCTTCACCACAATATTCACACCTCTTGAACGTGATATCATGTCATCTCAAGTGCTAATGCTGCCAACACCAGTCCAGCCTTCATCTAATCGTTAACCGTTGTCCAGTGTTGGAACAAACCGTCGCTGTCATGCAAACATGTCACCACAGAGGGTTTAACGCTGCCGTGAAGCTAATGCTACTTACATGACACAGCGACAAGACATGATTTCAACCCAGCCACCAGCTGAAGTTCGTAAATCTTGTGCAGCTGATATGCGAAAGCAATGAGCGAACATGTCTCCTTAGTGAGCTGCTGAAGTTCATAAATTACATGCAGCACATGGAAATATTTTGACCAACTCCAATCCCTTTCACTATATTATATATAGTCCAAGACCCTCTCCCTGGCCAGGGATTTTTCACCTAACAGAACCCAGGGGACAAACAGCACTTATACCCACTGCCGGAATCCACTTCGCCAAATACAGGCCTCTCCTTAGCGCTTGATCTCTTCAGCGGCTTCTGTGTTGACAGTTTAGCAGCACTCCACTTTCAACACTGCCTCCTTGGTGACAGGAAACGGCAGGGAGGGAGACTTTCTTTTCCCACATGCAGCAGGATCCTCGGTCCTGGTGGTTCATCTTCTCCTCCATGCTTGGTGGCTACTTCTTAACCTGGTGTATTTGCTTCTACAGCACACCTTTTCTTCACTGGCATGATAGCAGCGGCACAGACCTTTACACAGGCCCCATGGCAGTCTGGCCCTGGGAACTCTTGGACTCCTTAGCCCCGGACCACTCCCTATTACTGCCGGCCTTTACCACTTCAATAGGCTGATTGGCTTCGATTCTGCTCTGCTGCATCAAAGTTTCTCACTAAACTTCTGTGTCACTCTGCTTTTTATACTCTTTGGGTGCCTATGCTATTTTCCAAGATGACTTCCACTGCAAAATCACCTGAGGGGCGGGGCTTAGTCTCCTCTCTCTTCCAGCTCTGCTCCCTAGCAGTGATGACTCCTGGGTGGTGGAGCCAGAGGCCCTTTCAGTCTGCAACAACTGAATCAGGGTGAATAAAGTCATGTGACCACTCTGAAGGTCCTATTTACTGTTTGACAAGCAAAGCCACTGATTTTCAGTGGACGAGTGAGTGTCAGTCCTTTTACCCTATTGCATATCAATGGATTTACTGGGCTTAAACAATTACTGCCTGTCCTTAAGGCCATGTGAGAAGCTATTGGTCACTACATCTCAATGTCAAATTCTTCTCAGTGGCCAACCCTTCACTATGGCCACTATCACTAACTGGACTCCATACTGTATGTATATATATTGTCTTTAAGTGATTACTAACTTCTCAGTAACATCCTCAAGTCTAAAACTCTTTAAGGACAGTTAATGATTTTCCAGCTTTCCTTCAAGGCTTATCCTGTTCAATACTTATGTTGGCCATGTACATAGTGAAGAGCTTTCATAATTGAAGGTCTCCTAAATTTTTTTTTCTCGGGAATAGGAGCACATAGAAACATAGGGCACATTTAGAAGACATGGGCATTCTTCGGGGATGACTGAGACAGATGGCAGCATCGTCCAGTGCACAGAACCCACGTGACAGCTGCTGGAGTTAGAAACATTTCCAAGACTTAAAATGGTGATGTTCACATTCCAAGGACAGTGTGTAACCTTTCATTTTCTTTACTTGCGTGGAATGACACCATCAACGGTCATCATCAGTTGAGTGATGCATGTGGAGAAGGTGTCATAGATGTGAAAAATGTGCATTCGTGCGTACGACAGTTCAAAGACGGCTGAACATTGTGTGAGAACAAACCAAATGAACCTCTGCCATTCATCAGCCGGTCCGACAATATGAGTGCATGAGTGGAGCAAGGGATTATGGAGGACTGACGATTGATTGTAGAAGTGGCTGTCTGCAAAGTCATCATTTCCAAAGGATCTGTGCACACCTTCCAGTGTGAAGACCTGAAGATCCCGGAAGTTTCTTCCATGAATGCTGACCCGCAATCACAAAGCTGCACATACGGAAATGTGTGAGACAGGGACGACCTTTGGGTTGTGTGACATGCAAGTGTACATGGCGCATTACTCCAATATGATGAATGGGGCACAGTGGGGCATCGCTACCAAAACTCCAGGATGGAAGGGGTTACCTTTAGTAATAAATACTCACACACACCTATTACTTATTGGGCTCAGAGGGGGGGGGGGGTCTTACTGTTAAAGGGAGTGTCTCACAACAGACTTTTATCACCCATCCATAGGATATGTGATAAAAGTCTGATCAGCAGGGGTCTCACCAATGAGACCCCCACCGATCCTAGAATGGGGGTCCCTTGCCACCCTCTTCTTGTCACTCCAGAATTGTTGAACCAAACCGGAGTTGAGTACAGTCATGGCCATGCATGCACTGCACAACTCTATTCTTTTCAGTGGGACTGATGGTCGGGCTATTTCCATCGGTTTCATTTTAATGAATGAAGTGGCATGATACATGTCTGGCCACAGCTGCTCTAAATGTGACATCGCTCCAGGTCGGTTCAGCGATTCTACAGTGACAAGAAGAGGGGGACAAGGGCTCCTCGTTCTCGGGATCAGTGTTGATCTCAGTGATGAGACCCCCACAGATCAGACTTTTATCATCTATGCTATGGATGAGTAATAAAAGTATGTCATGAGACAACACATTTAAGTGGCAACACATAGGGTAATGCATTCTTAATTGGGGCACACGAGTCCTATTACTAAGTGGGGGCACATAGGGGGTCCTATTATTAAGTGGGACTACAGTGGACACATTAGTATGGGGAGTGGGACACTGAAAAGTTGAATAGGGGCTGCAGCAGAAGGAAGTGAAGAGTGTACAAAGTGGGTGAGTGTGCTCCACTGGTGGTCAAGATGAAAAATGTGCTAGAACTTACTTGGAGGGGAGGGAGTGACCCCACTATGAGGTGGGGGTATTCTCCTCCCTATGATCCCCAAGTGTGTGTTCAGGAAAACCACGTCCTCTGTAGATGGATGATTATATGATACTTTAATCCATACACATAATGGGGAATCTCAGCATACAAGAAAGCAATGGAGGTGAGTGCGACGCGTTTCGGAGCTGAGAATTACTCCCTTTTCAAGCACAAATCTGTGCAGGGATTGCTGGATGCTAGGGATACCCCACAGCACAGATTAACCTTGATTCTTTGTCCGTGTGATTTTAAGCTCCGATAGTTACGATTTTTTAGCGCAGCTATCGTAGCATTAAAATGACGCTCGTGTGAAGGAGCCCTCAGGGTGCATTAACATGTGGCAGATTTGCAGTGGAGCTTTCACATCAGAAAAATCCGCAGTAAATAAGCAGCAAAAAATCCACACCTTTGTGGACGGAAATCTGCATAGCAACAGAGTCCAACAGCCTCTTCCTATTGGTTGCTGGCAGCCCCATTCCTTAATGGCCAGTCTACCCTATGAGAAAGTTATTAGGATTGGCTGATAGACAGTGGTGAGATAGAAAGAGGGTCAGGGGAAGAGAGAAGAAAAATCCTGCACAGGAAGACTGGAAGTGCGTCGTGATTTCAGGGTGGATCTAGGGAAATCAAGCGGAGCATTAGTATGTGCAGTGAGAGAGAGATGCGGTGAGGAAAAGCCGGGAGAGGGAGAACTGCCCAGATGTTTGCAGGATGAATGGAGGGAAATACAACTGAAGTCTACCAGATGTTAGTAGAAAGTATGCTACAGAGAGTATCCGATGTCATTAGGGCCAAAGGAGCTCCACTAATCTTAACATATGGAAATTAATACTACTTTTGATTCTTGCTCAAATATCCAAGTACTTTTGGCAGGATAGTGTATTTATTGCTGGTTATTGGAGAGGTTAGCTATCTTTCTGCAGTCAAAAAAGACCTTCAAAGAAATATGAAATTATGTAATACACTGTCTACAATATCTTATGTATCCTGTACTGGAAATGTACCACAACTTCCCCTCCTGGTCTTGTTAATAAGAAAGTGAACTCTGCATCCCCCTCCTCTCCCTCCGTTCATTTCATACCCTGATGCTCCAGCCCATATAATTAAATTGTGATTTTCGTCCCGGAGAGAGAACAGTGTGCATACAAACCCATACAGCGCACAGACCGGCAGCACCACAGGATATCAGGAATTACTGTACAGTTGCTTTTCTACATTATTACCTATCAATAATAAATGTCTGTATATTGCTGAGCTGTTTCTGGTTTCTTCTGCAGCACAGAGATTTTCGCATGATATATATATAACAGCCAGAGACTGACAGCCGGTAATAGTCGTCTGTCCTTTCCTATCTGATCACTGGCGGAGGTTCGCACACCCCAAAGGGAAGCTCAGGAACTCCAGCGCTGCTGAAAAACTGTCCTGCTTGTCAGGAGGAGCTCAGATGGTTATACTTGCAGACAGGGTCAAAAAAAGAGGAGAACATAACAAGGTGACGACATCCGAGGACTGTAAAATAATGAAAATAAGAGGCAGGCGTAAAGTCAACGGCTACATTATTAGAGACACCGCCCCTTTCATGATTGGAGCTTGCCTGTATGGAAATTAGAGCCGTGACCCCCGAAGTGCAGCATAAAATCACGTGAAAAGTTTTCTGTTGATCATTTTCAGTGTGACTCCACATTAGATGGGAAAATTTAGCGATCTGAGCGCCTTTTTATTGGGACTAGAATAGCCAAGGCCGGGATTTTAGAAAGTCCATTGTGGGGTTTCTTGTGCAGCGTTGTAGATAGTATACTGAGAATGGTGTGATCAAGGAAAACATCCAGCAAGAGAGAATCTCATGGATGTAAACAATGAAAGGGGTCAGAGGAGGATGTCAGGAATCATTCTGATGAACAGGCAGCGCATAGTCAAAAAAGCAGCAGTAGAATCACAGAGGTGAGAGAAAAAACAAGGGCATTATTCACTGGAAAGGAAGCCAAGAATGCAAAACCTGATAGACTGCAGGCCAGGGTCAATCGCCGTAGACCCTAGTAGAATACAGAGAGCCATACTATGATATGGAGGAGCTACTTGTTCATTGTAGACTAATAGAGCAGCCACTCATTCAACCCAGCCCAGATTGGGGAGGAGTGACTGCAAACAAACATAGTCTGCACATGTGAATGGACACCAAAAATGTCAACCACAGATAAGTGCGCCACACCATACAGGAGTGCGACCCCTCCTGGCAAAGCAGTGGGTCGCTCTGTATCTCCACAGTGGGTCACACTGGCTGACATCTTGGGCTCCCCTCCATGTATAGCAAACCGCATGCAAAAAATACTGATAAATGCGGGTGTTAGTTCTGCATTTTGGCCAAGACATATAAGCTGACGGGCCAACGGCAAGGCCACCACACGTCCGTCAGAACCTACGCTATCTCACTATATATAACACTGTATAGTGTGGCGCATCTATCTGTGGTTGATGTCTTTGGTATCCGTTCACATGTGCAGACTATGACCTCATTCACATGAGCGTGTATTTGCTTCTACGTGCAAAAACTGTGCGTCTATTAGAACCATTGCTTCTCTATGCTGTGTTCACATGTCCGTGGTTTACAGGCGTGCAAACGCGCACACCTGCAAAAGATAGGACATGTGTGCATTGGAAATGTCCGTGCTGCGCGTAAATATTCCCCGTGGGGAGTCCCCTCATCACTGAACACTGTGACAACACCTGCAGGGAGTAAAGAATCCTCTGCCACAGCTGTGACAACTGTGGCAAAGGATCACAAAGCTCTCCTATTGATTTCAATGCGGCCACCGGCATTGAAAACTGTGGGATACTGGCATCCCCTGCAGTGATTTTTGGGGAAGGGCTTTAAATATAAGCCCTTTCCTGAAAAATCAACCCTAGCTTATGTAAAAAATAAAAAAATATATATACTCACCTGTCCACTGCTGTCAGGGCTCAGGCGCTTCTTCTCTGCTTTGTCCCCGACACTGTAGTGAAGCTCTTTCAGTAGGCGGGGATTTTAAATCCCCGCCTCCTGAAACGGCTTTGTCTAATTGGCTGAGCTCTCAGCCAATCACAGGTTGGATGTAGTATTTTGCATTTTAAATAACAATGTGAAAATCTGAATCTGACTGGAAAGAAGTGGGGATGCAGGTCAACAAAAACAGGCACTGGACTCAGTTGCATGAATCAGATGGATATTTGAAAAAATGGTAGTAAGTGGAAATGTTAGGGGAATTTAAAAATGTTTTGCCTGAAATACCCCTTTAAGTGAACAGAACGCTCCACACATCTTGCAGTTTTTCTTTCACAACATCTTTGACTTTTTTTTTATTTTGGCCACGTGTGTAATAGCACCGGCTCATTACTGAATCATAGAAACATTACATGGCCCAATATTTCAGTGTCTCCATTGACTGTGCTTTTCATGTCCTACCAGCTACCGTACAGCTACTAACTAAACCCCATGTAATTACTATGTTCCCGGTTTGTTTTTCTTCTCTTCTCAGAGGAGACTTCAATTACTATTCTCTTAATGAGCCCCTGTAGGGATTTTCCTTCAACATGTCAGCCCATTATTACCGGACACCACTGGGTAATGCGCCTGATGCCAGATCTGCTCAAACTAACACAAGGGTGTGCCATGGTATAAACTGGCAGCCCAAAACACATAGGCTCTATGGTGCCTGCCTAACAAATAAGCAAGATGTGAATTGTGCGCTGTAACACTACTGAAGCAAATGTCATGCCAAAATTAGAACTTTCTTGCGATTAGAAGCTGCTCTAGGACTTATGAGGCGAGGAAACTATCATATATTGGTCCTATTATCCTTTGAAGAGCCTTGTGTGGTGCAGAGTGCTAAGGCACCACAATGTAGTCCTAAGCGCTCACTCCCAACCTCAAGGTTGTGTGTTCAATCCCCCATGGTTCAGGTAGCCAGCTCAAGGTTCACTCATCTTTCCAAGGTCAGTAAAATGAGTATCCTGGGTGGTAAAAATAACTGGGGAAGGCAATGGCAAACCACCCCATAAAAACAGTTTGCCAAGATGTCACCCTAGGAGTTGTTCACAACTCAGTACTTGCACCAGGAAGCTTTACTTTTTTTATTCTTCTACCAATAGATGGTATTAACCTATAAGGGCTTTACCTGCCCAAAAGTACTGAATAATTAGCAAAGAATTGGGGGTGAGGGCGCAGGGGCAAAGCCACAGGTCGGGCCAGGAACTGCACTCACACCATGGCCTTGGTGTGTTAAGGTGGCTTTACAGGGGACAGCTATTGTCTGAGTAGTCGCTTAAAAGAGGAAATATTAAGGTGGTTTCACATCTGCTTTTGAACCTCTGGCCAGAGGTACCATGGCTTATCTGGCTGAGAATATCACTGCATGCAGTGCTTTCACTTCCATCCAAAAGCTGGATGGAAAGCATTTTAGTTTTGTGCCGAGATGCATCCGTACAGCCGCAGAGATTCCCCTTTCCTGCTCCCCAAACAGAGCAGTAAAGCGGAATCCCCAATGTAGATGTGAAAGCACCCAAAGGCCGCTCTCATACAGTACGCTTCTTGATTTCAATGGGGTTTTGCAGACCTGCGCTGGAATGTGGTGCTTCTAAAGCCATGATTTTCGAGTGCTGTCTGCTCTAATTTTGCGCATTTTAGCGCTATTTAACGCACCTTGTCACCCATCAATTTTGAACGAGGTGCGTTGTGAACGCATGTGTGAGAGCGGCCTTAGTGACACTTTTGAACTGGATGAACTTATGCGGTTTTTCAGCCTAACATATTATGTTACATAAATGTCTGTATTTTACCAGACCACAATGAATACTGTTATTGGATATAGCATATCTGGTAACTATCAGCCATACGCAGTGAGACATGTTCCAGATGCGCGGCTGTGTAGGCAGAGATGCCATAGTTTGGCATATGCAGTGTGATTCTTGACCCAATCAGCCCAACATATCACACATCACATTTATTACTTGAAGCGACCCTCCCATCAGGTTCCTTGCGGTGTTCCAAAATGACCACAACTTTAGACTACCCGGTGCACACTTTTCTTCATTAGTTTTGCCTTATAAACAACTCAAAAGTATTTTGATGCACTCCTAGGTGACCGAAGATGTTATACAGAGCTTTTACAGCTTTTAGACAGTGTTATACATCAGTTTTAGGGGCTTTGGTGAAGTTTCGGTTCAGGTTGCAGTGGTATCATGAACAAGTAAACTGGACTGCCATGCTGCTATAGAGTGGAACCAGGTTGTCTTCAGGTTTAGTTTGGGCACTGACGAGGGCCATGTTTGTGCCTGGAGACCTGGGGGTGAGAGCCTCAATCTTGCCTTTGCTGTGGAGTGGCACACTGCCCCCTGCTGGTGTGATGGTCTGTGGGGCCATCGCAAATGACAGTCAGTCACCCCTAGTAGTGGTAGCAGGGACAATGACAGCTCAGTGATTTGTTTGGAAATTTTGCAGCCACATGTGTTCCTCTTATGGCAGGGCTTCCAAGAGGCATTTTCCATTAGGGTATCAATGGAATGTCTCCACAACATTATCACACTTCCATAGCATGCCCGGTCGCCAGATCTATTGCCAATAGAACATTTCTGGGACCATATGAGATGCCAACTTTGGCAGCCTACGAGTTTGCAGGATCTAGAGCAGCGGTCCCCAACTCCAGTCCTCAGGGACCACCAACAGGTCATGTTTTCAGGATATCCTATGGCAAGAACAGCTGTGGCAATGTCTGAGGCTCCGGCAATAATTACATCACCTGTGCAACACTGAGGAAATCCTGAAAACATGACCTGTTGGCGGTCCCTGAGGACTGGAGTTGGGGAACACTGATCTAGAGGCTCAGTTACAGCAAATGGGGACCGATATGCCACAGGATACCATACGGAACTTGTATGCCTCCATGCCTGCCCGTATCAGATGTTGTATCCAAGCTAGAGGCGGTACAACAGGGTACTAGAGCCTCCATGCCACCCGTATCACATGCTGTATCCAAGCTAGAGGTGGTACAGCAGGGTACTAGAGCCTCCATACCCGCCCAAACAAGATCTTGTATCCAAGCTAGAGGCGATACAACACGGTATTCAAGCTTCCATAACACCCATATCACATCTTATATCCAAGCTAGAGGCGGTACAGTTTTTCGCCCTATATTATCCTTTTGCTCTGATACTGTAATCACTTACTTATATCAACGTTACAATTAGAGATGAGCGAACGTACTCGGATAAGCACTACTCGTCCGAGTAATGTGCTTTATCCGAGTACCGCTGTACTCGGGGCTAAAGATTCGGGGAGCGCCGCTGCTGACAGGTGAGTCGCAGCGGGGAGCGGGGCAGAGCGGGCGGGAGAGAAGGAGAGAAAGATCTCCCCTCCGTTCCTCCCGGCTCTCCCCTGCAGCTCCCCGCTCCGCAGCGCGTCCCGAATCTTTCAGCACGAGTACAGCGGTACTCGGATAAGGCACATTACTCGGACGAGTAGTGCTTATCCGAGTACGTTCGCTCATCTCTAGTTACAATCACAAAAATAAAGCTTTGTGCAATTCCGACAACTCCTTGTTGTAGGTGCTTGTTTTTTTAACAATGAATGTAATTCGGATTGAACTGAAACTTTTGCTGAAATTCGGAGAACCGACTAACCCGAACTTTTCACTGATCACTAGTCAGTATAGTATTAATCCTATAACCTGGTACAATACAGATTAAATAATGTCCATGAGACTTATGCATCCCGCTGAAGACACATCAGTCTTAGTTTGCTCCAGGTCATGCTCTAATGATAGACCATCTCCTTCCAGTCCATTTAGTGGTCTTTAGGTTGAACGTGTTCACAGAAGGCAGTGGGTTCAGTTCAGAGGCGTAACTTGAAGCTCCTGGGCCCCAATGCAAACCCTGTAAAAGAGCCCCTAACTGAAATGCTTTATTCATAGTACTGGGCTCCCTGTATGGGGAAGAGAGGCCTTTGGGCCCCATAAGGCTCCTGGGCCCGGGTGCAACCGCATCCCCTGCATCCTCTATAGTTACGCCGGTGGTTCAGTTCATCGCTATCATATAATAAAGATGAGCAGTTTGAGGAAATCTAAGGATGATGGTCTGGTATAGAAAATCGGTAGTCAATACTGGATGTTGCATCGAGCTACTGAAGGAATGTTGGTGGGATGTAGAGAAAATAAGGGGGAGAGGTGAGAAAGCGGAGGAGAATAAGTCTTTAATGGGTTTTTTTCTGTATATTCTTGATAGATTTTGTTAGGGAAGGGGATGGAGGGAGGATATAATTCATTTATCTATGACTAGATTTTAATCTATTGTTTGGCTGGAGAAATAATATGCATATTATGTTTACATAAGCATAAATATAAAGGAATTAAGGGTCAATTTTATAAAATTATAATTTCAATAAAAAATGGTCTGATTTAAGAAAGATGAGCGTTTTGCAGCCTGTAAATTACAACTAAAATGAAAGGTTGGTTGATATATAGAATATACATAATATATCTCACTCTACGCTCGTAATCTCTGTCACATTACATACTGGATGTCCTATCAAGTCATATTCATCATTTTCTCCTATCACCTGTTACATATAAATACTACCATTAACTGGAAAATGATTTATCAATGGGACGCTCTGGGCTTTTCCCATAACGATAGTTAACGATGAAGATTGATGGTTGTTTTGTATACAAATTATGGAAGCTCCATTGTAAGGGATAGACAACTGAAATGAAGAGGAGCTACTATGCAGATATCCATGAGATTTGTTTATTGTTTGGTTCACAATAACTCATTTGGTTCATTCCTAAACCATCAACCTTCATCTTCAATCTGCAATGGCAGAAAGCATCCAAGGACTGTTGCATGTTGCCATTGTTGCAGTAGGGACAGGTGACACAGGAATCAGTCTACGATGTGGACACCAGGCTTACAAAAACATATAGATCTTCATTTTAACCAATGAACTTGATGACATTACCGTAGAAGCTTCTGTTAGTAGGACCACCAAATGTTTCAACCCAGCAATGGCGATCGTCAGCACACAGTCAAAAAGTAATACGAGTGTGGTCCAAACTTGTCCACAACTGGTGGATGAATATGTGTTCCTCTGGTGTCGGCTCAAGCTACTGTATTTTAACCTGCATGCTTGTGTTTAAGTCACTACCTGTGTGCACACATTGGGCCTTTTCATGAGGGTTCTACCTCACTTACATATCTCTAGAACAGGGGTGTCAAACTCATTTTCACCAAGAGCCGCATCAGGCTTATGGTGACCTTCAAAGGGCCGATTGTAAGGCCGCCTGCAGACGTCCAGGTCGGATCCCACTGCAAGCATTCTCACAGTGTGACCCGACCCGTGCCCCTGCAGGCACAAGCGCAGAAATAGAGCATGCCGCGATTTGTTTTCTGCGCGAGATTTCGTGTGGACAAATCGCGGCCATCTGCATAGGATTGCGTTTTCTAACGCAATCCTATGGCAGCTTCCACAGACGGAAATTCTGCGGGAAATCCCGCCGCGGAATTTCCGCCCGTATGCATGGGCCGCGCAAATACATGGTTAATGCGCAGGAAACCTATGTATTCACTGCATATTTGTGCACCATTTTAATGGGCCCACGTGTGTTCATTTTTGCAAATGCAAATATACAGGCCTAATCGATTATCGATAGCGCAAATACGCAGCGTATTTGCTCAACGGAAATACAATTACACCCGTGTGAATGAGGCCTAATAGTGACCCTGATAGTGGCTCCAGTAAAAATAATGACCCCCACAGCGGCCCAATTAGTAATATTAACCCCCTCAGTAGTAATACCCCCATGGCAACGTTAACCCCCCTTAGTAATAATAAGCGACCCTCAGTAATACCCCCCTCCAGTAATAAGCCCCCATCAGTAATGAGCCCCTCCCTCAGTAATAATAAGCTCCCCTCAGCAATAGTAATAAGCCCCCCCCCTCAGCAATAAGAAGCCCCCCTCAGTAACAATAATAAGCCCCCCCGGTAACAATAATAAGCCCCCCCAGTAACCATAATAAGCCCCCCCAGTAATAAGCCCCCCTCAGTAATGACCCCCCAGTAATAAGCCCCCTCAGTAACAATAATAAACCCCCCCAGTAACCATAATAAGCCCCCCCAGTAATAAGCCCCCTCTCAGTAATGACCCCAGCTGGTAATTGCTGCAGTGATGAGTGGCGTCGGCACGCCACGGGCCACATAACACGAGGCAGCGGGCCGGATTCGGCCTACGGGTCTTGTGTTTGACACATGTGCTCTAGAGTATTTAGTATCGTAATGTAGGTGACGCATCTTTAAACGTCTGTGGAGGATACCCCCATTCATAGGACTGCAGGAATATTGGGAATCCTTTGTAGCAGTCTCTCTAGCTGGAGTCACTGCAGCTTTGTTCTCTCAGTGACATCTCTTCTGGCAAGTTATGGAGCTGCACTTCTTATACACTGACTGTCTCCTTTTTTGTATCTCTGTACCTTTCTAACAGGCACAGATTCTCAACGACACGTCCTCCACGGCTCCCCAACCCGACTCCTCACTCTCTTTCCCGTCAAATTAGTCTCTCTAAAGGCTCAGTACCATTGGAATTGCTCTCCAGCTTTCAGGTCTTTATGATCTCAAGTTCTCCAGATCTACCACCTGACCTCTGCAGCCAATGGCAACTCGCATACAACACTCCATAAAGAAATACACCAACTGCAGTAATGTACAACAGCCAGTAGAGGTCGCCCTTATACAATACCAATTATATAACAATAGGTACCATAGCACAGCTCTTTACAGCACAAACTAGAACTGGAACCTGGGCTTCCTCCTTACATCATGTCCTTCATTCATCATCAAGAAATGGCAAGATTTGACATTTACTTTGGATGACATAAAGAAGCCCAGAGTTTTCTATACCCCCAAAACGTTTCCTTATGGGGGAATTCAACTGTTTAACGATTTAGCACAAAGTTACTGCCAGGAAACAGTTTATGTTTTCCAATGCTGCATTGGACCGCTACCGAGCCATGAGCGGTTTTTGGACAAATGGGCACAACAACAAGTACTACTAGTCATTCTAACTGTTTGATAGACAAACCTGGAAGGTGATAAACGAAATGTTTTGTTATCCTCTATATGAAGTAAGTTTTGTTTGATGAACTTTCCTAATGTTGCGCTTTCTATGGCATCT
Organism: Eleutherodactylus coqui; assembly: GCF_035609145.1. Lineage (NCBI taxonomy): Eukaryota > Metazoa > Chordata > Amphibia > Anura > Eleutherodactylidae > Eleutherodactylus > Eleutherodactylus coqui. The sequence goes on along the minus strand of NC_089847.1, from coordinate 24,558,085 downwards.
CAAGCCTGTTGACACCCTCCAGGTTGGATGTTCTGAGGAACAGGTGATTGTGTCTATTCTGAAGGCTATCTTGACTTTTCGTTGTAAAGCTGAGCCCATTGGTGATCACCAAAACACCAGGTGAGTTTAATTCGGTCTACTTCTATCTTTACATTTTTGTAACCCAGACACAGAATGCTGTACATTTTTACATTTTTATGCTAGGGTAGCAGGTATAGTGGCAGCTATGCGGCCCCCCCAACCTTCAAAGATAATGTGCAGTAAGCATTGACCGTGTATATTGGACGGAAAATCTTCAAGCTTGGGAATTGCCAATAATCCAAGACTTTCGTTAGGACCTTAGTTTTAGCCTATCTGACCAAGCCTAATTTTTCCAATGTGACATGTATCACTTTATGTGGTAATAACTTTGGAATGCTATTACTTATTCAAGTGACTGTTTTTCATGACACATTTACTGTATGTGCATGGTAAATTGTGGTTAGTATGTTTTGCATTTATTTAGAAAAAAAATCCCCAAATTTGAGAAAATTTGGAAAAATTAGTGTTTTTCAAAATTTTGTATTTTTCTGCTTCTAATACAGATAGTCATACCACACAAAATGGTTAACAAATAACATTTACCTTATATCCACGTTATGTCGGCATCATTTTTTAACTTTCTTTTATGAGATGAGCTGCCTGACGTCTGAGAAGGAGAGGCAGGGCACAGCAGTACTTTGTCATTGTGATGGCTGTTACCGGCTGATGGATCTCCAGGCACAGCTCTATGACCTGAACTGTCATTAGAGCCTCTGCACAGTTAGGGGCTCTAAGGGGATTCTTTGCAAGGACATTTTAAAACATCCCTGTAGAGATAGATAAGGACTGCTGGGGCATTTCTAGAGGAAATATATTGTATCACATGACAGGCAGTCCGATTAATGGCTGTCAATGTAATTTATGGATGACTATAGTCCAACAGAGCGGCTCTCCCACTGGTTTATAGCTAGGGCCCTGAATAGAGGACCCCCTCTATAATATCCCTATACTCTTGCGTATATATCTTTTGTGTATATTACGTGCGTAAAAAATAAAGCAGCGTGTTCTATTTTACTGCGTATTATGCATGTACCTCCCTATTGTCTTTTTTGGGTCCATTTGGAATGTAGTGCATACGCAATTACATTGCGTATGTACAGTGTTTTTTAAGCTGTATGTTGCTGGAAGACATGAGAAGAAAGTGAAAAAAAGAAGAAACCAGGGAGGCAGTGCTTGATATAAAATACACTGTACATGCTCAGGCATATGCAACAATATTTGAGGACACGTGATTCCCTATGGAAGTGAAATGCTGCACGTTTTATGCCAAACGGACCCCATTGACTATAATGGGGTTCCTTTGGTTCCTGCACCTGTCTAGCACTTTTACAGGAGGAAATAGTCCTGCATGGTTGACTTTTTTGTTTTGCATATCATGCTGGATCTAAACGGAGCCACCAACGCAGATGTGAATAGCGCCTTACATCTCCTGTATGTTAGGAATCCATAACAACAATTGCGCAAGATGTCTTTAATTTTTCAGAATTTAATCTTGCAGTTTTAAAGTGAAGACGCTTAGAATTCAAGCCTCATAGGGATAACAATGTGATGCAGAAATGTCAGTGTGGACTAATTCTGTCCCATGTGAAAGGTCCCGTAATGGATTTTAGGATACTTCTATTCTCTTTTTTTGTGCCTGAAGTAAAGTTTGTTCTATTTGACTACTACTCTTTGGATAGATCATAACTAGTAAATGCCAGGAATACCCCTTTAAGTCTTGAATCCCCCATATTAAGTCTCGTAAATGATGCAAAGTGCTCAGTGAGATAAGGCGGCCTATGTGTAACTTAGTCGGGAAGACATTCAAATGCACTTTGCTTAAGTCAAGGCATGAAAATTTAGCATGACTTAAAAATTTATCTCATGAGATAAATTTAGGTCAAATATGCTTAGTAGAGCAAATTAATGTGAAGCTACGGAGGTTTTATGAATTATGTGTCGCACTCCCCGCCACTTGGTCTTAGCACTTTCAGGGAAAAAAATGCTAAAATGACTCCTGTAACCACAGCCATTAGAAGACAAAGAGTTTTCAAGAGCTGTAAATAGACCAATTTGTAAGAGCCTTAGAATTGCCTTCAGTGCTGTCCCCAGAATAAGAATGAGAATACCAAAGGCTGCAATAGATTTTCTGATTTTTCTCTGCACCGATAATGATCCACATTTTGCTATTTGGAAGTCAGTTCTGTAAAATGCAACAATTCTTCCCCCTGATTAGAACTATTAGGGAATTATCGACGTAATCGCTTGTTGTCTATGAAGGGGGTTAAGACCTGGGGATGACCTACAGGAGAATAGGCCCTATAAATACACAGAAATAGGGCCTCCACTACATGCTGGTTTTATGTCACTACACCATTATTATAATAGGGTAAGAGGGGAGAGCAGTGCACCTCACCCCTCTTACCAAATGACAGCATCTCCCGGCCACACTAAGCTCCTCCTGTCAGGCAAGGAGGAGAGCCGGAGCAGAGCCGTGTGCCAGATTCAGGTGCACAACAGTACATTTAGGCGCACGAAGTACCAGAGATCAGTAGCGCTTATGAATGCTGAAATGTTCTTGGTGCTACAAGTGCCATATAAAAGACTTCATTTCAGCTGTGGATGTGCTACTGGGAAAGCTGAGGGATAATGGTCTACAAAGGAGCTGCTGCTTGAGAAGAACTAGTATGGAGAAGAGAAGAAGGTGGAGCAACCCTGAGTTGGTTCCTAAAGGTTTGAAATTTGAGATGGCTCAATGTCCGTGACCAAAGAGTAGAAGTAGAATTGACACGAAAGTCCTTCCAACCAGGTGGCTTCTTCTCCCCAAGGGTGGTTACAGGATATTGTACAGAACAACTGTAAAAAGCCTGGTTCATGGCGCAACTCTCCAACTAAGAAACTCAATGTGTAAAGATTGATAACTGTTACTGTATAAAGCACTAACAGAGAAATTTGTTTCAAGGCAAATGTCCTCTTCCTCAGTCAAGCTGGGATACAGACTGCGGCCTTAATCACATGAGCGTTTTTACATGGCTAATTTAGCCGTGTTAAAAAAATCGCGACTATCTGAAGCGTTGGATTCTAAAGCATTTTTTCAGGTGAGTGATTTTTAGCTGCATAAAAACATTGTGACAGGAGAAATTGGACACCGAAAATGACGACTGATTTTATTCGCTGCCAGTAAAAATAAGTCTTGCCATGTCTTTTTCCGAGATACATTGAAGGCTCCCATATGCTTCTATGGGAGCTGAAAAACAGGAAAGGAGTTCCCTGTCTTCTGGGTTCCTGCTAAAGAGTGCCAGCTCCATGAGGCACCTTCAGCCCTCATGTAGTGAAGAATGGAAGAGGAGGAGAGTTTCCCTGTATGGACTGTTCCAGCATGAGAGAAGAGTGAGCCCCAAGTGGAGAGAGCCGGAGCAAACAGTGAGTGTGTTCTTTCCAAGGCCCAATGCAGAGGTACTCATCTTTATTTCACACACCCGAGCGTCCTGAAGTCTGGGACTGTCGTGTGGACCTACTTATCTTCAATTGTTCACAGCTAAGCGTCCTGGATTCTGGGACCGATGAGTGGAGGTACACGTCTTCAATTGTTCACACACGGCCATCCAGATGTCTGGGATCGCCATGTGGAGGTATTCTTAATTAAGTCTGTCTTAAAGAACTCTATGTTGATACACGATTAGCATCTTTAGATGTGTAACCCCAGCAAGAGGTTTCCATACCTCAAAATGTGCATACAAGCTGGTGCAGCATCCCGCAGGGTAACCCCGGACACAGGGTATACGTTGAGGAGTGGGGAGAATGAAATGCTGGTTTGTCATGGCAGCACTTACTATGCTCCCTCCCGGAGGGACACACGTAGCTTCGACCAGGGCAGTGCTGGGCCTTTTCCAGACACCCTTCGGAGGACTGCGCTTGGAACACTCTTTATTCTGTCTTGTACTGTGGCGTTTTGATCAAGTAAAGTTTTGCCAGGTCCTGACCGATCCCTGGGACCTGAGGTATGTTACATCTGTCTGCGGCTCCTTTATTCTCCGCCAAAGGTCATTCCGGTGTGTAACAGAATGGTGACGTGGTAAGTGCCGCCATGACAAGCAAGCATCTTGCCCACACCGCTCCTTAATGTATATCCTGTGTCCGGGGTCACCCTATGGGACACTGCAGTGCCCTACTTCTTCTTGGCATCACTAAGAACAGGATTGAATCCTCTGTGCTGCATCATCCTGCCTGCATTACCGCAAAAGTACCGTCTAAAAAAGGAAGTATAAAAATGTATGATATTCTAATGGATTACAAATGTTTGCACTTCAGGTTCCATCAGAGACTGCTCAAAATGGCGCCCAAACGCCAACGCTTCTCTCCAGCTCACTCATTCCCGCCAAAATTTGGCACCAAAAGACCTCACCCTGGCTGTGCGCAAAGCAAGGGGGAGGACCCCCCCTCTAAGGCTTATTAAGGTGAGGAATTAGCTGTGGCTGCAGACTCCTTAGGCCAGACTCTCACCAGACTTTGCTTGGTGACGATGTTCTCCCCCGTGTCTACTACCCACCTGACTGTTGCAAGTGTGGCTGCCGGCTATCCACCAACCAGACCCTAATTTTTCTGGGGCAATGCTGAGGAACTTCAAGCAGCAGATGTTGAAGATGCTCTGGCTACTCCAGGAGGTTCACAAACCAAGAAATGGTGGCTCCAGCTGGAACATCTACAGCCTGCCAGACCCTGGAAGACTGCTAACTGGGTGAGCTTGGCCACAATCTCTGTCGTTACTACACTCACTCCTGAGTCTTCAGTGTCGGATGTTCTCTGGTCCATGCTATGCCAGGGGCCAGTTCCACGGTTACTGCCATATGGTGAAGAGGAGTCACCTTTACCATGGATCATCATCCATTGGACCAATTGGGTGGCCCGCACAGTTATACCCCCGGGGTTGCATCCCTTTGTCTGGGATTTTTAAGACCATGGGGTGACAGTGTTCTTCCACTCCCGCGAACACTTTCGCCTTTGGAGGGAGCTGCATCCTCTGGTTACCAGGCCAGCTGCCATGGAGGAGCCCTGCCATGCTGCTACCCCACCTAGGGCTGTGGCTCACCGCTGCAGAGACTCTGATAGTCCCTCCTTGGTGGCTTTCCTAGGGATCTGTTCATGGAGCAGCACACCCTACCAGCTGGACCACCGGATCCAATGAGGAAGAGGAGATTCCGGTTAGCAGCGTTATCCCGCCCCATTTTGTATTCTAAAGATGGACTCTTTTTGTAAGACTCTTGATTTTTTTCTCTTTTCCCCAGTTAAGCCCCTTATATGCAGAAGGTCTTTAAAGTATCTTCTCCATTTTCATAGCTCAATGCATGCTTTTCATATTGAAAAGTTTAAAAAGTTTAAAATGTTTGCAACGTTCAAGTAATGTGCAGGAGGGGGTTTAATATAGTATTTATAGTCTTCTTTGCTTGCTCATGCCTAATTTATAGTAATTTATCCTTTTATATTGTGATATGCTAATTTAATTATGATTAGTCTAAATATGCCACCGTGCGCATGAATCTGTATGCATAAAAAAGGAAACCTGAGGTACATTACCTCTCTCTGCGGCTCCTTTATTCTCCACTGAAGGTCATTCCAGTGTGTAACGGAACGATGAGGTCACCCATGACAACTACCATCTCTGTTCGCATGTCTATTGGGCATCCCTCTCCGAAGGGTGTCTGGAAGAAGCTCAGCGCTGTGATGGCCCGAGGCTACGTGCTGCCATGACAAGCCAGCATCTTTCCTTCCCCACGCCTCAACGTATGCCCTGTGTCCGGGGTCACTCTACGGGACGCTGCACCAGCTTGTATGCGCATTTTGAGGTATGGGAACCTCTTCCTCAGTACTTGCTGGGGTTCCACATCTAAAGATGCTAATCGTGTATCTTTAGGCATACAGGCAAGAGAATCCCACCTAGAACCTCCTGCATGTAGCAACACCAAGCAAAACATGTAGGACTCCAAACACCAGGGTTCTGAGAGGGAATGAGGAGAAAGCTTAATTACCAGCACCCTCTAGCAAGAGGGGCTGATATTTATGTGCAGCAGACTGATGGTGATTGGCTGACTGGAGCAATGCACACCTAGCCAGCCCAATCATCCCACACCTATGGAAGTGTGCTCCTGGGAACCCATAAAACCATGGGTCCCAGGAGCCCAATGTGACAATAATACTAGATGTCATTCAGGATCAGTACAGGATAAGTAATGTTAGTGCACAGTGAATCCAACAGCAGAATCGTGAATGCAGCTCTGGAGTATAATACAAGCTTTAAATCAGTATCATTACAAGATACATAATGCAATGAATCTATAAAATGTCTTAACTTTTATGTACTTTAAGTCTAAATGTGAAATGACGATCAATACTAAATATCTATTGTAAGTAAATGTTACAACTGATTATGAGCATAGATACTATTTAATACATAACTGGTCACACATCAGCTATATACAGTAGTGCTTACTATAAATTGCTGTTAAGACCTATCTCCACTGACAGAAGTGCACAGAACATGAAGCATTGCATAACCTATTCCTTGCTCATGCCAAATCGTCTTCCAATACGGCAATTAAGCCTTGAAAGATTATTGAAACGCACTCTGAAGTCATATAATTAGCGGATCGGTACTGTATATTACTCATTTGTTGAATGCCCCTATGACTTGGTGTAATTTACTTTTTCCCTTTAACCCCAAGTTTGTTGCCTATTGAAACCTTTTTTGGGCAGAGGGCTAATATGACTGGTCGTAATTATCTGTAATTGGTTATGTTGTTCCTAGACCAGCTTCTAATTAACTTCTGAGCTGGATGTAACAACTGAGCCCAGTGCTGATCCTCACACAAAAGGCCCAAGTCCTCTGGAGCAGCACTTGTCAGCGGGAGACTTGTGGCATCTATTGTTCAGCTCTGCTACATCGAACATTAATCTGTTCTCAAGGGCTCCATTAATCTGCAGTGTCACATGACAGTGTAATTATTTCAGCAATGTATGGTAACTAATCCAACATTGTATGCACTGTAGTGCTCCAGTATATGTAGCCCGTCCCTAAGGCCTCAGTACAAAGAGAAGGTTGTTTTATGTTATGTGGAGGGTGCTAGAATTATATTTCTACTAGCCTGTAATATAAGGGCTATTATACTCAAATGTTGTTGCTTGCTAGATAGGGCAGTTATTTGTCTTATTTCCATCCCGAAATCTATTGACTCCCCCGACCATCAATATCTATGCTTACCATTGGAAAGAAGAACGCATGTATTAATTACCAAATTACCATGCAAAGCAACACACAATATCACAGTAATTGATGAGAAACGTTTCAAAAACTTGGTTTGGCCGGTTCACCAAATTTGGTCAAAAATTTTGGTTTGGTTTGAATTAGTTTGAACCAATACCAAATTTCACCAATACTCCTGAAACAGGTGGAAGCAATGGATGGAAGGAAAGGGAAGGGAAGGAAAGCAAAGGGAAGAGAGGGGGAAGGAAGGAAAAGAGAAAGACAAAGAGAGAGGGAAGTAAGGGAAGGGAAGGAAAGGGAAAGGAAAGGGAAGGAAGGAAAGAGAAAGAAAAAGAGAGAGAAGGAAGAAAAGGGAAGAAAGCAACGGGAAGGGAAGGAAGGAAAAGAGAAAGAAAAAAAGAAGGAAGGAAGGAAAAGGGAAAGAAAAAGAGAGGGACGGAAGGAAAAGGGAAAGAAAAAGAGAGGGAAGGAAAGAAAAGAGAAAGAAAAAGAGAGAGAAGGAAGGAAAGCAAAGGGAAGGAAGGAAAAGAGAAAGAAAAAGAGAGGGAAGAAAGGAAAAGAGAAAGAAAAAGAGAGGGAAGGAAGGAAGAAAGGAAGGAAAAGAGAAAGAAAAAGAGAGGGAAGGAAGGAAAAGAGAAAGAAAAAGAGAGGGAATGAAGGAAGGAAAAGTGAAAGAAAAAGAGAGGGAAGGAAATCAGGAAGGAAGGAGGGGGATGAAGAAGAAGCTATTTTTATTCGGATTCACTCCAGACTGAAGTTTTAGGAAAATTTGAACCGAAACGGGTTGAATGTGTCATGTTCACTCAACACTAATCACAATATAGGAAGCCCAAAAGTGTGGTTGTAGCAAGCTGTCAAAGTCGTGACAAATGATTTTGTCTATATGTCTATGCTTGACTCTCTTTTCAATTTGACCCATCTAGTAGTGTGTTGAACATTCTTTGGCCTTCATAATTGCAGCACATTCCACTAGGTGTTGAAATAGTTCTGTGGGAATATTGTCCTATACGGACAGTTAGCTTCTTGCAGTTGCTGCAAATTAGATGGCTGTACTGATGTTCTGAACAGCTGACAGGAAGGGGTCATCGACTCATGCTGCTTGTGCCAAATTCTGACCTCCCATCAGTAGAGTGCAGCAGATATTCATCTAACCAGGCGATGTTTTTCCACTAGTCAGTGATCCAGTTTTTGCGCACTGGAGTCTCGCCTTTCTGTTACTCTTAGCAATGGCGCTGGATCCGGTAACCTGCTGTTATAGCCAACCGTGCTGAGGACCATTGAGCTGTGCATTCAGAAACATTAATTGGAGCACCAGCTTTATATTTGGCTGCAACGGTCTTGACTGTGCAGCACTTGTTCATCAGAACAATTCCTGACATCTTCCTCTGATCGCTTTTGAAACAAATTGTTTATGTCTATAGGATCCCCTGTTGCTGGATGTTTATTTCTTGATCACGCCATTCCCAGTATACATTCCACACCATTACACATGGGAAACCCACAAGTTTGGCAGTGAGATCCTGGACCCGGCTAGTCTAGCACTGATTACCAGGCCTCGTTTGAAGTCACTCAGATCACTGGATTTTTCCATCCAATGTGGAATCACATTGAAACTGATCCACTCCGGAGTCATGGCTCTTATTTCCATATAGGGAAGCTGCAAACATGAACTTGCCTTATGTTACTGTCCCATTGGAATAGCACTATAGGATGCAAAGATATTTGTTTTCTATAATCTCATTCAGTTTGCTTATGGTGATAGAATATGTAGTGTTGTGCGGCTCTCCTTATATGCTAGACTTATACCAAGGAGTTTCTAGTAGGTATCCATATGGATATAGCTGTTGGCACCGAAATTAGTTGTAATATAGCGGCTAGAAGGATTTTTTAACTGTATACTTCTCGTAAATGAGGGACAGACCACTTTTCATGAAACTATCTATAAAACAAAGGACTTATACTTTCGACACAACATTCTCTTTGATGCATAGCTTCTTGGATGGATTCTTGCCCTTAGACAATTTCTTGCTGCTGCCATTTATTTCATAATTCCAAGTCAGATGTTAGCTGGTGGAGCACAAATGGAAAAATGATTCCAGCAAAGATGAAGGCTGTTGGAGCATCATGGGAGGTATAGGTCAATGCCAGTAGGTTTGCTGTCTGACTGAGCGTTATGGGAGCCATATAAAATAGTGAAATAGTCAGCAGTGGTAGGCTTGCTGCCTGGCTGAGGACCACGAGGGATATAGATCAGCACCACCAGATGTATAAGCTTGCAGAGTCGCAGGAGAGGTAGTAACTTATATCATAGATATGCCAGTCAGTGAAAAAGATAATACTAATAATTACTGTCAGGAAGTAAAAAAACTTGAAATCAGGAGAAATTTACTAAATATCAAAGCTGCGGATGAGCTGAAGGACAACATTACCATCAGTAACGTACCTGGAGGAATGATCAGACATCTGCAATGGCTATCGAGCCAGTAGGCAAGATGAGAGCATCTCAATGACCATAGTTGTAGGACTCATTTATTTTGTACCCTTTGGCTTTCGAGATCAAGAACCTCAACGTGTATCAGTCACTAATATTCATCTCTGTCACGGCATGGCGCTCTCTTGGCTCACCTGTTAATGGGGCATTGGTTGGGCACCGCCATGCTCCACATGCTGCACAAGATGCCTGTTCCACCACTGGGTCACTCTTGTCTGCCGATGGGACCCTACAGCGAAGACCAAATCCGCTTGGAGGGGTCAAGGGTGAAAATCTTCCACTGGTCCCTTCCTGGATGGGGGACTTCATTCATTTAGTATCCTTTTATTCTTCTATTAGCCAGACTAAAGCAAAGAGATCCATAATGTTGCTACATGGTGTTTAACTAATTTTTGTAATCTATGTTTATTCATGTTCAGTAATAATCATATCTGAATTAGCATTGAAGTCTGTAGTGCCGTTTCTTCTATCTTCTGATTGTATGGTGTAATAAGACCCTAGGGCAGTAAGGGTCTGAATACGCACACAGTGAACAACCATCCTAGCCATTGAGACAAGTGGGACCAACTATTTAAAGTGGGTTTCTGGGCAAAAACTATTGATGACACTTCCTCATCATTCCCTGGTATTGGAGGCGGAAGTGTAATAGCCACTTCAGCTCTCATTGATTTCAATGGGAGTAAAGCCAACTAGGGCACTTATGTTCCGATCACTTATGACGCATATCCGGCCTGCTGCACTGACAGCAGGCCTAACAATCAGGTGATTGCCGGGGATCCTGAGCGACAGGCCCCCAGTGATTAACTATTGATGACCTATCCTGAGGATAAGTCAACAATAGGTTTTTTCAGAAAGCCCCTTTAATTCTATTCGTGACCAAGGGTAGATTTAGGCCTCATGTCCATGGGGAAAATCAGGCCCGCCGCGGATTCTTCATGGAGAATCCCCCAGTGGGTTCCTCCTTTCCCGCGGACATGATGCTAAAAAATAAGAATTTACTCACCTGTCTGGACGCTGCGGACCTGCCCTCCTTCGCGGCCAGATCTTCTTTCTTCGGCCCGGCAGATGTGCTCGGCACGCTGGCAGCGTGCCGCGCGCATGCGTCGGGCACTCAATTTTATTTTTAACTCCTACTCTCCCGCACGCAGAGAGCAGAAATTTAGGCGCAGGTGTACCGTGGATCCGGACGGCTTCCATAGGCTTCAATAGAAGCCTGCGGGAGCCGTCCCCGCGGGACACCCGCACTAAAATGGAGCATGGTGCGGGTGATTTCCCACAGACGCAATCAGCGCCTGAAGCGAAAAATGACATCCGCAGGTATTTAACTACCTGCGGGTGTCCAATGCATCCCTATGGGGCGCGGATCCTCTGCGGATTTTAAATGACAATTATCCCGTGGACATGAGGCCTTAGAGGGATGCAAGAGTGTGCAATAACCTTGCAGAAATATGGAAAGATCCCCTATGGATCGTTTTATAGAAACAAGAAATTAGTTTGATTCACACGACTTGATTGATCTCAAAAGGATAAAAAAACCTACTTTAGGTGTTAATGGGGCAGAACGTCCTATGTTTTTGTTTTTCAAGGACGTCATCATGCTATGTGCAGCAGAATCAAAAAACTATATAGGGGATTGTTCACAGCAGCGTTCAGGCTTTTTGTTTCTCTGTTCCATTTTTGGAGCAGAGAGACAGAATTGAAATGGAATGAAGTGATTTTTTTTTTCCCCCATTGATTTCAATGGTTTTTTTTTAAAAAAAAAACAAAAGCTTTGTTCGCTTGTGTTCCATTAAGGTTCCGTTTTTTTTTAAATGGTGCTGCAGCAGCTTTATGCTTAGAATGACTAGTGATAAAGACTTCTAACCTAAACAAGTGCCATTTATTATACTAGTGGTAGAGGAACCTTTAAACCCCCTCAGGCACCAGCACCGAGGTGCGACTGCTCCCTCTGCATGCCCAATAGCAATGTCGTTAAATTTAATGCCAAAAACTAATCTACTTGCAGTTATCAACCGTTCAATATTTACACAGTCTTTATTGGCATTTCAAGGAGACATGAGAAATATGCGTGACAATTACGGCAGCCCTATAATTTCCTAGAGCATGGTGCTGCCGTAAGATAGATGGCTTTGTAATCCATTAATGTTATATATATATGTTCATGTAACGCTGCACTAGGGCTATAGAAGAACTGCAGAGTATTAGATTCATATATCTTGTGTGACATTATCAAGGCTATGAGGTGCACTGCTGCACTGTTGCATATACCTGGGGAATATACACTTTGATTATTCATCATTGTATATATCTGCAGGATAAAGCTACTTTATTCCCCTTCTTGGATTGTTACATATTAACCCTTTAAGATTTGGGGGGATTTTCATCTCCACATTTCAAAAGCCATAACTTTATTTTTCCAGAGACATAGCCATATGGGGATGTTCATAGAGTGGTGAACTGTAGTTTTCACTGGTACCATTTGGGATATATATAATATAAATAAATCTTGTTATCTGTATAGCGCCAACTTGTTCTGCAGCACTTTCATGTAATTTATTACCCACCCCAACCAAGCTGGGTACTCATTTTCCCAACCTCAGGATGGCTCAGTCAATCAGCTATCTGAACCATATGGGGATTGAACTCACAACCTTCAGGTCGTGAGCGAGAGCTTAGGACTGCATTTCTGCTGTCTTAACACTCTGCACCACTTGAGGTATTGTAGAACTTTAATTATATGTTTTGGAGACTGAAAGAACACATCAATTCTGTAGTTTTTTCCCTTCCTTTTGTGGTGTTCAGCATGTAGTATAAAAAGTGTGATAACTTTTTTCTACAGGCTGGTATGATTACAACAATTCCAAAACTATGTTGTTTTTTTAGGTTCTTCCACTTTTGCACAATAGAAGCCCTTTTGCTTTTTCCATGAACAGAGCTGTGTAACGGCTTGATTTTTTTTGCTTGAGGAGCTGTAGTTTATATTGGTACCATTTTGGGGCACATATGACTTTCTTGATCACTTTTATTGCATTTTATGGGAGACGAAAGAAAGAAAAAAAAAGCATTTTGGGTCAGTTCTTTCGCTTTTTGTTTTATAGTGTTTGCCGTGTGGAACAAGTAGTGTGTTCATTTTATAGTACACGTCATTATGGATGTGATGAAACCAAACACATTTTTTTACTTTATTTTTTACTTAAACAAAAGAAAAAACAAAAGTGCACAAGAAAGGGATTTTTTTCAATTATTTGTTTGTGAATTTTTTCGACTATTTTTAATTTATTTTTTATGTCTCTGTAGGGGACTTGAACATACAATCATATGATTGCTCGATAATATACTGCAATATTTCTGTACTGCAATGTATTATTTATTTACTCTTTCAATATTCCAGCCATGGCAGACTTGGAGGCCATTGTCCGAAGTCAGGTTGTCATCGCAACCAATTGGACCATTTGTGAGGGGAACTGCCTTCTGCCTGAGTGTGTTGTATCATCAGTTATGTACGGCGTAGGTTCCGTTATGGTCTAAGGATGTTTACGTGGTTAGGTCTTGTTCCATTGGTTGCAGTGACAAGAACCATGGACACGAAGGTGTACCCTGACATTCTAGACTATAATGTGCTGCTGACAATGTGGTAAGGTCAGCCATACTTCCAACAAGACAAGACTTGTCACACATCCAACGCTGTTTTATGTTGGTTTGAGGATATGGATGTTCCACGATTGGACTGGCTACACAGAATTCCGACCTCAACCCTATTGAACACCTTTGGGACGAACTGGAAAATTGAGTCAGGAAACATAAACAGCATCCATCCTCTTTGAGAGAACTCACCATTTGTTTGCAGGATGGATGGAGGGAAATAACAGCTGAAGTACATCAGACGTTAGTAGAAAGTATGCCACAGAGACGATCAAATGTCATTAGGGTCAAAGGAGTCCCACTAAGTATTAACATATGGAAATAAATACTAATTTTGATTGTTGTTCAGCTATCTGGTTACTTTTGGTAGGATAGTGTAGATTATCGTTTTTGTTGATAACAATAAAAATTGAAGGTGGAAAACCTGCAGGGCGTTCACATAGAATTTGCAGGATATTACTGCAATGCTTCACTTTCTATGGTGAGTAATAATATTATTACGTGCGATTTATATATTTCTGCAATATATTCTGTAGAGCAGTTCCAAAAGTGGATCTACTGCATAAGGGTTCTTCCTCATTTATGTCAAATCAACTGTTTTTATGCAATAAATGTTTTATCTCTAGAGGCCTGACTGTTGGTACCCCAAGCAATCAAGAAAAGGGAATGTAATCAGTTACTGTACGGAGCAGCTGGACCTGAGCAGATCAAACATTTATGACATATCATTCAGATCATTCAAGCGGTTTCGTCAGGTAAAAGTAACCAAAGAGGGGAGTTAATAGAGAGGATTTCCTCACTAGCTAAAGCATGGCTACAAGGAATATTTCTGGATCAGGAGGACCTGGAGTCCTTTGTTGTCCATTAGAGTTACGTAATGCTTTATTCACCCTGTAGGGGCACTGCTGGGGATTTAAACACTTACTGCCTTTCAATTGGTGTTGTGCCTACAGTATGAAACTGGGTTGTGGAAATATGGACAGTGCTATCTGCTTTCAGTGTTGTCCCTGCTGGAAGTGGGCCCGGCCATCAGCAGATCAATGGGGATCTCGAAAGGTGGATCAGTAGTAAAAGTCTCGGACAACCCCTTTAAAGAATGACAGCGCTTTCGTAAAACTTTTAGCATGTGATAAAGATATGTCAAAAGTTTTGGTCAGTGGGGAACCAGGTGCTGAGACCCCCCATGATTGTTGAAATATAAAGGCTTCTATACATTAATGATGAAATATAGCTAATAGTCAATCTGAGGTCACATTTTGCATTTGTTGACCAGACTTTGGAGTTACATGTATTTTAAGATATACACACACACAATATATATATATATATATATATATATAGTTTTTATTAATTATGCACTTTATATTATTTACTTATTGGTGACTTATACATTTATTATTCACTGTTTAAAGCGAATCTGTCACCTACTTTTTAGCCCTATGAGCTAAGCTTATGGGCTGAAAGTAGCTGAGCACCTGACTTCGAGGATGTAAGTTTTGTATTTGGCCTCCCCATCGTTCCCCCAGTGTCAGAGCTGGAAGCCACCGTTGCAGTGTCTTGAGCACTGTTGCTCAGTAGTCCACCCATTATTAAATTAGAGACGGCGGACTACTTAGTGTGCCGCTCAATACATTAAGCGGCAGCTTTCAGCGCTTACACTGGGGGATTCAGAGGGTCAGCTACATTCAGACCATAAGCTTATTGATACAAATATTGTTAGGATCAGTTATGTTTTATTATGCATTGAATGGATTATTTAGTAACATAGTAACATAGTTTGTTAGGCCGAATGAAGACAATGTCCATCTAGTCCAGCCTGTTTATCCTCCTGTGTTGTTGATCCAGAGGAAGGCAAAAAAAACCAAAGGCAGGAGCCAATTAGCCCTTTTGGGGAAAAAATTCCTTCCCGACTCCCTAATGGCAATCAGACTGTTCCCTGGATCAACCCCTAATAGTTCCTACCTGCCTGTATACCCGGATTTACAATTAACCTAAGATTTATATCCTGTAATATCCTTCCTCTCCAGAAAGACATCAAGTAGTGGACCTACTTTGAGCACCGGCATTCAGTATGAATTCTGTACCCTCTTTTTTTATGAATTTTAGTGATTGTTAATAAAGATGAATTATTGGTTTCTAATTGTGTTCTGTGCTTTGGGTATTGGGGGTCTTCTATACATGCCAAAAGTTTTATGAAAGTGAGGTTATTCTTTAAGCCAATAGATTGATGTCAGCCTTAGGGTGGTTTCACACGGGTGAGAAAATCGCGCAATTTTCGCCTAATACGAGAGTCCGTAAAAAAGCTGATCATGAAACCAATGATTTACAATGCTTTCCTTCCCATCTGCGATCTTTTTACTGATGCGATATTCAGAGAACAAAAAATCACGGCATGCTCTATCTTTTTGCGATGTGCGATCTTTTTTTTTTTTTATCTCTCATGTTTCCCTATGAAGCCTCCTTTTTATCTCATCGCAAGACAACAAACTTGCAATTTTAACATTAGAAAGTCCTATTAACTCTCACGTTAAAAACACGAGCGATTTTGACACAGGGGCGGCAGCGATGCGAGGTTATTCTAAAAAAAAGCATCGCTGATGCTCAAAAGTTACAGAAACAGAGATGCGATTTTGACAGGATTTTCTCACAGCAAAATCGTGATCGCCCATGTGAAACAAGCCTTAGACCGTATTCACGTGGCTGATATTTTCATGCAAATTCTGTCTGTATCCATAATGGATAGAACTCGCACAAAAAATGAACCCATTCATTTGAATGCAAAGGAAAAGGAAGTAGGTGCAGCGTAGGATAAAATCCACACAGACATACAGGCATCTTGTTTCTCTTTGTCTGTCTGGATTTTTCAATATTGAGTCCTAAGTAGAGATGAGCGAACGTGCTCGGCCCTGCCCCTTTTTCGCCCGAATACCGCGATTTTCGAGTACTTCCGTACTCGGGCGAAAAAATTCGGGGGGCGCCGTGGCGGCGCGGGGGGTTGCAGCGGGGAGTGGGGGGGAGAGGGAGAGAGAGAGGGCTCCCCCCTGTTCCCCGCTGCTACCCCCCGCACCGCCGCGCCTCTCCCCGGCCCCCGGCGCCCCCCGAATCTTTACGCGCGAGTACTGAAGTACTCGAAAATGGCGGTACTCGGGTGCGTAAGTACTCATTACGAGTACGTTCGCTCATCTCTAGTCCTAAGAGTTTCTATCCTACGCTGGACCTACTGCCTTTTCCTGTGCATCTCTTCTGGTTTCCAGCCAGTCCTTGCATGGGAGTGATTGCAGAGGAGCTGGTTTCTAGTTTGCATTTCATTCATTTGAATGGATTCATTCACTTGAGCAATTTTTCACTTACACTGATAGTCTGAGTTTGAAAAATTGCTGCATGCCCTATTTTCGTGCTCGTCTCACACGGGAATAGGACATGTAATGTGTGGTGTTCCATCCATCGCACAGCACATGGACAAGAATCTCGGGCACAACTCTCTCTTCACCCTGTGAGATCTAATAAATCATACCAGAGGACAAACTCCGCGGCACTGACAGTCTGCACAACATTCGTATTTCGTCGAATCACCGTCTACTGGCCATGCTTATGTTCTATAAAATTACTCAGTAATAATCGTATAGATCGCCACAACCAGCACCATTTCTCATTGCAAGTTCAGCAAAAGCTGAGCAATTAAGCCTGAGCGCCCCATTCTGGAAGGGCTGGAGGGTATGTCATCCTTGTCAGTCATCATCCTTGATTTGACCAGATTGTGAGAAGTACAAAGCAGGATGTTATATCCAATCCTTATACAAAAATAGGACAGGGTGACCCTGAGCCGTGCCCGATTGTGGTGGAAGTGGGTGATATTGGATATATACAGAATATAAAGTGTTTTATGGAAGGCTGTGCACTCAGGCACAGCTTGTGATTATTAGATGCACTGACTGAGTTGTTGCAATACCTGAGAATCAATGCTTACGTGTAATACTGGATATTTCTGCTCAAGGATGCTCCCAAGGACCAAAAGATTCCCTGTAGGCTCAACTACAAAGGCTTTGCAAGGCCAGTGTTGTATGAGAGATTTCTTGAGTAATTTAGCCATGTAATTGAGGTAATTTTTCAGCTAAATGAGGAATCTTGAGTCACAGGTTCACCACAGACTATAATTAAAGAGTTTTCTGACACCACTGGCATAACTATAGGGGATGCGGTTGCACCCGGGCCCAGGAGCCTTCTCCATATAGGGAGCCCAGTACTATGAATAAAGTATTATAGTTGGGGGCCCTATTACACGTTTTGCATTGGGGCCCAGGAGCTTCAAGTTATGCCCTTGTCTGGCACTAAACTTTTGATGACCCATCCTAAGAATGGGTCATCAATAGCTGATCGGTGTGGGGCTATTGCTCATGATCCCCACCGATCAGCTGATTGAAGTGACAGCAGCGATGAGCTGAGTGCTACTGTCACTTCAGTCCATACCAGGCACAGTGCCTTTCATTGTATAGCAACTATGTTTGGTATCACAGCTCCATTCCATTCACTTAAATGGGATGCAGCTGCTCTCAGACCTCATGATAAACGAACATGATATCACTGGCCTAAGAAGAGGCCACAATGCTCGCTGGAACGCCACAACCTCTACAATCAGCTGAGCCACAGATTCCGAACAATCAACTAAAGAGGTTTGCTGGCCCTAATCTATTGATGACCCATCCTGAGGATGGGTCATCAATAGTTTAGTGCTGGAAAGCCGCATTAATCTCTAAAGAACATGGCCTATTTTGGCTAAAAGGCCGCTCAAGTCAACCTTCTGCCATGTGTTAAAGGTCCATCGATGTCTTTCCTTGGTCCATGTGAGGCGTTGTTGGCAATGATGCAGGGTCATCAGGGGCACCCTTGTCCCAATCAACACAAAGTACACCGCATGGCCGTTGCAGAAATTTGCCTAACTTCCCTGCTGTTGTACTTTTGGGTCAGTTGGTCTATTGTGGCATGCTGTTGTTGAAATATCAGATGTGCCAACTGATGCCCATCTCTAGGATCAACCATATATGTCCAGGGTTCAACCAGTTTTGGTATACCCTTGATACCATAGTTTGGGAACAGCCAACAAGTGCGACTGTTTCAGAAATACTGGTACCACACCTCCAGGCGCCAACAATTTGCATGTGGTCAAATTCACCACATTTACCCATCACTACCAAATGTTGCCTTCTGCTGCACAGGGGAAAGGTCAACAGACTCAACACATTATCCGAGAGCATATCGTGACACGGCAATCACATGGTACTGCGTTACTGATCACAAGACGTCATTTTCCAGCTGTTCGCAATGCAGTGATTGCTCAGTCTACAATGTAATACGATTTACTTCTCAATTGGTTTACATACTTAACCAGGTTCACAAACAAACTGATGATTACACATCATTTCCAGCCCAAAATGTTTCATCATATTCCCAGCAAACACTTTTGAAAGTAGGAAAATCAATCAGCGGTAAAGTCACAGCCTGATATCAGACAGGTTACGGAATAGTTAATAGTTTTTTTTTGTTTCTAATGTCAGGAATTGAGGGCAGGGGGTGTAATATCAGCAGAATGTGCAAGTCGGGGGGCACATGAAAAAGAAAAAAAATCTAGGGAGATTAAAAGGAGCTGAGAGAAGAAAATAATTATCCAGAGATAGAGAGGAGCAAACTGGACTTTATAATGAGGTTTCGCTGATCGACAAGAGAGAGAGCGAGAGCTGCAGGAAAAAAAAAAAGATAATTGCTTGATAGATTCTATTACTTTTTTAGAAACAGAGATGGTAAATGATGGCTAAGTGTATTTAATTAGAGTGGGGGTGTCTGCTGGCTGCCAGAGATTCTCAGAAGCAGGTGTGAGGGAGTATAGCGCACAGAGCGAGTGTGCGTGTGACTGCGCCAGGGGTTGGCATGGTGGGGAGAGGGTTATTCTAACTCAGATAATAGTGTGATGACTGTTCCTACGATCTCCTCTCCTTCTATGGAAGCTATTAAATATGCGTAACATCACATATAACAATGGACAACTGAAGGCGTAGCTCTCGGGGCACCATCCATACCACCCACCTACTTCTAAACCATTATATGCAGTAACTTCTCATTGTGCAGAATCCATATACATTAAGAGAGCACAATAATAATAAATTAATATGTAACTATTCCTGGTCCACTGATAGATCATGTATGAGATAAGCAGACTTTTTACAGGGTGGGCCATGGAAAAATAGCCCACCTCTGACAATACTGTGACAGAAAAAAAAAACAAGTGGATTTATTTTTTCCCAAAGCTTTTTTCATTTACCCACGTTACAACAGATGCTGGAAGTGGTCCCCGATCACTTCTGTGGAACCATGGGCACATTGCAACACGTTGGCTGATACTGCCTGCAGCTCTTCAACGGTGATGCTGCTGATAGTGCATGTGATGATTTCCTTGAACTCATCCAGAGTATGCTGATTATTATTGGCATACACTGTCTGCTTTAAAGTTCCCCACACAAGAAAAATTGCATGTAGACAAGTTAGGAAACATGGTGGCCACAATGGTGGCTCAAAGTTTGCTTTTACGCAAACAGTTCTTGAATAGAGATGAGCGAACGTACTCGTCCGAGCTTGATACTCGTTCGAGTATTAGCGTGTTCGAGATGCTCGTTACTCGTAACGAGTACCACGCGATGTTCGGGTTACTTTCACTTTCATCTCTGAGACGTTAGCGCGCTTTTCTGGCCAATTGAAAGACAGGGAAGGCATTACAACTTGCCCCTGCGACGTTCAAGCCCTATACCACCCCTCTGCAGTGAGTGGCTGGCGAGATCAGGTGTCACCCGAGTATAAAAATCGGCCCCTCCCGCGGCTCGCCACAGATGCATTCTGACATAGCTGAGGGACAGTGCTATCGTGTTGGAGCTGCTATAGGGAGAGTGTTAGGAGTATTTTAGGCTTCAAGAACCCCAACGGTCCTTCTTAGGGCCACATCTAACTGTGTGCAGTAGTGTGGAGGCTGCTTTTTGCAGTGTTGCACTTCTTTTTTTTTTTGGTATATTGGCCGTGCAGAGCATTGCGCCCTGCAGTAATACTCCAGGGACAGAAGTGTGGAGGCAGGGACAGAAGACATATATTATTGAATTGATTGAATATAGGCAGTGGGCCTTTTCTAAAAAATATTGGAAAAAAATTTATTTGGCCTGCCTGTCACTGTGCTCAGTGTTCTGGGTCTGTGTGTGCTGGGTGTAGTAGTTCTACAAAATCATACGCAGCCAGCTAAGTGTTACAGCAGGCTTGCGCCAAATTATTTCCTGGCGTTCCGTAAGCGAACTCAGCCTCGAACCACAGGCCAATAAGCGGCACATTTAATTACAGTGTTCTGTTTCTGCATTACTGGTAATACAGCATGCTGAGGGGTAGGGGTAGGCCTAGAGGACGGGGGCGTGGCCGAGGACGCGGAGGCCCTAGTCCGGGTGTGGGCACAGG
The DNA here is from genome assembly GCF_035609145.1 of Eleutherodactylus coqui. NCBI lineage: Eukaryota > Metazoa > Chordata > Amphibia > Anura > Eleutherodactylidae > Eleutherodactylus > Eleutherodactylus coqui. Next base: position 24,537,152 of record NC_089847.1, on the reverse strand, counting down.
CCGAGCTCCTGATCCAGGTGTATCGCAGCTGACTGCTGCGGGATTAAGAGAGGCGTTTCTGGCGTCCCCACATTCATCGCACATTTAATGGGTCCACGCGGGAGACCTTTATTAGAAAATGAGCAGTGTGAGCAGGTCCTGTCGTGGATGGCAGAAAGTGCTTCCAGCAACCTATCGTCCACCCAGGGTTCTGCGCCGTCCACTGCTGCAACTCAGAATCCTCTGGCTGCTGCTCCTCCTTCCTCCCAGCCTCCTCACTCCATGAAAATGAGACATTCTGAGGAGCAGGCAGACTCCCAGGAACTGTTCTCGGGCCCCTGCTCAGATTGGGCAGCAGTGGTTCCTCTCCCACCAGAGGAGTTTATCGTGACTGATGCCCAACCATTGGAAAGTTCCCGGGGTCCGGGGGATGAGGCTGGGGACTTCCGGCAACTGTCTCAAGACCTTTCAGTGGGTGAGGAGGCCGATGACGATGAGACACAGTTGTCTATCAGTGAGGTAGTAGTAAGGGCAGTAAGTCCGAGGGAGGAGCGCACCGAGGATTCAGAGGAAGAGCAGCAGGACAATGAGGTGACTGACCCCACCTGGTTTGCTATGCCTACTGAGGACAGGTCTTCAGAGGGGGAGGCAAGGGCAGCAGCAGGGCAGGTTGCAAGAGGCAGTGCGGTGTCCAGGGGTAGAGGCAGGGCCAGACCGAATAATCCACCAACTGTTTCCCTAAGCGCCCCCTCGCGCCATGCCACTCTGCAGAGACCGAGGTGCTCAAAGGTCTGGCAGTTTTTCACTGAGAGTGCAGACAACCGACGAACAGTGGTGTGCAACCTTTGTCGCGCCAAGATCAGCCGGGGAGCCACCACCACCAGCCTCACCACCACCAGCATGCGCAGACATATGATGGCCAAGCACCCCACAAGGTGGGACGAAGGCCGTTCACCGCCTCCGGTTTGCACCGCTGCCTCTCCCCCTGTGCCCCAACCTGCCACTGAGATCCAACCCCGCTCTGAGGACACAGGCACTACCGTCTCCTGGCCTGCACCCACACCCTCACCTCCGCTGTCCTCGGCCCCATCCAGCAATGTCTGTCAGCGCAGCGTCCAACCGTCGCTAGCGCGAGTGTTTGAGCGCAAGCGCAAGTACGCCGCCACGCACCCGCACGCTCAAGCGTTAAAAGTGCACGTAGCCAAATTTATCAGCCTGGAGATGCTGCCATATAGGGTTGTGGAAACGGAGTCCTTCAAAAGTATGATGGCGGCGGCCCCGCGCTACTCAGTTCCCAGTCGCCACTACTTTTTCCGATGTGCCGTCCCAGCCCTGCACGACCACGTCTCCCGCAACATTGTACGCGCCCTCACCAACGCGGTTACTGCCAAGGTCCACTTAACAACGGACACGTGGACAAGCACAGGCGGGCAGGGCCACTATATCTCCCTGACGGCACATTGGGTGAATTTAGTGGAGGCTGGGACAGAGTCAGAGCCTGGGACCGCTCACGTCCTACCCACCCCCAGAATTGCGGGCCCCAGCTCGGTGGTGGTATCTGCGGCGGTGTATGCTTCCTCTACTAAAGCACCCTCCTCCTCCTCCTCCAACGCAACCTCTGTCTCGCAATCAAGATGTGTCAGCAGCAGCAGCACGTCGCCAGCAGTCGGTGTCGCGCGGCGTGGAAGCACAGCAGGCCGTGCTGAAACTACTCAGCTTAGGAGATAAGAGGCACACGGCCCACGAACTGCTGCAGGGTTTGACAGAGCAGACCGACCGCTGGCTTGCGCCACTGAGCCTCCAACCGGGCATGGTCGTGTGTGACAACGGCCGTAACCTGGTGGCGGCTCTGCAGCTCGGCAGCCTCACGCACGTGCCATGCCTGGCCCACGTATTTAATTTGGTGGTTCAGCACTTTCTGAAAAGCCACCCACGCTTGTCAGACCTGCTCGGAAAGGTGCGCCGGCTCTGCGCACATTTCCGCAAGTCCCACACGGACGCTGCCACCCTGCGCACCCTGCAACATCGGTTTAATCTGCCAGTGCACCGACTGCTGTGCGACGTGCCCACACGGTGGAACTCTACGCTGCACATGTTGGCCAGGCTCTATGAGCAGCGTAGAGCTATAGTGGAATACCAACTCCAACATGGGCGGCGCAGTGGGAGTCAGCCTCCTCAATTATTTTCAGAAGAGTGGGCCTGGTTGGCAGACATCTACCAGGTCCTTGGAAAGCTTGAGGAGTCTACCCAGGTGGTGAGCGGCGATGCTGCAATCATTAGCGTCACCATTCCTCTGCTATGCCTCTTGAGAAGTTCCCTGCAAAGCATAAAGGCAGACGCTTTGCGCTCGGAAACAGAGCCGGGGGAAGACAGTATGTCGCTGGATAGTCAGAGCACCCTCCTGTCTTTATCTCAGCGTGGTGAGGAGGAGGAGGAGGAGGAGGAAGATGAGGAGGAGGGGGAAGAGACAGCTTGGCCCAGTGGTGAGGGTACACATGCTACTGGCCTGTCATCCTTTCAGCGTGTATGGCCTGAGGAGGAGGAGGAGGAGGAGGAGGAGGAGGAGGATCCTGAAAGTGATCTTCCTAGTGAGGACAGCCATGTGTTGCGTACAGGTACCCTGGCACACATGGCTGACTTCATGTTAGGATGCCTTTCTCGTGACCCTCGCGTTACACGCATTCTGGCCACTACGGATTACTGGGTGTACACACTGCTTGACCCACGGTATAAGGAGAACCTTTCCACTCTCATACCCGAAGAGGAAAGGGGTTCGAGAGTGTTGCTATACCACAGGACCCTGGCGGACAAACTGATGGTAAAATTCACATACGACAGCGCTAGTGGCCGAAGGCACAGTTCTGAGGGCCAGGTAGCAGGGGAGGCGCGGAGATCAGGCAGCATGTACAGCACAGGCAGGGCAACACTCTTTAAGGCCCTTGACAGCTTTATGGCTCCCCAGCAAGACTGTGTCACCGCTCCCCAGTCACGGCTGAGTCGGCGGGAGCACTGTAAAAGGATGGTGAGGGAGTACATAGCCGATCGCACGATCGTCCTCCGTGACGCCTCTGCCCCCTACAACTACTGGGTGTCGAAGCTGGACACGTGGCCTGAACTCGCGCTGTATGCCCTGGAGGTGCTTGCTTGTCCTGCGGCTAGCGTCTTGTCAGAGAGGGTGTTTAGTGTGGCTGGGGAAATCATCACAGATAAGCGTACCCGCCTGTCAACCGACAGTGCCGACAGGCTAACACTCATCAAGATGAACAAAGCCTGGATTTCCCCAGACTTCTCTTCTCCACCAGCGGACAGCAGCGATACCTAAGCCATACGTAGGCTGCACCCGCGGATGGAAGCATCGTTCTCTATCCCCATCAAAAACGTGGACCTTTTAGCTTCATCAATCTGTGTATAATATTCCTCCTCCTGCTCCTCCTCCAGAAACCTCACATAATCACGCCGAATGGGCAATTTTTCTTAGGCCCACAAGGCTCAGTCATATAATTTTTGTAAAAATTTTTTATACGTTTCAATGCTCATTAAAGCGTTGAAACTTTCACCTCAACCAATTTTTATTTTAACTGGGCTGCCTCCTAGCCTAGTTACCAATTTAGCCACATTAACCAAAGCGATTAATGGGTTTCACCTGCCCTCTTGGTTGGGCATGGGCAATTTTTCTCAGGTACATTAGTACTGTTGATACACCAATTTTTGGGGGCCCTCGCCTACAGTCTAATCAAATTAATTTTTAGCCCACCTGCATTACAGCTGACTAGAGATGAGCGAACATGCTCGGCCACGCCCCTTTTTCACCCGAATACCACGATTTTCGAGTACTTCCGTACTTGGGCGAAAAAATTCGGGGGTCGCCGTGGCGGCGCGGGGGGTTACAGCGGGGAGTGGGGGGGAGAGGGAGAGAGAGAGGGCTCCCCCCTGTTCCCCGCTGCTACCCCCCACGCCGCCACGCCTCTCCCCGCCCCCCGGCGCACCCGAGTACTTTTCACCCGAGTAGTGAAGTACTCGAAAATCGCGGTATTCGGGCAAAAAAGGGGCGTGGCCGAGCACGTTCGCTCATCTCTACAGCTGACGTTACATCAGCTGTGATGGGCAATGCAATGGGATGTATTTATGTACCGCCGGTGGGTTCCAGGGAGCCACCCATGCTGTGGGTCCACAGGGAGTTGTAACTGCATCTGTCCACTTCTAAAGAACCCAGTCTGACTGGGGCATGCAGTGTGGGCTGAAGCCCACCTGCATTAAACATGACATTACTACCTCAGCTGTGTTGGGCAATGCAATGGGATATATTTATGTACCGCCGGTAAGTTCCAGGGAGCCACCCATGCTGTGGGTCCACAGGGAGTTGTAACTGCATCTGTCCACTTCTAAAGAACCCCAGTCTGACTGGGGCATGCAGTGTGGGCCGAAGCCCACCTGCATTAAACATGACATTATTACCTCAGCTGTGATTGGCAATGCAATGGGATATATTTATGTACCGCCGGTGGCTTCCTGGCACCGACCCATGCTGTGGGTCCACATGGAGTTGTAACTACATGTGTCCACTTCTAAAGAACCCCAGTCTGACTGGGGCATGCAGTGTGGGCCGAAGCCCACCTGCATTTAATCGGACGTTACCTCAGCTGTGATGGGCAATGCAATGGGATATATTTATGTACCGCCGGTGGCTTCCTGGCACCCACCCATGCTGTCGGTCCACAGAGAGTTGTAACTGCATCTGTCCACTTCTAAAGAACCCCAGTCTGACTGGGGCATGCAGTGTGGGCCGAAGCCCACCTGCATTAAACATGATATTATTACCTCAGCTGTGATGGGCAATGCAATGGGATATATTTATGTACCGCCGGTGGGTTCCAGGGAGCCACCCATGCTGTGGGTCCACAGGGAGTTGTAACTGCATCTGTCCACTTCTAAAGAACCCCAGTCTGACTGGGGCATGCAGTGTGGGCCGAAGCCCACCTGCATTAAACATGATATTATTACCTCAGCTGTGATGGGCAATGCAATGGGATATATTTATGTACCGCCGGTGGGTTCCAGGGAGCCACCCATGCTGTGGGTCCACAGGGAGTTGTAACTGCATCTGTCCACTTCTAAAGAACCCCAGTCTGACTGGGGCATGCAGTGTGGGCCGAAGCCCACCTGCATTAAACATGACATTATTACCTCAGCTGTGATGGGCAATGCAATGGGATACATTTATGTACAGCCGGTGGGTTCCAGGGAGCCACCCATGCTGTGGTTGCACACGGAATTCCCATTGCGGAGTTGTACCTGTGCCTGTGACTATTTATAAAAAACCGCGGTCTGACTGGGGCAAGCAGACACCTTGACAGAATGAATAGTGTGTGGCACATAGGTTCCCCATTGCTATGCCCACGTGTGCAGCTCCAGATGGAGGTGGCACAGGATTGGATTTCTCATTGCTTCTGTACAGCATTGTGGACTATCGCCCCGCCCCTTTTAAAGAGGGTTGCTGCTTAGCCGTGCCAACCCTCTGCAGTGTGTGCCTGCTTTTCCTCTGGCAGACACACTTATAAATAGACATGAGGGTGGCATGGCATGAGGGCAGCTGAAGGCTGTGCAGGGACACTTTGGTGTGCGCTGTGGACACTGCGTCGTGCGGGGGGGGGGGTTGGGCAGCATGTAACCCAGGAGAAGTGGCAGCGGAGTGTCATGCAGGCAGTGATTGTGCTTTGTTGGAGGTAGTGTGGTGCTTAGCTAAGGTATGCATTGCTAATGAGGGCTTTTCAGAAGTAAAAGTTGTTGGGAGGGGGGGGGGCACTCTTGCCGCTATTGTGGCTTAATAGTGGGACCTGGGAACTTGAGATACAGCCCAACATGTAGCCCCTCGCCTGCCCTATCCGTTGCTGTGTCGTTCCCATCACTTTCTTGAATTGCCCAGATTTTCACAAACGAAAACCTTAGCGAGCATCGGCGATATACAAAAATGCTCGGGTCTCCCATTGACTTCAATGGGGTTCGTTACTCGATACGAACCCTCGAGCATCGCGAAAAGTTCGTCTCGAGTAACGAGCACCCGAGCATTTTGGTGCTCGCTCATCTCTATTCTTTAACCATTGCCTGTGAGTCGCAGGAGGTGTGGCATGTTGCCCCATCTTGTTGGAAAAGGCAGTGCATTCTTTCTTCTGGTGTTAGTGGATCATAAAACTGTTCAAGTATGTCCAGATAAACCGCTATTCTTGTTTCTGACATTGCGCACTAAGAGCCAAATTTCAGTGGGGTTTTGTAAGTCAGGCGTAAAATTTTCAATAGATCATTGCTTCGTATTCTGTGAATTCACGTGACCTGATAAATGAAACCACCATTATAAAGTACAGCAATGGGCCCAAAAGTCCTCTGGCAATCATAGCCACCATCCGCATATAGTAATTTACGTGTTTTGTTTTTGTTGAGCCCTTTTAGGTCCTGCAAACACATTATTCAGTTTTAATTCAGGTTCAGAGATTTCAGCACTTGCCGACACATCCTTCAGGATGCACCAACTTTTGATTTTTGGGGACTATTTGCAATCCTCCGAACATGGGATCATATGCATTATTGACATATAATTAAACCAACTTCAATAAATAAAAAACACAAGACATCATTTTTGGAGATAAAAGGCTGCAGTATTTTATTAAAGGGTTCAGTTGGGGAGTTTTCCTCCCATAAACCAATATCATCAATCACCATGTAAAAATGCAAACCAATACTGACACAAGTAGAATCATAGAGTGGTAGAGTTGGAAGGGACCTCCAGGGTCATCGGGTCCAACCCCCTGATCAGTGCAAGTAACCTTAAAACCTATGAGGGCCTTGTCCTACCAACTCCAGCCCCCATGCTACCATCAACTTTGTAATAACTTAAAGGAGTACTTAGTCCTACCAACTCAAGTCGCTATCCCAACCAATCAATTAATACCACCCTCTTGATCGAATATCACGACAGATTAAACCAAAGGAGAAGGAGGGTGGGGGGGCTTTAATGTCGATTTTTTAAACTGCTGCTGTATCACTGATCTCCAGGGTTCTGCTCCTCTTTTTCCCTCCATTTCCGCGCTGGCCAATCGGATACTGTTGTCAGGCCAGCTGTTACCGGGGCACATAATCAAGAATCTTCTAAGGATACTCTCATCTGACCCTGAAATGAACTCAAACACAAGGTAAGATACCTAAGCCTCATTACTGAGGGTACACATATTATATTTACCATTAAACGCTCAGATCCCATGGTGCTTTTCTGCCTAATAGTCATCAAGCTTACAGTCTCCCCAAACATAACGCGTATTTGTCCAGCGAACAGTAACTACATATTTCAGGTAGCGGATTGAGTTATTTAGTTAACCAAAGTTCCTGCAATACTAAAGGCCACTTTTAAACTTAACGATTTATCGTTCGGTCGTGCAGCCTGTTTATGCAAGCAGGTAAATCGTTCGCTCGCCAATTGTTCCGTCGTTCACATTGATTGTATAAGTCAACGAAAAAGAATGAAGGATCAGTATTTAAACCAAACAATTAGCGAAGCAGCCAACAATGATTTTCATGCTTGCATGAAATGAATGAACGATAAGCGCACAAATCACCGTGCATTATTCAACCGTTGGCTGCGTTTACATTGAACGAATTAGCATTCAAATTCGAACGATCCAGCAATTATTTTTGAACGATAATTGTTCTGTGTAAAAGCGCCTTAACCCCTTAGTGATCAAGCTTTTTTTCCCGTTTTTTCATTTTCGTTTTTTCCTCCCCCCTTTTAAATATTCGTAATTCCTTTAGTTATCCATCAACGTAGCTGTATGAGGGCTTGTTTTTTGTGGGCTGAGTTGTATTTCTCAATGGTACTATTTAATGTACCCTATAATGTGCAGAAATACTTTTAAAAAATTTGAAGTAGAGAGAAATGGGGAAAAAAAGAAATTCCGCCATCTTTCGATGCTTCTTGTTTCTATAACGCACAAAGTTCAACAAAAATAACATAACTGTATTCTATGGGTCAGTATGATTACTATGCTACCAAACAAATATAGTTTTTTTTGTTGTACTAGTTGTATTAGCTTTTTTATTTTTGCCGTTGATATAGTTGTGTGAGGGCTCATTTTTCACAGGACGTCCTGCAATTTGCGTCGTACCATTTTGAAATACATACGATTTTTTGATTGCCTTTATTGCATTTTTTCTTGGAGACAGGGTGACCAAAAAAAATTTAAATAGAATTTCTGGAATTCTTTATTTTTTTTTTTCTGACAACCTTCATCGTGCGGGGTAAATAATGTGTTACTTTGATAGATCAGACTTTTAACGATGCAGCGATACCAAATATGTATTTGTTTTATTATTTAGATTATTTTATTGTAAATATTGTAAAAGGGTAGGGGGGGTTTAAACTTTTTTTTAATAATTAGTAAAACTTTATTGATCTTATTAATACTTTTTTTAGTCCCCAGAGGGGACAACAACTTGCGATGCTTTGTTTGCTCTTGCAGTATGATGTAATACCACAGCATTACATCATACTGCTATCAGGCAGGCAGTCTATCAAGCCACCCCACGAGGCATTTTCCCATGACAGCACTGAGACACTTCAGAAGGCCCCCGGCTGCCATGACACTTGCAGCAGCATTTAAAGGGTTAACAGCTCCAATGAGCTGCATGGCTTATGGGAGCTGTTGTCGCCAGGTGTCGACTGTAAGAAACAGCCGGCGCACGCGTTGTGTGGAGTGAGATCGCCATGTGATCCACCTCCATAAATGCTGTGACGCTGCAGGCCGTTAAAAGGTGTATCAGTGGTCATTAAGGGGCTAATTTACTTCAGAGGAGATTCCGTTTCAACCAACATCTGTGGAGGTATTTACGCCTGGCCAGGGTGAAGCATTTATTTACTATGATAATTCTATATTGCATGCACAATATTAAGAACACGCTATTCATAGGGTATGTGCAGTGTCTGAGGAGCGGGCCCTAGCCTAGGAGACAGCGGGGATGAGTTGTAGGCCTTGTCATGGTGGCTCTACTGTCTCCCACCCAGAGAGTAGCCAGGGGCCCTTCCAATGAACTGTTAAAGTGTGGGCAACTGGGAACTTGGTTACCTGTTTTTTTCTGCCGGACTGTCACGGGTGACGCCACTGTTCCTTCCTCTGCAGCGAGGGTAGGTTATAGAAAGAGAATCCACACACAGAATAGTTCAAAACAAATCCAGGAACAGTTGGCAACGTTGCTTTACTCAAACTCCAGTAATAAACAGATCAAAAGTACACAAGTCCCATACAGCACAGCTATAGATGGAATTAGTAGTGAGACAGGGAGGCAGAACACAGGATGAATATCAGGCCCACAGTCCTAGTTATCTGTGCAGCTCTGCTCTTGGAAAATCACACACTCCTTCCTCTCCGGACTCTTAACCTATCAACACTCACATTGTCAGACACTTCTCAATGCTGCATAGCAAACCTCCCTTGCTCACAGGGGCTTGTAGTTATCCCGAGGTTTCCTGAGATCAGCTAAGTCTAAGGGAGACGGGTGATACCTTTCAGCCTTCTCCATTCCTAGTACCTTAGGCCAGACTACGTGCAGACAGAATGGTTAGACAAGCTGACTCACTCACACTGACATTCACTGCTGACTCCCTTTCTCCACTTCTCCACTCTTAATATATAGCATGGCCAGGTGACCACAGACTCACAACACAAAAAGATACATTTCCAGACAGAGACAACTCATGCAAACATTAACTCCTTCAGAGCTGCAGAGGTGCAACATACATACTTTATGCACACAGAAGTTGCAGACAATAGAAAGGCATAAGACAAATATAAAAGACATTCTGAAGTGGCCTATAGGTCTGGGCCACTACCTACGGACTGAGTTGTATCGATAATCCAAAGTTAGTAAACAATTTGTATCATATCCATATAATACTGTTGTGTGTTATAGCCATACTATTCTTTATCATACATTCAGTAAAGCATTGTTTGTTTATCTGTTTCTCTATCACCGGCCTCATATTCTGCACCTGTCACCTGTTAGATACAATTTTATATCCTGGACCTACTGGTGGATGAAACGTGGGAGTTTACATATCATGTTGTTATTGATGCTCCTTTATGACTGCATTGTTCCTCGGACTGTAATGTTCTGATGCTATCGTCATCCCACGGTCTGCACTGTAGAGGAATAATATGTGTGTCTCGGGGACAATATCACTGTGATATTTTCCGGGAACCTAAATGCCTTATATCAGAAAAAGCGCTGACAGGCAGACAGACTACGAACTGCCACGAAGGTCACATTCGGAAAATGTCTTGCTTGTTTGTTACCTTCTCCAATAGGACAAGTGGCACATAACTTACTCTTATGGATCCTCCAGGACTGGATTTAAGAATTTTGATGGTGTGTGCTACGGTAATGCCGACTCTTAGATAGGTCACTGTGATTGTGAAGGACAAGGTCATGCGAACCTGTGAATGTTTCAACTTGTCACCCTACGTTAAGCACATCCTTTGTACATATACTTCTTGCCTTCCTTGGGAAAGCAAAGTGCCAGACTCTGAACTGGGTAGAAGTGGGAAGTCGATAGCAAACGGATGAGGCCCATCTCCTCCTGTGCTGCTAATTGATTCCTGCAGACTCCCCCCAAGGGCCCAAAGACCATTCAACAGAGACTCAGCTCAGCTTCCCGACTCCACAGCAAACCACAGCATCAATTAAAGATCATCAGCAAGCTACTTAGTTTAACTCTTCCCCAGCCAGCGAAAGGTTGAACACATCACATACTGAGGACCAGGCTGTATATTGCTAGATTAATGTGTTGTAGGTTAATTCACAATTTATAGAAAAACTTATGAGTCTTGTCTGTTGCAATCAATAATATTCCACATAGTTAGAAATGAAGTTGGCAAAATAAGTAGTTATATGATTGGTTACCTTGGGCTGTTCTTTCTAGCCAGAGTATGATAATAGTTGGGATGTCTCATATATATATGGAAATACATACCGTGTTTCCACAAAAATAAGCCCTACACCGATAATAAGCCCTACCCTGATTTTCAAGGGAGGGGTGGGGGCTTGAAATGTTAGCCCTCCCCTGAAAATAAGCCCTAGATACACTAGGTAAAAAAAAAAACAGCAATACTCACCTAGCCGCCAGCGTCCTGCTCCCTTGCACTGTTCTCAGGCACTGCAGCAGGCTGCTGTGTCCGCTGTGCTGACAGGGGACTTCTTTCTGGTGACGGAGTTTTAAATACCTGCCTCCAGCACGTAGGCGCTGTGATTGGATAGAGCGCTAGCCATTTAGAGCCCGTGCTCGATCATTCACAGACATTCAGTGAATGACATCACTGAATGGCTGTGATTGTTCATCAATCCCCCGCTCTGGTTGGCTGGCGCTTGATCCAATCACAGTGCTCGCTTGCTGGAGGCGGGGTATTCAAAGCCCCGTTACCAAAAAGAGAATCCTTTGTCAGCACGGAGGACACAGCAGCCTGTCGCAGCGCCAGAGAAGCCAGTGCGAGGGACCAAGATGCTGGCGGCCGGGTACATATAAGATATTCCCCCAAAATAACACAGCCTCTTTTGGGGCAAAAATTTGTATAAGACAGTGTCTTATTTTAGGGGGAAGCACGGGGTATATATATATATATATATATATATATATATATATATATATGGTACGTGGATACATGTCATAAAGGCAGAAAGACCATATACCTACTATGGTGAGAGGGGGTAATCATCCATAGTTGGTCCCATCTGCTTTGTGACTTTGCAGTGAGAATTGACCACCCTAGAGAAACTGCGTCAATAGCAAGCCAGAGGCTGGAAAATGAGCCGGGAAACAAACAACGGACCCTTCTGCCCTTGGTGGCAAAATCCAGCATTAAAATGGAGGGTCCATTCTTATCTATGGAATCCATCAATCCATAATGGGAAAACTATGACTGCAGAAGAACATTTTAAACTTCACTTCTCTTATGGGAGAACTATGTGCATTAAAGGGATTTTCAAAGTGAAAATTTTACCTGTAACTGACAGCCGGCCTACCAGTGCAACAGTTGACATCGGTGAGAACACTGATCCCCGATGTTAAGCCTTTATATGCCGTGATCAACATTGATTACGGCATTTTCGGAGAAATAAAAAGTGTAAAATAAAAATAGTAGGAGAAAAAAGTGATTTAAATAAACCTTTTTTGCCTAATTTTTCCTTCTTTAAAAAAAAAACAAAAAAAAAACGCACATATTTGGTATTGCTCCATTCATAAAGACACGTACAAAAAAATTGAACACATGATTTATCCTATCCGGCAAAAACAATTAAAAAAATGGACCCAAACAGTTTATTTAGTTAATTTCTAGAGATGAGCGAGCACCAAAATGCTCGAGTGCTCGTTACTCGAGTCGAACTTTTAGTGATGCTCGGGAGTTCGTTTCGAGTAACGAACCCCATTGAAGTCAATGGGCGACTCGAGCATTTTTGTATATGAATGGTGCTCCGATAAAGTTTTCATTTGTGAAAATCTTAGCAAATCACCAAAGTCATATAAAAAACACAGAAATGGATAGGGCAGGCGAGGAGCAACATGCAGGGCTACATTTCGGGCTCCGAAGTCTCACTATTAAGCCACAATAGTGGCAAGAGTGAGACCCCCCCCCACCCCCGCACTGTCAGCATAAAGATCGTTCTCCTCTGCCACAGCTGTGGCAGAGAAGAACGATGGTAGCCCATTGAATTCAATGGAGCCGGCAATACAGCCGGCTCCATTGATAGCAATGGGCTGCCGGCGAGCAAGGGATGAATTTTTGGGAAGGGCTTAAAAATATAAGCCCTTCCCTGAAAATCATCCAAAACTGTGTGAAAATTAAAAAAATATATATATACTCACCTTGTCCCGGCAGATGGAGTTCAGCTGCGGCCGGCCGGCAGTTCTCCTGAACTGCTGTGAGTAGTATTCAGCTCCCTGTGCTGAGCCAATCAGAGGCAGCACTCACTCACCCATTCATGAATTCTTGAATGGGTGAGTGAGAGCTGCCTCTGATTGGTGAGGCTGTGACCAATCAGAGGCAGCTCATTCAGCAGGTGGGGATTTTAAATCCCCGGCTGCTGAATACTACTCACAGCAGTTCAGGAGAACTGCCGACCGGCCGCGGCTGAACTCCATCTGCCGGGACAAGGTGAGTATTTTTTTTTTATTTTTTTTTACACAGTTTTGGATGATTTTCAGGGAAGGGCTTATATTTTTAAGCCCTTCCCGAAAATTCATCCTGAGATCGCCTGCAGCCCATTGCTTTCAATGGAGCCGGCTGTATTGCTGGCTCCACTGAATTCAATGGTCAGTGCTCATTTAATCGAGACGAGTACCGCGTGGTGCTCATCTCGAGTAACGAGCATCTCGAGCACCCTAATACTCGAACGAGCATCAAGCTCGGACGAGTATGCTCGCTCATCTCTATTAATTTTGCTTCCCAAAAAGAGTGATTTTTAAAAAGCCTTATGTACCTCAAAAAAGGTACCAATGAGTTCATCCTGCCAAAAAAACAAGCCCTCACAGAGCCCCATTGATAGAAAAATAAAAAAAGTTACGGCTTTTGAAATGTGGAGATGAAATCCACCAAAAATATCGCTGTGTCCTTAAAAGGAACTTGTCACATCCCAACAGCACCATAAACTTAGTTATTGTTGAAGAAATCCCTTACTTTACATTTTAACAATTTTTAATTATGACAAATCTGCATGCTTAGCGTCTGAGACCCTGTTAAGGCCCATTTAGACCCAACGATTCTCACTCAAAAGTCGCTCAAAAGACATCTTTTGAGCAATAATTGTTATGTGCATTTACACGGCAAGATGATCGCTCAAAATTTGCTCAAACGGTACTGTGAGTGACAGTTTTGAGCGTTCACTTTAAATAAGTGTGTAAATGAAGGCTCCGAGAAGACAAGTGGGACCGCTATCTCCTGCGTACAGCTGTTGTCTTCTCGGAGCGCTCAGCCGGTATACAGCAGAGCACTCCGAGAGGGGTAGGCAGAAGACAGCTGGACCGCTGTCTTCTGCATACTCTTGCTGTGTTTACAGAGCGCACAGCTTGTATACAGCTAAGCGCTCCGAGCGGGATATGCAGAACACAGCTGGAGTGCTATCTTCTTCATACTCCTGCTGTGTTCTCCGAGTGGGATACCAGATGAAACAATAGTATCAGTGGTATCCCGCTGAAAACTCATCGCCGGCACTGATAAGGCTCATCGTGTTTCAGCTTGCTGAAAGACAACGATGAATGACTCATTAACGAAAACTGCATGATGTCCGTGCAGTTATACCCAACGATTCTCGCTCAAAAGACTGCTTTGAGCGATTTGTGAGTGAAAATCATTGGGTCTAAATGGGCCTTTAGCAAAACTTCACCTACGATGTGCATCTTTTTTACACATACTTCTTGCTATGCACACCACTCTACTGCATAAAACATAATTCAATGCTTTCACATTACGGTTAGGGAATGTGATAGGGAGCTGGGTATTGTATTTTTAGTTCTAACCTGCTCCCGCAATCCAGCGGTGACCCCTTCGAAGTCAGCATGTGGCATGAAAATCTGACTCTTTTCAGAATCCTGTGCAAGCACTCACCTATAGGGGGTCTATAGGAAAGTGCGCACATGGGTCTCTGTAAAGAGTCAGATTTTCGTGCCACACGCTGACTTCAATTGGGACACCGCTGGATTGTGGAGTGGGTGAGAATAAAAAGTACTTCACCTGGCTTCTCATCACATCCTCTAACAGCACCATAACTTAGTTTACCAAGCTGTGGGGAGGTGACAGGTTCCCTTTAAGCCTAAAATAGGCCATGTCATTAAGAGGTTAAGGAAATGTTATATCACAGTGATATATTGTTTTGTGAGTCGATATATTAGCAAGACCACAAGAAGTGCCCAGAAGTGCTTTCATTAATTTCACTTTCCCTACTTCTTTCCTGTTTACTCCATTGCTTCAAATCAATCTGACTACCGAGGGAGATATGGTCATTTAAGGTAAACGTCGACACTAATGTAAGTCAGCTATACATCCCATAATGAGTTCTACATATTCAGCTTCTATGAAGCCAGTCCCATATCTCAATCATCAGCACAACCACTTAGAGCAGTGTATAAGGACAGTGATTACTTACTTGCTGATCGTGGCATTCAAGATATGTCTATCTTTCAGTCACCCCTGGTGGAAGTTATTGCCCATGCAATGTAAATAGCTTTTGCAAAACTAGTTAAAACTTCCATGACGTTTGAAAGAAATGTCCCATCTATGTATGTATATTGTTAGGGTCTGCTGGCTGGGATCTGTGGTTCTACATGGGTTTTCAGAAGCACAGCCCCACAGGAGGGGGTTGATTGAGTTTGTTGGGTGTTGATTTCTTCAGCCAGCCAATCCCCCAGGTCTGCTGCTCATATAGACCAGCTCTTCTGCTAGAGACTGCTGGTCTTTCCCCTGTTTGTTCAGTGTGTTTAGATGTGAACAGTGTCATGTTCCTGAATGTCTGTGCAGGTGGCCGGACTTGAGGTGTGATCAGTCCTGTGCAGAGTGCATGGTGTTCTGTGTTGTATGCAAATCTCTGACATGTTGGGGTGAGCTGTGTTCAGTCCTACTGTTTCGTTTGCCATCTATGACTAGGTAGGTCCCTAGGTTCCAGCGTGGGGCCGTCCCTGTCTGGACGATTGCCCTACATGCAGGCAGGTTTCATGTGGAAGTTGTCTTATTGCTATGATTCCCCGCCGGTGGACAGCGCGGCTGCGCTTTCCATAGTAGTCTATGGAAAGTGTTCACTGCGTCCCACTGTATCTAACGTCCTGTTGCCATGACAACCCAGCAACACCGAGGGAGCATAAATCCGCGGCGAAAAAACGCTGCTATTGAGTTCTATTGAACCTAATAGCTCAGTGCCCATAAGGGTGATTCTGCCATGGATTTAGGGCTCCTGTCCACGGGCGTAGCGATATCCCGTGACAGATCGCCGCTGCCGGGGAGCAGGGGAAGGGCTGACGGCTCTCCATGCTGAGCCTACCTGACAGATAGGCTGATCACGGAGAATCGCGCCAAATCGCAGTATGCTGTGATTTAAATCCTGCGAGCGAAGAATCGCTATGATTCCCTGCCCATGGACAGCGGGGCTGCGCTTTCCATAGTAGTCTATAGAAGGCGTTCATTGCGTTCCCCTGTATCTGGCATCCTGTTGCCATGACAACCCAGCGACACAGAGGGAGCTCCCTCCCTCTGTGAAGCCTTTCCAATCATCCCTCTCTGAAGCCTCTTCACTGAGCTGCTGGTCTATGCAGCTCCCTTGAAGGTGGCTGAACGCGTGCATAGAAGCAGCCAATCAAGAGCTAGCACAGAGCTCTGGGCACAGCAGTGAGGGTGTGTATGTGGTTGTCAATTAGAAGCTCTGGGCGTTCCCTTCACCTCAGCCCGTCTCCACCCATCAGCCTGGTGGTGACAAGATACAAGAATACCGAAAGCTTGTACTGGGCCACTGCAATAAAAAAATTACTGCATGTCCTATTGTTGGGTGATGCTTGTTCAAGAATTGCTCATTACTTCCTATGAGAGCATGAAAAAATTGCATCAAACTCGAGAGCCATGTGATTTGCATATATTTTTTAAAATTTCCACTAAAGTCATTTTATTACTAGAGATGAGCGAGCCTACTCGACCACACCCCTTTTTCGCCCGAGCACCGCGATTTTCGAGTACTTCCGTACTCGGGCGAAAAGATTCAGGGGGCGCCATGGGTGAGTGTGGGGTTGCAGCGGGGAGTGGGGGGGAGAGGGAGAGAGAGAGGGCTCCCCCCTGTTCCCCGCTGCTACCCCCCGCGCCGCCACGCCTCCCCCCGCCCCCCGAATCTTTTCACCCGAGTACTGAAGTACTCGAAAATCGGGGTGCTCGATCGAGTAAATACTCGAAACAAGTAGATTCGCTCATCTCTATTTATTACCCAATTCATAATAAAGTGTTGTTTACTTAGTAAACCTGTGTAATGCCTTTTTTTGTTTACAGGGTCATATCTTGCACCTGTTTCATAGGCTGCATCTCTAATTTTTGATTTTCCCTAAATTGATGAGTGTAGATTAGCAGGCGTGATGTTCCCCGTACACTGCCCACATAGAGGAAATTCTGCTCTCCTATCACTATCTCTCATCTACAAAGATGCAGCAGTATGAAGGAAATTATAGAGAAGTACTGAGCAGTTTAGATGTGAATTTAGTAGGTGTGAGATAGTACATCCCTTATTATTACCTGCTGTGTGTCTCTCTGCTTCTTACATGGCTTATTCCTATGGGCAGCATGGAATCTGATCTGTCAGTGAGCAGTTAGTCCATCTTACCTATCACGGCAGAATTTAATAGTACTTAAACCATTTAGGAGGGTAGGGGGAGGTATTAGTGATTTATGCAAATTGTATTGAAATCTCAGTGGCCATTTAAGTTGCAGTGATACTTCCATGTAGGGGCATAGCTAAAGGCTCATGGGCCCGGGTGCAAAAGTTTATCTTGTGGCCTCCCAACTTCGCTTAACCCCTTAACACAGAGGTGTAACTTGCAAAACCTGTAACAGGACCCCCAACTATAATGCTTTATTCATAGTACTGGGCTCCCTATATGGAGAAGAGGGGCCTTATGAGCTCCCTAAGGCTCCTGGGTGCAACCGCATCCCCCCCTTTAGTTATGCCAGTGCTTCCATGAACAGTGATGAGGGGACTTTTGAAAAGTTTAGCTAGGCTGATTTTCCAAACTTTTGCAAAAAGTTTGGGTTGGTCCAAATAAATTCAAACTTATTAAAACCCCTAAAACTGGTATACAATACTGTCTAAGCATCCTAAAAGCACTCTGAGAGTTTTATACAGGGCTTTAAGGACTGTTGGGCCTCCTGCACACAAGCATGTCAGATTTCGCATGTGGGAGCCCACAGAGGAATCTGGCCCTGTGCCAGGCCGGCGTCCTCACATACCTGTCTTTTCTGTTCTTTTTCTGTACTGCGGATGGTCGCAGTGAGCCGCCATCGGACGTGTGCAGTATAGACTTTATTTTAAATGTTTGTTTTTCCCACGCCGTCGCTATGTACCCGTCACCTATCCGCAATAGGCCATGGGTTGGACAACTTCCACTGACTTCAGTGATAGCTGACTGTGCAGACACCGCACAAAAATAGAGCGATGCTGCAATTTTTCCTCCACTCGTGGTTCAATTACAGCCATTCATTGAGCACTGGCTCTGATTGCCTAAGTGTCAGCCAATCACAGCCAGCGCTTCCAGGAGGCGGGGATTTTTCAATCCCCGTCCATAAGATGAAGAAGAGAAGTGCCAGGACCCGGGGAGAAGCTGCGGTGGCGTCGGAGCGCTTCTAAGGTGATGTATATATATATTTTTTTTTTTTCTGCAGTTAGGGCTTAGATTGGGCTTTGACAGAATGAGCCTTTCTATACCAACTGACTATCCAACCAAGCGTCCACTACTGAACATCTAGAAAAGTCCATTTACATCAAACTCCCACCACTTAACATCAACGTGGATTTTAACACCAACGGGATTTATTCTGATCGCCATATTATTTTAGGTTGAAATTGAAAGACTTCTACCAACCTTACTTGCTATGGAACCCTCTGAACGTCTCATCTACAATGTGGTGGCAATGACAGGAGGAAGCTGTGTGACAGGAAGTAACTCCCTCACCCACAGGACATGGACTTTTAGAAGGCCGGACATGGACTTTTAGAAGGCTGAATGGCGAACCGCAGTGTTGAAGGAAGAACATCCAGGATTAATTCCAGCTAAACAGGTCACACTTCAGAAATGGCTGCTCTTTTCTCTCCGTCATATGTGACCTGGACCTGGATATCCAAAAACACATGTGTAAGCCAAGGCCTGAAGAGCGGAATCACCATCATCTGCTCCTTTCTATCCAGAGTAATAACATTGCATGACAGTAACGTCTTTCATGTACAAATACATGTATATTAACTTCTATGGAGGTTTTGGCTACATTTTTTCCATACACAGAACTCATTAATTACCATGACGACCTAATATAATTGGGGGAGGAGCAAGTTATGAATGTAAATTTAAAGGGGCTGGCCTATGATCCATACAGTGAGCTCAAAAATCATAAAATGTAAAGTTCTACAACTTTCTAGATTAATAACGTAGTTGTGTCTATTTAGGGGGATTCGAAGTGGTATACAGGGCTGCTTGAAGTGGTGAAGAATATTATTATCAGGGTGTATTCCAACGAGGCTGAATCACTTTTTTTAAAGTGATTCTGCTGAAAAATAGTGCAGTTTTTGTCACCGATTTCAGCACTGAAATTCTGCAAAATTGCAGCGAACAATTGACTTACCAGCATGTGGATGGGATCTGGGGGAGCGGACCGGGGATCGTTCCGGTCTCCCCGCCTCCATTCACAGTAACCAGGTAGTCATTCATAAGAGAACGGCTGCCTGTTTACATGGGACGATCCGTTGTTTCGTTTTCTGCATGCAGAAACTGAAGAGGAGCGAACGAATTCCTATTTTGTCGTTCAGTCGTTGCATGCATTTACACTGAATGATAGTCATTCAGATTCTCAAAGGATCGCCGGAATCCGAACAATTATCGGCCTGTGTAAAAGCCTCTCACCCCACAATGTTATCGCGGGGGCAGTGTGAGACCCCAAAACATCAATCTGGACATTTAAATGCTACTGTCAGAATTGGCTTCAGGCAGACTTCGTACCTCCTCTCCATGCCCCTGTGACCACATGATTTATCTATATAAATAAGTAATATAATCAGCTATGTGTGAACGCACCCTAAGGCCTCGGTCTGACGAGTGTTTTTTTTGCTATCAGCGCACAGAACGCACTTCTCATGGAAACCAATGGGTTCTTATAAAAGCGCTCACATAAAGGAATGTAAGGCACACAAAATGGCACACCTAACAAATATGAGACATGCTGCAGGTCACATGTAGCTCTGTGGAGCGCACAAAAGATATGACCTGTCCTGTGCAGGAGTTTATGGAAACTCCTGTGCAAGAAAAGAAGACTTCCCACAACTTACTGCAGGACATTTAAAAGGTGCAGCTCAGAAGCACATTTTAAATATCCCACTGTAAACTCCTGTTAGTCCCTGCGGGGATGAGGGGAGTTTCCGGTGCGACTGCACCCTCTACCCCTCTTATAGTTTGCCCATGGCAGTCAATATACTGAATATGTCAGATTTTGCTTCGCTCTGATTTTATCTCTTGTGTGTTACTGTGGTGCTACACAAGGATACTCTTATCACCAAAGCTCCCTGTTCAACAAAAGATTTGGGCACCGGTGGATTTCAAACACAATTTTTGGTTACAGATTCCCTTTAAAGTATGACAGCACTTTCAAGAAACTTTTGACATTTCCTAGGAACTAGTTCAAAGTTTTGATTGGTGGGGATCCAGATGCAAAGAACTCCACCAATCGCAAGAACAAAGCAGCAGAACCACTCAGATGAGCTCTGTCCCTGCTTGCTAGTTGAAGTCAGGCTTAATAATCTATATGTTCGTCTTCAGCTAGTATGTCTCGAGCAGAGACATACCCTGTTTCCCTGAAAATAAGACATATCTTGAAAATAAGACATAGCATGATTTTCCAGAATTTTTGAGGTTGCAAAATGATTTTTCTGGCTTTTTGAGGATGCTTGAAATATAAGCCCTACTCCCAAATTAAGCCCTGCTAACAGTTAATTTAAAAACTCAATTTAAATACTGTCCAGGCAGCTATACATGTAAAAAAGTTAAACCTTTTTGAACAAAAATTAATATAAGACACTGTCTTATTTTTGGGGAAACACGGTAGCTTGGCTGAGCTCTTCAGCGGCTTTGTTCTAGCGATCAGTGGGGGTCTCAGCACCCGGATCCCTACTGATCAAAACTTTTGACATGACCCCATAGTTAGCCTGCACATTAGGGCTTATTCACAGGAGTGTTTATTGGCTGCTGTTTTCACAGCTGGCCGATATACGCTACCATCTGAGTGGTCTTCCCCCTTCATCGACTCTCTGCCTCTCTCCTCCCCTCCAGCTGTTTGCAATGGGAGCGGAAGGGGCAGGGTGGAGCTTAGCACCGCCCCCTCCAATTGCAAACAGCTGGAGGCGAGAGAGGCAGAGAGCCGGTGAGGGGGAGGGAAGGGGGAAGACTATTCAGATGGTAGCGTATATCGGCCAGCCGTGAAAACAGCAGACGATCTACTCTCCTATGAATAAGCCCTTAAACAGAGGCAGATATTCAAAGCTTCCATGCAGGATCCTGTCTCCTCAGAAAATAAAACACTTGGCTTACGACTACTCACGCTGGGGGTGTAGTGCACTATGACAATATAGAATGTTAGGTTGGTATATAGCATATATAGAACGACAGTAAAACTTGATATTACATCGAATATGCAGAATATCAGGATTTCCTCTATTATTCCTTTGCTAAACTCCAACAAAGCTAACTTCACTCAGAAGATTCTTTACTGACGGTGGAGTCTGAAGCTTTGAACAGAATCATGGCCAGGAACTACCTTCACGTTGGCAGCTTCTACCCCCCGCCGAATCCGTTCTCTTACTGAAAACTTTCCTGGATTCCTTTGTCTTCCTCCGTTTCATGTTCTACCTATCACATCAAAACTTGACGGAAGAGAGAAGATTGCCAGCAGCAATTAAATCCTGAAGCCAGAACCCAACACACGCTCTCAAAGAGACTGAATATTTTCCTAATTGCAAACGACTTGTGGTTCACATACAGAACAGGAATGACAGGCTTTAACCCTATCTATAATTACCGTCGGATCAAACATGCAAATGCTTCTATTAATTATAAGAACAGGTGGTTGAATTTCTACTGGATGGTAACACATACATGTGCACTTACCTGACTAGACATCAAGCTGTCTTGATAGATGTATATACCTTCAAACCTCTACTTTCGTTGTCTTCTCCTTTTACAGGTTTCCAGTTTGGCCAATATTTCTAGCCAGGATTTTGACTCCAGTTTTACTGGCTGCTTCTAGTTTCTCCGGCAGCCCCACCTCCAGTAAGACAATGCTGTGATTGGCTCGGGAGCGCCATGGCTCATCCAATCACAGCAAGTGCTTGATGAGCCAATCACAGCCATTTAATGATGTCATTCATTGAATGGCTGTGATTGGCTCATCAAGCGCTGGCTGTGATTTGTTTAGGCTGCGATCATGGGCAATCACAACATTCTCTTCCTGGGGGCGGAGTATTCAACCAACGTCACAGAGAGAATGGTGTTTCAGCGCTGAAGCCATCACGGAAGCCTGCCCGAGCAACTAGAGATCAGTGAGAGGGATGGGGACGCTGCCTGTGAGGTGAGTAATTTTTTTTTCATTTAGTGTAGTTAGGGCTTATTTTGGGGGGAGGGCTTATATTTCAAGCCCTCCCCCCAGAAATTGGAATGTCTAGAGTGAATTCATTGGATTTTCATTGATTCCTATGGAAATAATTGCCTCTAGTTTCATTGGTTTCAAATTTGGGCAATTACTTTCAGATGGATTACCAATGAAACTAGAGGTTTGACTGTATAGTGAAACCTTCTTGAGACGACCACTCAATTTGCATTGAAAAGTGATCTTCCAGGAGGTTGGTTTTCTCAAAGAAAATGGCCAGTATACAGAATATGTGGTGGAACCAAAAATTGGTTCCACCACATAAAAAAATGTATACTCACCTCTCTGCAGCTGCCGGGGCTCAGTCGCGTCCAGTCGGCTCTTCTCCTGCACTGCTCTGAGTAGTATTTAGCAGGCAGAAGAAGGGTACGGAGAAGAGCCGGCTGGACATTTTCTTTTTCTTTTTTACACATTTTTGGATTGATTTTCAGGGAAGGGCTTATGTTTTAAGCCCTTCCCCGAAAATCACTGCAGCGTCTGCCGGAAGCTCATTGCTTTCAATGGAGCCGGCTGTATTGCCGGGTCTATTGAATTCAATGGGAGAAAATTGCTCTCCTCTGCCACAGCTTTGACAGCTGTGACAGAGGATTTCTTCATCTCTGCCGGGAGTCCCATTTTCACTAGACACTGTGACAATGCTGTCACAGTGTCCAGTGACAATGGGACTTCCCGCAGAGATTAAGAAATCCTCTGCTACAGCTGTCACAGCTGTAGCAGAGGATCGCGATGTTCTCTGTATGTCAATGGGGCCGCCACAGCTGCCGCGGCCCCATTGCACACAAGTGAAACTCCTGGATGTAACAGCATCCAGGGGTTTCACATCCAAGGATTCCCCTGCTGCAGCTGTCACAGCCGTAGCTGGAGATAGCGGGCAGCGGTCTTTTTGAGCGGATAAATGCTGCAGGCAGCGTTTTTTCCGTCATGACGCCCTCTTCGGTCACGTGAATTTTGAAGATGAAGTTCCCATCTTGATGCCATAAAAAGATACCCAAAATAGTTGGTTGACACGTTTCCAGCCCAGGTAGTTGGAAATTCTAGTGCATGGGTTCCTTTACATGAGCTGCACCCACTCCTGGTAAGGCAGAGTCAAAAAGTATTCCATGCTCTAACTTATCGGAGCTTGGATTCTGATCTATGATGTATATTTTACAGTGAATTTCCAGATCAGTGATAAGCATGCATTACAGTCTCCAAAATAACAGGATACTCAGCTGCCGTGCTTGATCACCAATGAAATTTCCATGGACATTACCTCCCTAATACAGGACTTCATGCTCCCCTGTTGCTGTACGCTCTGCCTCCCTCATGGTTCAGTAGACCTTGCATTGCTTGATGCCAGTTGCTGCAAATGAGAGGTCTGCCCTGTAAGAGATGTGTTTTTTAGGGCGTCTGGTAATGCAATTAAGCGCAAACATAATTGTTCCTCTCAGTAGAGTGGTTGTGGGAGATGTAACAATTATACACAGTCAGTGGCGCAAATCTAAGGCCTCATTACCGGAGTCTGGCTGGCAGCTTTTTGACTGGGGGGTAAATTATTTTAAGTGACCCAGATATTAGTAGCTGTCAAATTTATAGGTAGGGGCAGGACTGGTGTAAACATTCGGCAAAGTACTGCAATCAATTGCCTGCGGCATCAAAAGTTTTGGAGGTGCCAGTCAGGCAGAGTCTAATACTTTATGTGAACACATTACTGAGCTCTGCTGTGCGAGTCTGTGCAAGATTTTACATTTATATGGACAGAACTTTGTTCTGGTTTGTCCTTATATATTCATGTTATCAAGGACCTATGCCTATTAAGGATTAATGCAACTTGGAGACCAATCAACTTGGCACCATCCATCTTCACCATGGGCAACAAATTAGGGGGTGCCGTATCGTAAAAGATGGGATGGTGTAAGACAGTGGACTATCAAGTCCCAATTAATTGTCCCAGTGAATTGTGTGGTGGCATGAACCAGCAACAGGGAACTGACTATTTTTATTCGTAAAGTTGGGGGTAACTCTTGGACACTTTATGGATCAGCCCTCTCCATGAGGTTTTGTTTTGTATGGCTTCTTTCAGTTTGATCTTTTGCATGTTGGTGTCAGCGTTGATAGTATCAAGCCAGCGTGTTCTTTGACAGCCAGATCTTCTTTTGCCGCTGACCACTCCAAGCATTAGCGAGGTTTCTAATAAATGAGCTTGCATTATGCGGCCAAAGTATCAGAGTCTCTGTTTCATAATTTAGCCCTCCGATGAAAACTTGGTTTGATGTGGTCTAGGACTGTTTTGTTCATGATCTTGTGGGGCACCTTTCGCCCTAATGACATTGGATACTCTCTGTGGCATACTTTCTACTAACACCTGATACACTTCAGCTTCTATTTCCCTCCATTCATCCTGCGAACATCTGGTGAGTTCTCTCAAAGAAGATTAATGTTGTTCATATTTGCTGACCCAACTTTCCAGTTTGTTTCAAAGATGCTCAGTAGGGTTCAGGTCGGGACTCTTTGCAGGCCATTCCAATTATAGAACATCCACATCCTCAAACCAACGTAAAACAGTGTTGGATTTGTGACGAGGCGCGTTGTCTTGTTGGAAGTATTGCTGACCATTCCCAGTGTATTGCCACATTGTTGGCAGCACATTGTTGTCTAGAATAGTGAATAAAAAATAATTAATCAGCAGCACAAACCTTTTATACTGAGATCAGTGAGGCATCCCAAGTGCAGAGCCCAGAGGATAATGAACCACAAATGCAAGCAGATTCCAATATAGATGAAAAAGGGCAGTAGAGTTGATTTAAAATATCCAAAAATAACTTTCATTCCTCCGTGACATATAGACAAGCAACAACGTTTCGACTCACGCAACTTGACAAAGACTCTGCATGAGTTGAAACGTTGTTGCATGGCTATATGTCACAGGCGAATTAAGGTTTTTTAGGATACTTTGGATCAACTCTGCTGCCCTTTTTCAGCATTATTGTCTACAATGTCAAGGTATACCTCCATGTTCATGGTTCTTGTCACTCCAACCAACAGACCGAGATCATGCCATGTAAAACATCCCCCGACCATAACAGAACCTCCGCCATACATAACTGTTGGCACAACACACTCGGACAAAAGCTGTTCCCCGGGATCCTCCACACCCAGGTATAGCCATCTGATGTGAAGATGGAGAAGTGTGATTCATCACTCCATAAAACATTCTTCCCTTACTCAACTGACCAATGATGACACTCCTTGCACCATTGTATATGCGTTGAAGCATTACGCTTTGTGCTGGATGTCATAACCCATATGGTGTTCACCCGTCACAAACTATGGGTGACCTCCAAGGGTCTGCATCTTATGTAGCATGGTTTAGGACAAATGACATGCTAATAAGAGATGATCCATTCTACTGATAGGGGTGTCCAAATACTTTTGGTAGAATAATGTATATCTGTCTAATGGCAGATGCATGTTAAATGCCCCATATTTTAAAAAAAATGGCCTTATAGGTCTCGTCACTCACCTTCTTGGTGTTCTTCCTAAGGAGAGATGTTACCCCTTCCTACCCACATCACAGGCCTCTCACTAGCGAAGCCAGGATCCTACTGCACACTGATGAGGGGCAAACACCAGGAACAGTTGTCTGTGTATGGATTCTGGCTTGGTTTTCAATTCCCAGTCATTGCGCTACAGACCTGTAAAAACGATCAAGCATTGATTTGAACGAATACTGCCATCCAATAGGTGGCGCTGTAGAGGTATCTTCCTCATTTAAAAAAAATAAACTCTAAAACTTTTTAGGAGTAGTTTTCCATGTATTTCCATGTCATTTTTGAAATAGCTGAAGATATAGAACAGCATGACATTCTTTATCATAAAGGATTCCTTTCAATGGGCTTGTTGCCACTTTTTCTCATATAATCTTTGTGCCTTTCTATTCCCATGTATTTAGAAAAATGGAGTGAACCAGGATCCTATAATAGACCTTACATCAAATAGCGTCTCTCACCTAGCAGCTTCTACAAAGAGCTGACATCGTGTCTGTATTTCATGACTTAAATGGAGAGTTGTATCATTGTAAAAGTGGCACAATACAAAAGTGGGCCACAATATATGCTGATCAGCAGTCGGCTCTCAGGTGCTACGGGGACTGAAACATAAAAAAGCACATGAAAGGGATGTAGGAGATGTCACAATTATAACAAGTACAGATCCTCCAGGTGCTGATTACAGAAATGAGAAAACCCAGAGAGTACAAATCAGCTATAAATATTCCATAATGATGTGGATTATTGAATTGGTGTCTACTATCATTCACTTTTACAACACTGCAGATGTCTTTATCCCTTCTGCAAATAGGATACCATTAACCATACAAAGAAAAGTAGAGAAGAGCCTCACATTACAGAGGTGGATAGTCAGCAATGCTAAAGTGGATAGTCTGACATAATGGGTTTCATAGCAAAGACGTCAGTGGGCAGCAGGGGCCATTGTTAATGAAGAAAGTTTTGTCCAGTCCATATAATACACTGACATGCTCAAAGTCCAGGATAACAGTATATAAATTGATTATGAAGTGACGATACCTCAGGGGACGGCTTGGGAACACTCACACCTGTATAAGCTGTGAGGTGTAATCTTATAAATAAGGTTGAACACCGGCCGGCGTGCTCATGGCAAGGAGACGTGAATTACTGGAGTTTGAATGAGGCATGATAGTGGGTGCAGATGAATGGGATGCTACATTTCTGAAGCTCTGTGAGTATTTAACATTCCTCGATCCACAGTGTCATATGTGTACTGGGAAAATGTCATATAAGGCATTATTACCCATAGTGGACAGCGCAGTGGTCACCCACGGGTGCTTAATGATTGCGGCCATTGGCCCCTGTCTAGAGTTGTCCATGTGAATAGGCAAACGACATCCACATTTAATGCAGGAGGCAGTGCAGCATTCTTTAGCTTCCATTGGGTATGGGAGCAGAAGACCCACCAGAGTGCCTCTAACACCACGACATTGGACACAATGCCTCACCTAGGCGTATGTGGCTGTTAACTGGATCCTAAAGGACTGGCATTATGTAGCATGGTCTGATGAGCCCCGGTACCAATTGTTTAAGGATGATGATAGTGTTCATTAGTGGTGCAGATTCCATGAAGTCATGAACCTCAGTTATCAACAAGGCACTTTGCAGGCTGGTGGTGATTCCATACTGGTGTAGGGTATGTGCTTGTGGCATGGCTTGGGTTCACTAATCTGCCCAAACGTGCCACTGACTGGTGCCGGCTACATTTGCAGTCCTTCATGGCCTTCACATACTTCCACAATGATGAGACATTCCAGCAGGATAACGCACCGTGCTATTAGCCCCAAGTTGCTGAAAAATGATTCAAGGAGCATTCTGGAGGGTTCCTATGAATGGTGTGGCCCGCAGATTTACCCAACGTAAGCCTAAATCAAAGATTGATGGGGTTTGGTGGAGAGGTCCATCCTGTACCTACAAATACCACAGAGCTGTGGTCAGCTATCCAGACAGCAAGGCTTAGCATCCCTCTAGACGTCTTCCCTCCACTTTTGGAATTGATGCCACGTTGAGTTGTTGCACTTTGCCACGCTAGAGAGGGTCCTACATGATATTAGTTCCTGTCCTATGACTTTTGGTATGTCAGTGTATATTGGTGTTAAAAGGGATTTCCACTAAGATTCTATAGATTAGAATAGTAATAAATCAATTACATATGTTATTGTGAAAAAAATCTGACTGGTTACTATGGGCATTAAGGCATTCAACAGGGTCGAATAGGTATTCTTATGGGGGGTAATGCACAAAATGGGTTTTGGTCCTACCATAATAGCATGGGTAAAATTACTTTATGTGGACCCCAAGGCGAGCAGATTAGTAAACTGTACCTTACCTTCTTCTTTTACCCTATAAAGAGGAACACATCAAGGATGCCCCTCTCACCGCTCCTGTTTGCCTTGGCAATAGAGCGGCTTGTGAGCCTGATTGGAGCACATTCTTGGTTTTAAGCAAGACTTTTTGGAAGATATAATCACACTGTATGCAGATGATGTGCTTTTATTTCTGAGAGACTCAGAGCTGTCGCTGGAGATGGGGATTTCACTTATTAATGATTTTGGCACCAATTCAGGCCTTGTTATTAACTGGAATAAATTCATCGTTCTGCCAGCAGACCAGCCTGGTGTAACGATCCAGTTGGCTCATGAACTCCTGTTTTGTGCGCCTTGATTTAACCACTTAGGAGAATACTCTATTAATTGCTAACTCCCCATTTTAGGTAATCTAGAGCTTCTATTATAGGGTAAACAGCCTTATTAGAGACCTTCGTTGGTGTCAGCAATATCGTTACATAAAGTTGGAGGTACTTCTGTATGCAAAGGAAGAAGGGGGATTAGCTCTTCCTAAGGTCTTCTACCCACTAGTGTTTTTTGTAACGCTGCGATATCACTGCGTTTTTTAAAATGCAAATGTCAATGGGACTTTCTAATGTTAAAATCGCATCTCACAAAAATCGCAAGTTTGTGCTTTGCAACTTTTGTGCGATGCGATTTTAACATTGGAAAGTCCCGTTGACATTTGCATTAAAAAAAAGCTATTGGGTAGAAGCCCTAATCCTAAAGCGCATTACTTAGCCCAGTGATTCCCAACCGGGGGGGGGGGGGCTGCGAGAACCAGGAGTGTCGCGACAGCAGGGACGGATTGGTTGTTCAGTCCACCAGGAAAAATCCTGGTGGGCCGGTCACATCCTGGGGTCGCCCATGATTACCATTGCACTAGCAGCTGCTACAGACATCTACATAAACTCCAGTTTACAAGGTGGCATGATGAGGCTATATAAAAAAAAAACAGTATACTCATCTTCACTTTTCCTCTGGGATAATCCCACCTGACTTTGGCCAATTGGACACAGCGGTCACATATGACCATGCAACCTGGAAGTCAGAAAGGACTGAAGTGGAAGGAAGTACCGTTGGAGTGGAGCAGCTTAGACTGCAAAGGCGGGGAGTATATATTAATTTTTCAATTATGCGGCATAAGAAGGACCAGTGGAACACAACTGTTGATGGGAGGAACAAGGGGGAGTGTTTTTACTGACGGCGAACTAGTAGGCGAATCATTATTACTGACGTCGCTACTTGCCTAGCCACAGCCCTGACAAAATACCTTTTTTGGTAAGGGTCCTCCACTATAAAGTTTTTTTTCCCCAGGGATGCTCGAAGGCTGAAAAGTTTGGGAAACATTGAGTTAGCCGCTCAACTGCAGCACTTTTGTGGCTGGGAGTCAGCAGAGATGACTGATTCAGGCTTTTCACTACTTGAAAACCACTTGCAGGTCACAAACCTCCTTGAGGCTCTGGAAGCGTATGCATTGAATGTGACGTAGCATTATCCCACATTGTCGCGTATGCATAAAATGTGGTGGAAGAGCAGATATAATGGGAGTTAAAGGGTGTACACAATGGATGTCTATATGCAGTCCTTGGCTCTCTGAGCTAAATAAGTTGACATATTTTGGGCAGTGGGAAACTACCGGTATCAGGCACCTTTCTCAATTGATGTTGGGAGAAGAAGTGAAGTCGTCTTCTCAGCTGCATAGTGACTGTGACTCAATTTTTTAAGTATTTACAATTGCGGCATTTATAGAGCCGAGTCAGCCTATTTGGGTTTAAGGCTTCACACAAGCATAAGCGCAATTGCAGTCACCTCATTGCAACGTTTTTGCACTATGAACAAGGTTTTTTTCGCTCATATGGCGAATTTCACTGTACTTTTTCTACCCGCAGGGCATGTTTTTCTGCGCACGGGACACAAGGATGCACCAATTGAAATGGCCAATTTGTACAATGAGTTCCAGATGTGCTCTTTTTCCAATGGAATGACAGGGTTTCATGCATCTGCAAAATTGTTCAGTGTACGGGTGCACTCACACGGGCATAGGTGCAAAAATTCACGCGGTAGCGCAGCGCATTTGTGCCATGAATGACATGCTTTTGTGCATATAATTGTACTTTTTGTACTCGCAGGGCCTTTTCACATGGGCGCTCGACAGAGCCGCGCAATGAGTTAAAAGGCTATTTAGCCTAATTAGTTCCAGATGCGTTCTTTTGCTCATGAAATATTGCGCAATCGCATAGCTATTGAGAACGAATGAGGCCTTTAGAGCACAAATGCGCAGTAAAGTAGAACACGCTGAGTTTTTTTTTTGTGCAAGCAAAAAATGAGAATAAGCGCATTGCGCAAACACGCCACTTTTGTGAGTCTGCCCTAAAAGGACCTTAACATAGTCTGAAAATACATTGTTTACTAAACTGCTGAGAATGCTGGGAAGAATATTAAAATGTATATGATGCCTATGATACTGAAGCACTATGGCCCCATTGAAAGCAGTGGTAGAAACTTGTTGATCCTCTGTGACAGCCACGGCGGAGGTTCCTTTCATCCCGGTGGAATTCATATGGTGGGGAGCACGATATGAGGGAAGGATTCACGGGCCCATATTGTGCTCGCCCATATGAAGTTAGGCTTAAACACATAGTAACAAAGTATGTTAGGCTGAAAGGAGACAATGTCCATCTAGTTCAGCCTGTTTTCACCCCCCCTTGCCATTTGAGGGAAAACATTCCTTCCCGACTCCATAATGGCAATCAGAATAATCCCTGGATCAACATTTAAAAGTTCCTACCTGATTCCAAAACCCAGATGAACAACCCTGTTGGTTATTTTATGTCTGTATCCTGTAATGTCATAGTGGTCTAAAAAGACATCTAGTCCCCTCTTAAACACCTCTATCAATTTCGTCATCACCATGTCCTCAGGCAGAGAATTGCACAGTCTCACTGCTCTTACAGTAAAGAACCCCCTTCTATGTTGGTGATGAAACCTTCGTTCCTCTAGACCAGTGGTGGCGAACCTGCGGCACGTAGAACCCTCCCTGCTGGCACGTGTGTCGGTGCCGCTGCTCCCCTGCCGGTATTCACTCAGAGGCGCTGCTAGCGCTGCTGATCCCAGGCGCACGCTGTGACGTCAGTGTGCACTTGGGATCCTCCTACCCACTCCCCTGATGTCTCCTCCTAGGTTTCACGAGAGCAGAGAGGAGGAAGCGTCCGGCAGCACACACTGACGTTACAGTGTGCACCTGGGTTCAGCGCCAGCAGCAGCATCAAGCAGAGGAGCAGCAGCGCTTCGACGAGGAAGAGGGGGTAAGTATATGGGTCTCAGGGGGCAGCTATTACTACCAGTAATAGTGTTTCCCTATATTGGCCCCCAGTAGCAATAGTATTGATATCTAAGAGGAACAACACAAATACGCCCGTGTCCAGGAGCTCTCTTCACATGAGTGCTGTATATTTGCAGACTGAAGAATGCTTTTTTGCATGCACATCAGTGAATCGTACTGTTATTTTTGCGCCCACAAAGCATGTTCTTTGCGCGTGTGCAAAGATGCACCGATTTAAATGGCGAATTAATCTAATGAGTTACAGAAGTGTTCTTTTTCTTGCACAATTCCTTATCTCCTAGCATATTTTGCGCACATTTGCACATTCCCATTGACTTCTATGCTGACTTTTTTTATTCTTTGCATGACTGAAATGCGCAGAAAGAAACGCGCATATGAACAAACCCATAAAAATCAATGGGCTCTCTGTACATTTGCACATGCAAATACACCTGCGTGAAGAGGGCCTAAAACCTAGACCTAAATAACTTTTAGCACCACCACCATCAGTTAAAGGGTTCTTGAGATTCGGCATTTTCACTCACTACAAAGTTACTAAATTCTCATGAGAGACAGAAATTGTTAAATCTACTGTAGCACACGGAATTGAAGAATCGAAGGAACACCAAGAGTGAAGGTTGATCTTCATTTTCACGAAGGAATCGCTCTTCCCCGTCACAATCAAAAAAGAGGCTCATGCTGCAAAAACTCAAATGCCAACTTTTTCCTGTGTCGTGGTCCTATTTGCCAAAAGTTCCCCTCTGCCCAAGTCCTCTTTTCTACCTCCCAGTGACAAATCAAGCCTCTCTAGCATGTAAAGGATTCTTAACCAGTATTTCTGCCATTCCACCTCCGCACGTCACCTGGAGCGTCTTATCATTTTCCAGGAGATTTCCTAGACTTCACAAGCGCTTTGCTCCGACCTAGTTTCCTACTGTCAGAGTGAGAATGCCGTCCCTTTTGCCCAGTTCTTAAATTAGCAATGCAG
This sequence comes from Eleutherodactylus coqui, assembly GCF_035609145.1. Taxonomy (NCBI): domain Eukaryota; kingdom Metazoa; phylum Chordata; class Amphibia; order Anura; family Eleutherodactylidae; genus Eleutherodactylus; species Eleutherodactylus coqui. The sequence continues at coordinate 24,504,510 of NC_089847.1, read as the reverse complement.
TGACCCCCCCCTTGGTTTATATTTCTTTGTACGTTCTCAAGATGACTATACTGCCGGCACTCGGTGCTTTGGGCTTGGTAATGAGGCTGGCACTGTCCGTCTCTCCTTGCCAATCATGAGCGGAAATGCCTGCTGGTTTGATGCTAGGATGTTCTGAGAGACTTGCAAGGCTCTAGGGAATCTTAGAGAAACTCTGTAGACACACAGCTAACCGGCTGCTGGGAGGTCCCCGAGGCAGCGCTCTCAGCTACCAGTCCCTGCACATAATGTCTTTATCAGCCTCAAGAATTTAGAGCAGGCAGGCCCAGCAGGGTAGGGGTCGTATAGCTGGATATAGAGGGATTACTTAAAGGGTTAAAATAATAATTAGAAAGCGTTTTCCCCCTAAGGAAGATCAGTAAGTATAAATCTCGCCATCGTCTTTATCTGATTGCAAGCCATATCTGTTCCTAAGCAAGCAGGGGGGACAATCACTACGGCTGTAACGCCCAAGTATATGGGACACAAATGGTAAATCTCTGTAGCTGTGCAGCGATACATCCCACTCCCGATACCAATCAATAAACAGTTGTAATCATCGCCAGTCTTAGCTAAATGTGAATCATGCGGTCACACGGGGTTCCGTCCATCAGTTTGTAGGGGGGGGGGGGGGGGGGCACTAGGCAAACTAGGGGTGATTGCCTCCCTTGGGTTTGCCCGGCCAAATGATCTCCCCCCTCCATGCAGTAGTATCTTCTGGAGCTACATGAATCATCGTCCTTCTGCCTCTGTCTCCCTGGTCTGATATTACAGGGTGCCTTTGTCAGCTCATCGGCGCCCCCCCCCCCCCCCCCCCCCCACCGTCTGATATTCCAGCGTGCCATTGTCAACACAATTGCTTAGTTCAGCTACTGTATTTATGCTAGGAGCTTGGTTCTGGTATTGTATTTGCATACTGAGGTTGGTTCTGCTGCTGATTTATGTATTGACGTTGATTCTGGACCTTTGTTTATGCTGTATGTTTGGTTATCTATGTACTAAGGTTGGTTCTGGTGCTGTATTTATGGTATGAGCTTGGTTTTGGTGCTGTATATATGCACTGAGCTTGGTTCTGGTGCTGTATTATGTTACAAACTTTGTTCTGGTGCTCTATATATGTGCTGAGGTTGGTTTGTGCTGCATTTATGTACTGAGCTTTGTTCTAGTATTGTTTCTATATATTGAGCTTGGTTCTGGTGCTGTATTTATGTTATAAGCTTGGTTATGTACTTATTCCATGAGTTGTTCTGGTATGCGTACACTGCTATCTTTTTGCTTTTGTATAAGTAGAATACCTGCAGATTTGCAGATTGCCTATCCGTACAATGCAAATACAGGAAGCTCTGTAGTGCATCAATGTTGTCGTACAAAAGGGAGGAGGGGAACGAGGAGGCGGAAGTCTCTCCAATCCTTGTATTCAGCTCAGCCTTTATCTAAAAGAAATGTCTGTTCTATTGAGGAGCTCACATTCGCAGGGCTATTCCTGCACACTGCAGTTTCTCTCACATCAGGGAGTAGCTCTTGCTCCTCACTCCAAAGCATGATTGCACACATAAAGAGGAGTATCCCCAGCTCTCCATACTGCAACATAGCTGCACAGATGAACTATTTCCTGCTCAGAGGCCTACTCTTCGTTCCCACCCCCTCTTAAAGCCACAGTTCTATTATACAGTAAAAATTTCACATAAAGCGCTGCTCTGGAGTATAATACAAGCTGTAACTCACAATCAGTACAGGATAGGTAATTCAATGTATTTACAAAGTTACTCAAAGTTCTGTGTAAATTATGTCCATATAAGCAATGTATGCAAAATAGTGAGTGCAGCTCTAGAGTGTATTACAGGACATAACTCAGGATCAGTACAGGATAAGTAATGTAATATGTGTACACAGGGACTCCACCAGCAGAATAGTGAGTGCAGCTCTGGAGTATAATACAGAATGTAACTCAGGATCAGTACAGGATAAGTAATGTATGTACACTGTGACTCCACCGGCAGAATAATGAGTGCAGCTCTGGAGTATAATACAGGATGTAACTCAGGATCAGTACAGGATAAGTAATGTATGTACACTGTGACTCCACCGGTAGAATAGTGAGTGTAGCTCTGGAGTATAATACAGGATGTAACTCAGGATCAGTACAGGATGAGTAATGTATGTACACAGTGACTCCAACAGCAAAATAGTGAATGCAGCTCTGGAGTATAATACAGGATGTAACTCAGGATCAGTACAGGATAAGTAATGTATGTACACTGTGACTCCACCGGCAGAATAATGAGTGCAGTTCTGCAGTATAATACAGGATGTAACTCAGGATCAGTACAGGATAAGTAATGTATGTACACAGTGACTACCAGCAGAATAGTGAGTGCAGCTCTGGAGTATAATACAGGATATAACTCAGGATCAGTACAGGAGAAGTAATGTATGTACACAGTGACTCCTCCAGCAGAATAGTGAGTGCAGCTCTGGAGTATAATACAGGATATAACTCAGGATCAGTACAGGATAAGTAATGTATGTACACTGTGACTCCACCAGCAGAATAATGAGTGTAGCTCTGGAGTATAATACAGGACATAACTCAGGATCAGTACAGGATATTTCTGTGTAAATGATGTCTATATCAACTGTAAATTGGTGTCTGAGCTGCAATGAAGTGATCAGTTTTAATAGGTTTCAGTGAAAGCAACTTCTCAAACAAACTAAACAAAACAAAAAAAAATCACACAGTACAGGAGGGATGTCAGTACCCCTTTTCCCCCTGTGGGATGCATGGCACTGGCCCAGTAACCACATCCCGAAGAAAAGGGATTTGTCAGATGTTTTTCCTGATTGTGCAGAGATCCTCCCTGTGGGATGGGGGCTCTCTTATTCCAGTAATTACACACTCGATTTCCACAAGCTTCAAAAAAGCCATGAAAAAGTCAGAAATCAAAGGAGGAGCATGTGATGCGTCAGATCTCCCTGTGCGGCTGTCACACATCAGCGGTGAAGTGACAATCAAACTTCAGTGAACACCTACACAGGCATTCAACAGCAGAGAAGAGATTTGAGCTTCACATATGACCACGCAAGGTGCGACTAATGTATCTTGGCTCGAGGAGGTTAGATTTTTGCCTAAACCGAGATGGCCACCATTATATCTCTGAAGGGGTTGTCACTTGACTTTCTCATAACCCTCAATGACTAATCTATTTATTTATGCAGTGACATGTTACCTCTAGATTTCTGTTTAAATAGGCAGATCTGCTGTTCTAGAATCTAAGAAATTTGATGGACTTTAATGGTGGCCATTATTGGGTACGGCAAGACAAGAGACAGATAAAACTGGTTGAATGGATGCTTTAACAGTGGTATTAATGCAATCATTTTTTGTATCAACCAAACCATAGCAAGACTGCAATGGAGACTTATTATTAGTGTTGAGAAAACCGAAGCAGTCAAATTCTGTTTAGGGTCAAACATTGCTAAATGTGCGGTTCGACGTGAACTCAAACCCCGGCCAGTTCATCTCAACCAAACCCACCTGTCACGTCTGCTTTGTGCATGCAATATCTGCAAACCAAAATATATTCTCTCTGGCAAAGTTCGCACCTCACTACCAGGAACCCCCTGCAGTACAAAGAAAAAAAAGACAAAGGAGGGAAACTTTCCCTAAGGAGAACAAGAGGTGACAACCCCTGCCTACTATTGGATGACCCGCCCTGATAAGGAGGCATCCACCATTGCCTGCTCCACTCATTAAACCTGATAAATAATAAAGGAAAAAGCACCATAAGAGTAACCCAAAACCTCAAAGAATATATTTCAGTAATAAATCTCAGAATGTATCTGAAGAACCACAGAAACCAGATCCAGAGATGTCCTCCTCCACAGCAGAATGAGATTTCACTAAGATTGACCAGCACAGAACCCAGGCCAGAAGAGAACTAAAAACCCTCCATAATTGCCCCAAGTTGTACACCAACAGCTGACACACCCATAGGAGTCGAAGAAGACCAAATGCACAGTCAAGCTCAGGGCTTATTTAGACAACCGTATATTGGCTGGGTATTCAAGCCAGCCGATATACGGAGTCTCTCTCTGCAGGGGAGGAGGCTGGAAGAGCCAGGAGCAGTGCTCTGAGCTCCTGCCCCCTCTGTGCCTCCTCTCCGTCCCTCTGCACTATTTGCAATGAGAAGATGTGGGACAGGGGCGGGGCTACGTTCCGGGAATTAGCTTCGCCCCCGTCGCGCGTCCCCTTATTGCAAATAGTGCAGAGGGACGGAGAGGAGGCACAGAGGGGGCAGGAGCTCAGAGCACTGCTCCTGGCTCCTCCAGCCTCCTCCCCCTGCAGAGAGGGATGCCGTATATCGGCCGGCGTGAATACGCGGCCGATATACGGTTGTCTGAATAAGCCCTCAAACTGACACAACACCACTAAATTACTTCTTCTACTTCGTCTCCTTCAATCATGGCCCCCACATTTTTTTAGGGGCTCCCTTACCAGAATAACAGCCAAAAGTAGTTCAATTATTTATAAAGGTTTTTGCGAGTTTTCATTCGAGCAAATAGATTTATGTCTGAAAAATCATCAGTTTTTGCCAATCCATTTTCTTCTGCCAGTAATGCTGACTTGTTCAGCCTTTCTTGTGATGTGGCGCTCCTCTGCCATGTTTTTAACATATTCACAGGTCTACTGAAGGACTTTTCTGCAGATGCCACTGTGACTTGTATGATGCAGAAGAGCCAAAGTGCCAGACAGAAATGTATAAATGTCCCTTGAAGGTTACAATTGTGAATAGCCTGAAGTAGACACAATGGGTGCTTTTCTTCATTAAAAACAGCTTTATAAATAATCTTTCTGTATACAATCTCTTCGAATAAATCCTCAGTCAAATCTTTCTTCAAACTTTGTACTGGATGTTTTACTATACTTTTTCATTTCTTCATTTCTAATATCCGTAAAGTTCAAGACCGGGCCAAACAAGTCACAGATTTTATCAACTGTGTGTCAGGAATTATAAAATCTAGAACAGGAAACAACTGAAATCTTACTTACCTCTGCAACCGCTGGAAATCCTCTTTCCTTGATGCTGACTGCCATGCCCTTTTTGGTGGGTCATGCGAAACGCCAACTTCTTTGGCAAATACCTTGTTTCCCGCCCAAAATAAGACCCTGTCTTAAATTAGTTTTCGCCCCAAAAGAGGCACTAGGTCTTATTTTTGGGAAAATCCTGCCTCCACAATGCGATGTCTGTGATTTGCTCATTCGAGCGCTGCATTGATTGCCTGAGCAGCGTTTGATGAACAAATCACAACCGTCACAGTGTGGAGGCGGGAGTTATGAATTAACTGAACCACGGCATGGCCAATATATAAATCCCACCTCCACAACGCGATGGCTGTGATTTGTTCTGCGACCGCTGCTCAGCCAATTAATGTAGCACTGGATAAACCAATCACAGCCATCGCATTGGTTCATCAAACGATGAATTGATTGGCTGAGTAGTGTTCAAGAACCAATCAGAGCTATTGCTTCCTGGAGGTGGGAATCCCATAACCAGGAAGTGATCTTCTGTGGGTGAATGAGGACTACAGGATGCACGACAAAGCTACACAAAGCAGCAGCAAAACTCAGACCAAACCTGCTAGGTAATTTATTCATTTTTATGTAATGCAGCTTGGGTTTATTTTTGGGGTAAGGCTTATATTGAAAACCTCCCCAAAAATCCTGAAAAATCAGGGTAGGGCTTATCTTCAGGGTAGATCTTATTTTTGGTGAAACATGGTAGTTTTGCCGCTTCGATTAATTTTTTCAGATGAATCACGCAGCTATTGTAATTCTTTTACTAAGTCTTCGACAAGAGTGCGTTCCAAATTGAATGTTATGCCTTTGTTTATAATAACATTTTTTTTGTCAATGCACTCCAGCACTTTGTTGGTGGAATTTCCACTACACACAAAAATAGACACTGACCTATCTTTTGGAGGTTTTATGCTGGCAAACATAGCCATTCACATGCAAATGACCATGTTTGCTAGCATACAAACCCTATGGTGCTGTGGAGTCATGTCAGGGACTGAGGGCTGTGATTGTTGTACTTACAGGGGTCACGGCAATCAGTTAGTTCTCCTCTGAAGCCGGCATTTTGCTTTAGTACAGTAAAGTGAGAAGTCGTCACTGCAGGGGAGAAGATGGGCTGTCAGTGTGGACCCAGTGAGTAAAATTACCTCCTCGGGTCCCAATCATGTCTCCACAGCACTTTAACGTAGGTTAGGTTGCTGTGGGGACATGACAGGGTAACGTATTCTGTGTTTTACCATTGGTATCAGAAAAATTATTTTCTCTCCTGGGCGTCCGGGCCCACTGGCAGGGCTGTCCCTACCCTCCATGAGCGGACCATAGCGTCAATATATGTGCTATGTAAATAAAGGTGAGTATTATGATAACTAAACGCATGCAAACACAGGGAGAACATACAAACCCCATGCAGATGTTATCTTTGGTCAGATTTGAGCCCAGGCTGCAGTGCTGCCCAGCAACAATACTAACTGCTGAGCCTCCATGCTTTTTCTTCCTTTGGAGAAAGAGGAGGAAGAAGGAGGAAGAAGAAGGAAGAAGAAGTATTGTAGCTCTGGGTCCTGAGTTCAAATCTGACCAAGAACAACATCTGCATGGAGTTTGTATGCTCTGTCCATATTTGGGAATCTTACTTCTTCATAATAATAATCACCATTATTTATATCGCACATACATTTATTGAGGCAAAGGAGAAGAAAAAGATAATCTGATCTGATTTATCCTCTCAGCTCTACTGCATGTCATTAAGCCCTGCAGAATATTTTGAGTGAAGAGTAGGACGAAGGTCCATTTAAAATCATTTATATGAGTTTGAACCATCATGGACAGTGAATAGCACTAGTGGAAGAACTCATTTCATAGACAATTGTGTGGGCTGTAGGCCTAAAAGACTCCATGATGTCTCTCTTGCTTGCATGTTATAATACTTAGTTACACACATATATAATTGTACGGTTTTCAACTTTTACCTAGATATATGTTAAATTTCACCTTGAGTAGCCAGCTGTAAATATTAATTGACCAAAACGGCCCACCACAAAGTTTCCTGTCTTGTTATCTATTCTTAAGATGTTTCTTGCCGAAAACATACTAACGATGTGGTTAGAAGGTATCTCAAGGACCAACATCTGCAGAAAGGAAGGCAAAAGATAAGAAATTGCCATGTATGTATATTAATTATGTTTGGCGTAAAGCCACTCGCTTTGTAAAATCCTATAAAATTCAGCACATAGCGTAATACATTTAGAATGCTTAGCACATAGCATGGTCTCTGTGTCTGCCGGTCAATATCTCTAATTTGGAGCCCGACAGCGTATGAAGGAAACCGTTGAATTTCCCTAACACAATACAGCCCAAAGACCTGTAAACGAGCAGAAGATGATCAGTATCCCAAGTGTATGAGATACATATGTTCCATACAATATTATACCATAGTACGCATGGAACTAAGTTTGACAGAAGAGTGAATTTAACAAAATATGCAATGGATAGCCACTTTATTACAGACCCCCATCTAGTAGCATGTCGGACCTCCTTTGGCCTTCAGATTCATAGCAATGCAACATAGCATAGAATATACTAAGTGTTAACATAAGCTTGCGGGAATGTCCACTAATGTGAACAGGAAGCTTCTTGCAGTTGCCACAAAACAGATTGAGGTACTGGCATGCTCAAAACAGTTGGCAGGAAGGGTTCATTGATTCGTGCTGCTTGGGCAATATTCTGACCACCCATCACCATGGGGCAACAGAAATCTGGATTCATCTGGCCACTGTTTAGTAATACAGTTTTTATGGTCTTTTACTTACTGGAATATACACCTTTCTGTTCGTCTTAGCAATGGTGCCGGGACTGGTCATCTGCTGTTATAGTCCATCCATGCGGAGGAACAATGAGTTATGCATTAAACACGTTAATTGGACACCAGACTTTTATTTGGCTACAGTTCCTTTAGAAACAAGTACCTGCAATAATAGTTGTGCAACCACAAATGATAACAGCCAATATAAAGTCCACTCTGGCCAGGAGTAGTAACTCATGCTAAATCCGAATTCACGCTAACAGGTAGCTCCTTTAGTATAGTTGTTAATATAATCTGAAGTTTCTGGTGATACTATAAGTAGAGGATAGGTCATCAGCAGTCTGCAACCTCGGATCCCTTATCGATCAGCTGTTTGCTGGATTCACTGTCACTGCAGACACAGCTGGAAGCAGACAGCTCTGTCCGTAGTGTAGTGGCCCAGTTTGGTAATGCAGGCACAGCTCACATTGGGAGCTGTGCCTGCAATAACAACCCCAGCTGCTACACTACTGATAGAGCTGGGTGCTTATGTCTCTTTCTGCAATGACTGTGGCTCTAGCAAATAGTTTATTGACAGACCCTCACCAATAAACTATTAACCACCTATTCAGAGAATCAGTCATCAGTAGTAAAGTTGTGAACAACCATTTTAAGATATGTGGCCTTGGGTGGCAGGCCAGCTGAGGCAGCAAACCTCAGCACATTCCACAGTCCTGACCATGGGTTATGTTGGGGTATGAGCAAGGGTTTGGATGGAAGAAATTTAACCCTCTCCAATCCACTGTCTGATGTCAGAAGACATTATGATTTAAGGCTGTACAGCTCCGGTGTTGGAAGACATCCGTCGGGGTTCTCTTACTGTATATTGCCAGCCTCTCTGCTGTCAGAGCCTATCCAATGTGTCACCTCATGCAGTACTGGCTTTAGCCAGCATATAGCGCCATTGTATAACGGCAGAAAAAGAGTAAGCCCCCCAGGAAAACCAGGATACAAATTGGATTGGAAAGGGTTAACATTGAATAACTGTTAAAAAATGAGGACAACCAACTAACGAAGCACTAGCCATTGCAAGGAAACTGGAAATGACCTGAAGGGGGCATCAGAGCAGGTTGGCCCACCCCTCCTTTCCATTGGGTGATTAACAGACGTGGGAGGAAGATAACCAGTCCGAAGTACACCATGCGAATGCGTTGAGAATGGACATAGACCAGACCCTTCTGTCTCAGGATGGTGGGATGTGTTGGCGTGAACCAGCATTTTTTTATTACCTCCCACGGGCCACCAATTTCCTTTTATCAGTCATTTCACACTGTACACCGGCAGTAATATTGCACTGGCACTTTACAGCCAGATCCCAGCCAGTCCATCAGCAAGAGGAATGAAGAAATCAATGAGCGGCAGTTTATTTTTAATGTGATAGAATATATACTGCCATGCCGGGAAGTTCCAGCTGCAAGGAATTGGTTATGTAATTACGGAGACCGAAAACCACCAAGCCGCAGGTGGACATACACAAAGAACTGCAGCGGATTTTCGAGGGGGCGTTTAATAGATTTCACTGTGTAGTCTACTTGTGCCAGAGCAATCATTGTACACTAATAGACAGGATAAAAAGGTGGAACCCCTCCCTTCCACAGGAACCCAGAGGGTAAAAGTGATTTGCCGAGCCAATATGTTGAGATGCTACACCTTGATATATATTGTACCTCAGTCAGGTCTGAACTGAAGTCCTTTACTTATAATTGGAACAGGTGTTCACAACACCATGCGAGACCTGTGCTCCTCCAATTATTCTCATGCTGGCAGCTGACTGACAACCTCATTTCCCTGCTCCGTCAGCCGCATCCTTCCTCATATCCTACTGTGCTGCGCTCCTGCTAAAAATATTTCCCAGTCTCCTCTAATGACCCCTACCTAATTGATAAGACTGTGCGCAGACGGAGTCAGATTCAATCATACGGTAACAGCCGGGACAGGAAAGTTGCAGAATTGAACAGACACACAGGCATACAGCAACACAGCAAGGGGCAATAAGGCAATGGGCAAAACATAGACATATAGGAGGTGGTCAAAAATATGGAAACACCATACAAAATGCATAAATTACATGGGACTATAAATCATATTTCAATAAGACTTGTAGAGACCCAATTTAAGTGGAGATAATATGACACAGATGCTTCCGGGCAGAAGTAAACATCTACCCGAGCAACAAGGTTCCATTGGTCAGGGGTTTGAGCTACTCAGCTGCTGTTACCAGCTGGCTCCCAAAACCACCCAGAGCAGGGCAAGGGGTGAAGTAAACACAAATCTAGTGGGAAAGCTCTCAGCCAAGCAGTGATCAAAAGGGTAACTCAGTGCTAATGATTAAAATCCAATGCCTTTCACACAGTGTTTCCATATTTTTGTCCACCATAGATATATATAGACATACACAGGCACAGGAAAGTGAGGCGGACACAGGTCATCTATCTTGTGTGCTTCAAACTTTTTGCATGTGTAGTGGCCCGAGGTCTATATATCTGGCCCCTCCATAACTGTCATACATGTAATATCTTCAATGTGGATGCTCTGTGTAGATTGTCTTGTCTTTAGTTATGTACATTGCACAGCTACAGCATGTAAGAGGTTAATGTCTATGAATGTCTGGGATATGTCTAGAAATTGTAACCAATTGTCATGTCACACGGGTATGTAAGATATAAATAGGAGTGCAGTGTGTGCAAGGTGAGGGGTCTTTTTCTTCAACAGAAGTGTGGAGGGAGACTGCCGGCCACATGGGGGTACCTTCAACCCTCATGTGGGGAAGAATGGAAACCAAGGAGAGTTACCCTGATGTTTTGGCTCCAGGATGCCTACCCTAAGTGAGAGTGAGAGAAGGAACCGCCATGCAGTATTCAAGTATCCACCTGCAACTTAGTGTCAGTAGAGTGTGTCTGTCCAGGAGCAGAGTCATACAGATAACTCAGACTGTAGGCCCAGTGTCATCCTGTGTCCCGCAGTGTGTGTGTCCAGGACAGTAGTCACACAGATAACCTAGACTGTAGGCCCGGTGTCATTCTGTGTTCTTCTACCTGACCTCGTTGAACTGTTCTTCCTGCACTGGTGTGTGAAGTTGTAAGGTGGAGAAGTAAAGTTATAGTCACTGACCATTCCCGGTGATTGAGTTTTCCTAAATCAGCTCTGTGTGTGGACTCTTTTATTTGCCTGTCGGACATCCATCGGAGTAAAGGAACGGTGGCATCACCCTTGACAACTCTTCAGATCCACCACACCATTATTCAGGTAACCGCTGTCTCAGCATTGCCTGGAAGAGGCCTAGCGGTGCCTTGGCTGAGGTTACAGGCGTCCCTCAGGGGAGGAGTTGCTAGAGCCACCGTGACAAGTGCAATCTTTACCCCGCCATCTCCCCAGCGTGCGCCTTGTGTCTCAGTTACTGCAGGACATTGAATATGTAATAGCAACATGTCAAAAGTTTTCATCCATTTCATCCAGGTACTGTTGTAAGGGCACCTGGGCAGGTTTCTTTAATCACTTAACGACCTCCAACTGTAAATTCATGTTGCTAATTGCTGGGCTCTGTGGAGCAGCTATGTAAATTTGAATTCTTCACTCAGCAGGTGATTGTATGGCCCAGAGGAGGGGAAAAACCTTAAATAGGTTACTAACAGCATCTGGTTCAGGTCCCAATTATGTCAACAGAGTGAAAGCCTTTTGTAGCACTGGTCAGGAAAGTTTGTTGCAGTAACAAACTTTCCTGGCATTTCGGTGGAGGAAAAGCCTTTCTGTGAGATTGGAATAGAGAAAACCAAAAAGTATTGTAAAGGAGCGCATTAACTCTGCATTACCTTCTTCTATTACAATCACTTATTCTATTTAGTAGGTATATGTGACTGTACAGTGTAAGGTGCATTTTTAGTAACTTATCTAGAAATAAATTAAATTTACAAGAGTCCGTTTACATGTAGTGAATTTTAGTGCAGATCTACCACAAAATCTGTAGCATATTTAGCGCTGTAGATTTTAGTATAGATCCACACCTAAATCTAAGTCAAAATCCAAACCATTTGGTGCACATTTTGATGTGGATTTTGACGCGGTTGTGCAGCTGATTTTAAATGAAGGGATGAAGTCTGTTGTGAATCCACAACAAAATCTGGATTAATGATGAAATGTGCAATTTGATGCAGCTTTCGGTGTCAATTTTCCACTGTGGAAAATCCTGACAAATTCTGCTACATGAGAATATACCCTTACATTAATTTTTTACATCCATTAGTTATTACATAAATTAATTAATGCAAGTAGCAATTCCATTTCTATAAAAATGATAAATTAAAAACATAAATTAAAACAATATGTTTAAACATTTATAGAATGACTATTATATTAGTAAGTCTCCCAAATTACTTGGAAACATGCAAAACTTTTCAAATGTGCTTCCAAAATAAACAAATGAAAATATTTTTTAAAAATGTGCACAATGTGTTTGTACATATTTAACATACTGCAGTTCAAAATAGGAAAAAAAAACTATTTTTTAAAAATTCTCCTCAAGTTTGGTGTTTATAATAAGTATTTGCAAATCACAGAGGTCTACTTTTATCACCTAAATAAAGTAAAATATGTGATGAAAAAACAGTGTCAGGATTACTTGGATGTGTAATTCCTTTACTGAGTTATTCTGTTTTAAAGTGGCACCATGTTTTTTAAAATTTGGCCTGGTTTTTAACCCTTTCCAATCCACTGTCTGACGTCTAAAGACATTACGGTTTAAGGCTGTACAGCTCTGATGTTGGAAGACGTCCGTCGGGGTTCTCTTACTGGATATTGCCAGCCTCTCTGTTGTCGGAGCCTATCCAACGCGTCGCCTCATGCAGTACTGGCTTTGGCCAGCACATAGCGCCGTTGTCTAATGGCAGAAAAAGAGTAAGCCCCCTAGGAAAACCAGGATACAAATTGGATTGGAAAGGGTTAAAAGCATGAACCAACTTGGTCTTAAAAGGGTTAATGATTCCAAAGTACTTGGGCAATTGGACGCAATTTGTTGGCCTCTGGTCAAACCTTTGGGATAGACAAACTGGCCATAAACAATGTTCTGTCACATCCAGAAACAGACATGGGACGCCCCATTGTGATGCTCTATAACTTACAACACTGGGAACGAAATGCGTATAGAAATCGGTGATACTTCTCACCAAACAGTAGCATAGGTTGCAGCTAGTAGACAGTCTCTGCTGGAAGTGGTCTCAGTACAGGGAGCCTTCAACAACATCAGTCTAAGCTCTGAGCTTCCTAAGTTGCTTGCAGAAAGATGATACAATGAACCACTGTTTTCCCCTCACAAGTCGGCGTCTCACTCTGACTCACCGTTGAGGCCATGCAAGAGGCCACGTTGCGTACATGAATCCTATTTATCACACACTCCTCTCACAAAATCACCTGCCAACATTACCTACGTATTACATTAGGTCAAGAGAATAAAATTTAAAGAGACAGGAACCCTACACAGTAATTATAGTGGCCCAGAGCAACAGGGCCCCTCAAAAATGCATGCTATATGTAGTCTGTATTGTCTTGTATTGTCTTGTATATTGTCTTCGAATGTGGAATGATTCAGCAAAATGTGTATTGGTGTTTGCAGGAATGAAAGGGTTAATGTCTGCAAATGAGTTGCCCCTGTCTGAAAAAGTATCCTGTGATTGTTCCCAGCAAGAGAAACCATGTAATCTTGTAGATATGATACCTTTTAATGGCTAACAAAAATACATGATGTAATAATAGCGAGCTTCTGAACCAACACAGGGTTCTTCTTCAGGCTTATGGATTAGATTTAAAGAGGCATGCATATTTATACACACTTATAACATACATACTTATGACAAGGCACAGATATGGATGTGATTGGTTCGCACTTAAAAGGAATTCTGCGACAGCAAACAAGCTTTTTTTGTCTAGGCACTGATAGCGGAGTGAAAGTTTATGGTCCCTGAATTACTGTTGGGGGGGGGGAGGTCATCAGGCAAGAAATGCTACAAGAGGTACACAAACATTTTTAACTAAACACTGATAAGGGAGTAGAAGTTTATGGTTCCTGAATTACTGTTGATGGGGATCTTATCTGTATAATAAATGTCTCACACTTCCCATTCACGCATAAATCCAGGGGAATAATTTAACCCCGTATTCAGCGTGTCAAAGGTCGTTATCAATTTATACTCCCAAATTCTTCTGTGGTTTTGCGACTTGAAACCACCCTTCAATATCAAAACTCTCATATCTCCTATGTCATGTTATTCACATGTTCCTCGTCCAATGTTGTGTACCTGATCATGTGCAGTAAATGTCCTGTTGGGGGTCTTTATGTTGGAGAAACGGGACAGAAACTGAAAGCAAGGATGAGATCTCATCGCCACACGATAAAACACAAAAAAAGAAAGTTGCACTTCTCTGACCGTAGACATGACATAGGAGATATGAGAGTTTTGATATTGAAGGGTGGTTTCAAGTCACAAAACCACAGAAGAATTTGGGAATATAAATTGATAACAACCTTTGACACGCTGAATACGGGGTTAAATTGTTCCCCAGGATTTATGCGTGAATGGGACATTATACAGATAAGACCCCCATCAACAGTTATTCAGGGACCATAAACTTTCACTCCCTTATCAGTGTTTAGCTAAAGATGTTTGTGTACCTCTTGTAGCATTTCTAGCCTGCCCGACCTCCCCCCCCCCCCAACAGTAATTCAGGGACCATAAACTTTCACTCCGCTATCAGTGCCTAGACAAAAAACGTTTGTTTGCTGTTGCAGAATTCCTTTTAAGTGCGAACCAATCACATCCATATCTATGCCTTGTCATAAGTATGTATGTTATAAGTGTGTATAAATATCCATGCCTCTTCAGATCCAATCCATAAGCCTGAAGAAGAACCCTACGTTGGTTCGCAAGCTCGCTATTATTACATCATGTATTTTTGTTAGCCATTAAAAGGTATCATATCTACAAGATTACGTCGTTTCTCTTGCTGAGAACAATCACATTTATCTCTACTGGCTAACACGGTACCAGATCCTTGTTTTCATTATAAAAAGTATCGTTTTATGTTGTGTTTGTGGTCACCTGACCATGCTTGATATTAATGTCTACAGAATGTGAGTAAGGAGTAGGTTGTTTTGCAAGAGGAGCGGGCAGGAGCCAGAGTTGCTTGGACTCCCACAGACACTGACTGGTCTGTGCATGGAATGATGGAAGAAGCTGAGCGGTATATTAGAAGTTGCCCTGGGACTACTACACCCAGGAGTTCCCCTGAATGAACAGATGTAAAGAGTGTGCCAAACAGCGCTGAGTGCCACCTTTAGGACTGTATGGTGACCGGTTGAGAGTTCGTAGAAGTAGTAAACAGTTATTTACCGAGTCATGCTGATAAAGAGGACTGTGGGCCCAATATTCATCCTGAGATTTTCCTCCCTGTCATCTCACCCGTTGTGCCTGCACCAGTGAACTGTATTGGTTTTTGTATTACGTTAGACTGTTACTGTTGGATTGTTAAGTAAAGATAGCACTGCCAACCATTCCTGGCTTTGCTTTTATACAATTTCCCCTGTGTGTGCACCATTTGTTTCACCATCAAACAGATTCACAGCAGAGGACGGAGCGGTGGCGTCACACGTGACCAAAGACTGAAGGTAAACTACAGTTTGGTTACCCCCCCATTTAATAGCCTGCCCTCGGTTCCTTGGATGGGTCCCCTTGCTACCCTCGGAGTGGAAGATGGTAGAGCCTTATGATAAGGCCCAAACTTTACCCCGCTGTCTCCAAGGCTGAAGGCCTGCTCCTCGGACACTACACAATGATGGCTGAAATAAAGGGGCAGAAGTTCTGTTCGTTATTTCCCGATGCTTTTTAGCAGCTCAAGTCTGAGGCACAGAATTCTGTAGATATCTATGCGTCTGTCTTCAGTTGCCGCATAGGTGAGCACTGCAGCCGCTCCATTTTAATGGTTAGTGAGGCTCCCAGCATCCAGACACCACTGATCAAAACTTTTGACATAAATCCTCTGGAAAACAATTGTGTTTCCAGGAACTGAAGATGGAAAAAGCAAAGGGCTGAATGGCAAAAAAATGGATGAAGACAATCACAGATAGGATAAGCCATCAGTATTGAATTGATGGGGGACAACCCCAAAACCACACTTCAGAGTTATTAAGGTTTTCTAAGCACGGTGCTGTACATTTTGTAATGATCATGTCTGCTATCGTGGCTCATTCACTTGAATAGGACTGAGCTGCAACGCCATAATTAAAAAAAATTCACATTGTGTGCATCAGCCATTCTTTTCTTTGAAAGGATTTCACCAAGAACCAGCCTCCAAGCCGTCACCCAGTCAAGTCTACAGATAGGCTTATTTGAAGCATGTACGAAAAAATAAGCCTAAGCCCCTACCTAGACAAGATCGTGCATGACAATAGTCTCCAATTGTGAGTTGATAGCATTTTGATTAATGTGAAAAAATGACTGTAACACTAAAAACCGACCACTGATTAATCCCCAACGTCTTATTACTGAGATGCAGATACCGAGACCGGCCTGGTAGGATGATCTCCAGCTTTGTGTCATTGGGAATATTTATTTGTATCGAAGACAAGAGATTCGCTGACAGGTGGACTTGGTATGCAAAAATGCACACATCAAACAGTGGACAGCTGGGGAGAGGGTGGAAACAAGGATTTCAAAAGATGGTCTGAATGCTATTTTAACTCATTTCTTTCCTAGTTATTCTTTGTTTTATACCAGTAAAAGACAAAAAACTGCTTACAATGAGGGGCGTGCACAGAAGGAGCGGGGGCCTCATCACAAAACGATAGCGGGACCATCTTCTCTATAGATACTGGTTTATTCCACCATACCTTCCAGTCTAGTGATTGAAGACTCTTGGGCTGTTTAACCTATTCTAGGGCCAAGAGGCGTAACTTGCAGCATCCAAATCTGTATCAGGTCTATAGTATACCACCGGCCCGGCTAATAATTTACTCTTAAGGCCCGTGCCAGTATTTATTTTTTACTGGTCATGTTAATGAAAAATAATTACCTGTTGTGATCACCTTAGACTGGGCAACAACCCTATCATCAAGCGTTGTAACTCACTGTGAAGCTCTGGTTGGGATGGCATGTTACTGCAGCTCACAGAAGATCCTCATTCCTCCCAGCGTCTGCGTTCCTGCATGTACTGTACGCAGTGTGAAGGAGTCAGGATCTTCTGTTTCATCCCGACTGGAGCTTCACAGTGAGTTACAGCACTTGATGACAAGGTTGCTGTTAGCAAGAGGGGAGGGCACCAAGAAGGGGTGCTATTATTACTGGAGCCACCCAAAAGGGCACTATTACTATTGGGGAAAGTGAGATGGGGCACTATTACAATTAAGACCATTGAGAAGGGGCACTATTAATACTGTGGCCCCTGGAATAATGGAGGTTATAACATATGTCATGAAAAGCCTCACCCCTTAGTAAAACTAAACCCCCTAACTATACCCCCACTTTTTTTTAAACCTTGGGCAGTATTTTTTATAATCAGGGCCCCCACCTACCATGTGCCATTTGTAATACAGTGTAGCAGAGAGCATTTTAGACCCTCCGCAGAGACCAGGTTCAATTGCTACCTCTGCCCCCCCTATAGCTCCACTGCCTGTTGCAGGCTTAAACTACTTACATACAGGCCTGCACCTCAGTCAGTCTGCTTCTTTAATACACTTTTTTATTACTGCGTCTGACACTAAAGAGGTTACAGGGATTGCTGTAGCTGTGTAAGGAGGGAGCCCAGATTCGAGTTTGTGCTGTAATAAGCTCTGTTATGGTTCCTATAGATATGTAATTTGGATGATATAAGAGCAACCTCTTCTAGCTCTCCTAAATTACTACAGTTTGTGTATTTCTCTATGGAGTGTAGTATGCGACTTTCCATTGGCTGCAGTGGTCAGGTAGGAGATCTGGAGGACTTGAGATCACAGAGAGCTGCAAGTTGGAGAGCAATTTCAGTGGTATTGAGCCTTAGGAGAGACAGCATTGCAGGGAGAGAGAGAGCTGCCAAAGGTGTAAACTAATTGGCTTGAGGAGCCATGGAGGATGTGTTTTGTTGAATCTATGCCTTTTAAAGAAGGAACAGTTGCACAAGAAAGGAAGCAGACAGTGTTTGAGAAGCGCAGCTCTACAAATCATAATACCCCCAGCAGATATCCAAGGTCCCGTCACCTACGTTATGGTACTGAACACGCTAGAGATATGTAAGTGAGGAGGGCCCTCAGGAAAAGGCCCGACATGTGCCCACAAGTAGTGACTTAAAAGCAGGCCTGTCAGTTAAAATATGCAAGCTCGAGCCGACATCAGAGGAAGACATATTGATCTGCCGATTGTGAACAAGTTATTGGACAACACCTGCATTAATTTCAGACTGTGTTGGGTTGAAACACTCAGTGGTAGTACCATGTGTGAAACGCGTTGCTGATCTCTGTGATTTATAACAGATTGTTACCCTTCCCCACTCATGTTAGAGTTAAGCATATTCTTAGAATCAATTAGATTGTCTAATGTTTCTACAAAACAGCATATTACTTATCTATTATCAGAAGCTTCTACGGAAACTTCATCTCCAAGTTGATTTGATAAAATAAAGAACTATATGTTTTTGTACGTCTAGCGTCCGCATCGTACCCCGCTTCCTGTGTCGCCTGCCCCTACTGCGACAGCTGCTCAACAACTGTTTGAAAGTATTTCATGTTGTGAGTAGGATCTTAAGTTAGAAATCAAAGATTCTTTGATACAGCGGGACAGAAAAGTCTGCGCTGAATACAGAGGGAGAATCCATAGAAGAGAACAAGCATTTCATTTTAGTATTTTAGTTTTTTTTAAACTAATAATGTCACATTGCTCCGGTTTTTCTCGAATCTAGAATTATATATTTATGTTTTTACAAGAAAGTCTGTGCTGGTTGACTTATAAAAAAAAGTTCACGTACAACTTAAAGGGACATAGCCCTATAGAGATTTGTGCTGTATTGATTAGATACGCCTTCAACCCTTTCATGATCAAGGGTCAATGATGCTCTGGCTCTGTTGTTCATATTCTGCAGTTCTGGTATTCCCACTTTCAAAGAAATCATTACTTTTTTATTTTTATGGCAACGTAGTTACAGGGGGGTACTTGTTATTTGTGGGATGACAGGTAGTTTTTATTGCTTTCATTTTGGGGGTACATGTGGCTTTTTTTTATTCAATTTTTTTTTAAAGACGAGGTAACCAAAAAATTAACTATTTTAATAATTAGTAAGGATATTTTAATAAATAGGACCTTTTCCGGATGCAGCAATACCAGTTTTTAACATTATTTTTCTCTTTTTGATGCGACTGAGAAAAGTGTTGTTTTTTTTTACTTTTCTTTATTGTAATAATAAAAATGTCCTTACTTATTTCTACTTTTTTTTCATTACTCATAGGGGACTTGAACTTGTAATACTATGCTATTGCATGACACTGTATTTTAAAGGCATCCTATTAAGCGATGTCCTATTAAAAACACTCTGGTCTTTGAGGGGTTAATATTTGGCTTAACTGCTTCAAAGCAGCTGAATGAAAAGCAAGAGCATCACTAGTCAAATGAGCCACAGGGCAAATTTTGGACTTGTCCCCCCTCTTATACTGTTATACAGTAATAGTGCTCCTCCATTATGCCTCATATACTAATAGTGCCTCCTGTATTTACCTCTACAGCAATAGTTCCTCCAATGAGCCTGCATACAGCATTAGTGCCTCATTTATGCTCCATATGGTAATAACGCTCATATAGTAAGAAATCCCCCATTGTGCCCCCTTATACTAAAACTGCCGTCAGAATTTTTCCAAACAGAAATTGTACCTCCAATGTGCCCCATAGAGTAATAGTATGGCTTTGTGTCCCCATACGGTAAAGGCTCATTTAGATACAACGATTATCGCCCATCATTCGCTCAAAAGACGGATTTTGAGCGATAATCGTTGTGTGTAACTGCACTTACATCGTGCAGTTTTCGTTATGCACGCTGAAAGACGACGATGAGCCTTATCACAGATTCACAGTGGGATACAGCTGATACTATTGTTTCAGCTGTATCCCGCTCCCTGATCACAGGCTGAGTATGAAGAACAGAGCGGTCAAGCTAGAGCCATGGCCGGGTAGGGAAATCATTAGAAGAGGCACACGGTGGCATATTTTAGTAGCCTTAAGAGAGGTTATTAACAGTAACACAGTCGTGACACGAATAGTGCTTCACCGCCCAGAAGATCAGCCCCTTTGCAGCGACTGAGACACAAGGCACACCACTGAGGAGATGGCAGGGGCAGTTGTTAGGGTCGTCACGGTGGCACTACCAAACTCCTTCTCTGAGGGGTGCATGCGACCCCGGCCAAGGCACCACTAGGCCTCCTCCAGGTAACGCTATGACAGCGGTTACCTGAATAAATGGTGTAGTGGGCTTGAATAAAGATGTCATAGGTGACGCCACCATTCCTTACTCCACAGGATGTCCGACGGGAAAAGTAAGACAGTCCACACACAGATATTTGACAACTTCAGTCACTGAAAATGGTCAGAGACTGGAACTTTACTTATAGAGATTATAACTTCACACACCAGTGCAGGAAGAACAGGTTAATGAGGTCAGGGAGGAGAACACAGGATGAAACCGGGCCTACATTCTAAGTTATCTACATGACTCCGCTCCTGGACACGCACACTGGAGGCGGACACAATACTTTACTGACACTCACTTGCAGACAGGTGTCTGAATACTCCTTCTCTGTTTCTCTCCTAGGATAGGGGTCCTGGGGTTACGTAATCCGGGAACCTCTATTCCTCTTCCAAGCGGCCGGTACTCTCCCTCTACACACTACCATTGAAAAAAAATGGAACTCCTTCATTCTCCCCTTACACTCCTATTTATACCTTACATACCCACGTGACATGACAATTGGTTACAATTTCCAGACATATCCCAGACATTCACAGACATTAACCTCTTACATGCTGCAGCTGTGCAAAACACATAACTAAAGACAGGACAATTTGCACAGAGCATCCACATAAAAAACATGACATGTATGAAAGTTATGGAGGAGCCAGATATATGTACTTCGGGCCACTATACCTTCATAGGAGCAAATGTCCAGCAGTACACCAGAGTTGGCCTAGCAGTATCAAGGAGGCCGCAGAGATCTTGGCGGTGGCCAGTTAGTGCCTGAGAGAATGCTATCCCCATGCCGGGAAAGCAGCGCAGAGCTCAAAGATGCAGCACCAGGAAAAAAGTGAGTCTAAAAGACTGATTCTTAAAATGGGGGTGGCTGTGGAGGACAGAGAGCAGTGATAGAACCCTGAGGATGGGGGCCAATGCTGGAGAAACAAAAGCAAGCCACGTGGGGGGAGAGGGAGTCTCCCTCTCTGAATTGGACTCAGTCATGGAAGTCGCCACCAGCATTATGGATCTGGATTCGAAGTTGCCAGACAAGTGAGCAGTCTTTTAGGTCCACCAATATCCCAATACCTCTTATGAGAGAGAAAAGAGTAAGGTATAAGTCCAGGGATTTTGGTCGTATATCTGCATATTCTGTTGTAACTTGGTCTGGTTGTTCTCCCTTGGCTCATGGTGCATTGAGGGTTGAGAAAGATACAGATGAATTTCAGATCTTGAACTTGTGAAGTAAGATCTTGAGTGAAAGGGATATTAATCTCTTGAAAAGGGAGCTACTAAATTTGACCTCTCTTCTTGGGTAAAGGATGTGTCTCTTTTCACACATAAGCTTAGATGGCACAAATTTTTAGCAAGACACGATTGTAATGTCACCTGAACACGATAAAAATATTATTATAAAATCATCTGACAAAAGAGGGAATATGGTGATTCTGGATCGGGATCCACATGTTAGAATGCATAGGCAGATTTTGGATAATCCGAATACCTACAGGGTCCTTGACTCTGATCCCTCTGACCTTTTCTCCTTTGAAAGGACGCCCGATAGTCTCGGGCATTTGACAAAATATTAATATATATCTTGATAAAATCTAGAGATGAGCGAACGTACTCGTCCGAGCTTGATATTCGTGCGAATATTAGGGTGTTCGGGATGCTCGTTACTCGTAACGAGTACCACGCGGTGTTCCGGTTACTTTCAGTTTCCTCTCTGAGACATTAGCGTGCTTTTCTTGCCAATTGAAAGACAGGGAAGGCATTACAACTTCCCCCTGTGACGTTCAAGCCCTATACCACCCCCCTGCTGTGAGTGGCTGGGGCGATCTGATGTCACCCGAGTATAAAAATCGGCCCCTCCCGCGGCTCGCCTCAGATGTCTTGTGAGTTAGCTGAGGGACAGTGGTATCGTGCTGGAGCTGCTGTAGGGAGAGCGTTAGGAGTGAGTGTAGGCTTCAAGAACCCCAACGGTCCTTCTCAGGGCCACATCTAATAGTGTGCAGTACTGTGTTAGCACTGTATATTTTTTTTTGTTTTCAAAATTGGATCTGCAGAGCATTGCGCCCTGCAATAGGGACAGAAGTGGTGGTTAGGCAGGGAGAGTGTTAGCAGTGAGTGTAGGCTTCAAGAACCCCAACAGTCCTTTCTAGGGCCACATCTATCCGTGTGCAGTACTGTCCAGGCTGCTGTTAGCAGTGTTGCATATTTTTTTTTTTTCTCAAAACCGGCTGTACAGACCATTGCACCCGGCATTAATACTACAGGGATAGAATTGTGTAGGCAGGGCCAGAAGACATACATTATTCATTGAATAGACGCAGTGTGGCTTGTCCTTTGAAAAATAAGGGAAAAAATTCTATTTCGCCTGCCTCTGACAGTTCTCAGGGCTCTGGGTACGTGTGTGCTGCGTGCAGAACGTAAAAAAAAATCAGACGCAGCCAGCTACGTTTTACTGCAGGCTTGCGCCAATTTCTTTCCTGCATGGGAAATCCCTGATCTGCTGGAGCCAATAACTTTGCATCACTGCAGTGCTGTGACACATTTGCAGGGCCACAACACAGTTATTAAACTTAGTAGTATTCATTGAATACACGCAGTGTGGCTTGTCCTTTGAAAAACAAGGGAAAAAATTCTATTTTGGCTGCAGGCTTGCGCCAATTTCTTTCCTGCATGGGAAATCCCTGATCTGCTGGAGCCAATAACTTTGCATCACTGCAGTTCTCTGACACATTTGCAGGGCCACAACACAGTTATTAAACTTAGTAGTATTCATTGAATACACGCAGTGTGGCTTGTCCTTTGAAAAACAAGGGAAAAAATTCTATTTTGGCTGCAGGCATGCGCCAATTTCTTTCCTGCATGGGAAATCCCTGATCTGCTGGAGCCAATAACTTTGCATCACTGCAGTTCTCTGACACATTTGCAGGGCCACAACACAGTTATTAAACTTAGTAGTATTCATTGAATACACGCAGTGTGGCTTGTCCTTTGAAAAACAAGGGAAAAAATTCTATTTTGGCTGCAGGCTTGCGCCAATTTCTTTCCTGCATGGGAAATCCCTGATCTGCTGGAGCCAATAACTTTGCATCACTGCAGTTCTCTGACACATTTGCAGGGCCACAACACAGTTATTAAACTTAGTAGTATTCATTGAATACACGCAGTGTGGCTTGTCCTTTGAAAAACAAGGGAAAAAATTCTATTTTGGCTGCAGGCTTCCGCCAATTTCTTTCCTGCATGGGAAATCCCTGATCTGCTGGAGCCAATAACTTTGCATCACTGCAGTTCTCTGACACATTTGCAGGGCCACAACACAGTTATTAAACTTAGTAGTATTCATTGAATACACGCAGTGTGGCTTGTCCTTTGAAAAACAAGGGAAAAAATTCTATTTTGGCTGCAGGCTTGCGCCAATTTCTTTCCTGCATGGGAAATCCCTGATCTGCTGGAGCCAATAACTTTGCATCACTGCAGTTCTCTGACACATTTGCAGGGCCACAACACAGTTATTAAACTTAGTGGTATTCATTGAATACACGCAGTGTGGCTTGTCCTTTGAAAAACAAGGGAAAAAATTCTATTTTGGCTGAAGGCTTGCGCCAATTTCTTTCCTGCATGGGAAATCCCTGATCTGCTGGAGCCAATAACTTTGCATCACTGCAGTTCTCTGACACATTTGCAGGGCCACAACACAGTTATTAAACTTAGTAGTATTCATTGAATACACGCAGTGTGGCTTGTCCTTTGAAAAACAAGGGAAAAAATTCTATTTTGGCTGCAGGCTTGCGCCAATTTCTTTCCTGCATGGGAAATCCCTGATCTGCTGGAGCCAATAACTTTGCATCACTGCAGTTCTCTGACACATTTGCAGGGCCACAACACAGTTATTAAACTTAGTAGTATTCATTGAATACACGCAGTGTGGCTTGTCCTTTGAAAAACAAGGGAAAAAATTCTATTTTGGCTGCAGGCTTGCGCCAATTTCTTTCCTGCATGGGAAATCCCTGATCTGCTGGAGCCAATAACTTTGCATCACTGCAGTTCTCTGACACATTTGCAGGGCCACAACACAGTTATTAAACTTAGTAGTATTCATTGAATACACGCAGTGTGGCTTGTCCTTTGAAAAACAAGGGAAAAAATTCTATTTTGGCTGCAGGCTTGCGCCAATTTCTTTCCTGCATGGGAAATCCCTGATCTGCTGGAGCCAATAACTTTGCATCACTGCAGTTCTCTGACACATTTGCAGGGCCACAACACAGTTATTAAACTTAGTAGTATTCATTGAATACACGCAGTGTGGCTTGTCCTTTGAAAAACAAGGGAAAAAATTCTATTTTGGCTGCAGGCTTCCGCCAATTTCTTTCCTGCATGGGAAATCCCTGATCTGCTGGAGCCAATAACTTTGCATCACTGCAGTTCTCTGACACATTTGCAGGGCCACAACACAGTTATTAAACTTAGTAGTATTCATTGAATACACGCAGTGTGGCTTGTCCTTTGAAAAACAAGGGAAAAAATTCTATTTTGGCTGCAGGCTTGCGCCAATTTCTTTCCTGCATGGGAAATCCCTGATCTGCTGGAGCCAATAACTTTGCATCACTGCAGTTCTCTGACACATTTGCAGGGCCACAACACAGTTATTAAACTTAGTAGTATTCATTGAATACACGCAGTGTGGCTTGTCCTTTGAAAAACAAGGGAAAAAATTCTATTTTGGCTGCAGGCTTGCGCCAATTTCTTTCCTGCATGGGAAATCCCTGATCTGCTGAAGCCAATAACTTTGCATCACTGCAGTTCTCTGACACATTTGCAGGGCCACAACACAGTTATTAAACTTAGTAGTATTCATTGAATACACGCAGTGTGGCTTGTCCTTTGAAAAACAAGGGAAAAAATTCTATTTTGGCTGCAGGCTTGCGCCAATTTCTTTCCTGCATGGGAAATCCCTGATCTGCTGGAGCCAATAACTTTGCATCACTGCAGTTCTCTGACACATTTGCAGGGCCACAACACAGTTATTAAACTTAGTAGTATTCATTGAATACACGCAGTGTGGCTTGTCCTTTGAAAAACAAGGGAAAAAATTCTATTTTGGCTGCAGGCTTCCGCCAATTTCTTTCCTGCATGGGAAATCCCTGATCTGCTGGAGCCAATAACTTTGCATCACTGCAGTTCTCTGACACATTTGCAGGGCCACAACACAGTTATTAAACTTAGTAGTATTCATTGAATACACGCAGTGTGGCTTGTCCTTTGAAAAACAAGGGAAAAAATTCTATTTTGGCTGCAGGCTTGCGCCAATTTCTTTCCTGCATGGGAAATCCCTGATCTGCTGGAGCCAATAACTTTGCATCACTGCAGTTCTCTGACACATTTGCAGGGCCACAACACAGTTATTAAACTTAGTGGTATTCATTGAATACACGCAGTGTGGCTTGTCCTTTGAAAAACAAGGGAAAAAATTCTATTTTGGCTGAAGGCTTGCGCCAATTTCTTTCCTGCATGGGAAATCCCTGATCTGCTGGAGCCAATAAATTTGCATCACTGCAGTTCTCTGACACATTTGCAGGGCCACAACACAGTTATTAAACTTAGTAGTATTCATTGAATACACGCAGTGTGGCTTGTCCTTTGGAAAACAAGGGAAAAAATTCTATTTTGGCTGCAGGCTTGCGCCAATTTCTTTCCTGCATGGGAAATCCCTGATCTGCTGGAGCCAATAACTTTGCATCACTGCAGTTCTCTGACACATTTGCAGGGCCACAACACAGTTATTAAACTTAGTAGTATTCATTGAATACACGCAGTGTGGCTTGTCCTTTGAAAAACAAGGGAAAAAATTCTATTTTGGCTGCAGGCTTGCGCCAATTTCTTTCCTGCATGGGAAATCCCTGATCTGCTGGAGCCAATAACTTTGCATCACTGCAGTTCTCTGACACATTTGCAGGGCCACAACACAGTTATTAAACTTAGTAGTATTCATTGAATACACGCAGTGTGGCTTGTCCTTTGAAAAACAAGGGAAAAAATTCTATTTTGGCTGCAGGCTTCCGCCAATTTCTTTCCTGCATGG
Source organism: Eleutherodactylus coqui (assembly GCF_035609145.1). Lineage (NCBI taxonomy): Eukaryota > Metazoa > Chordata > Amphibia > Anura > Eleutherodactylidae > Eleutherodactylus > Eleutherodactylus coqui. The sequence continues at coordinate 24,478,044 of NC_089847.1, read as the reverse complement.
GAAATCCCTGATCTGCTGGAGCCAATAACTTTGCATCACTGCAGTTCTCTGACACATTTGCAGGGCCACAACACAGTTATTAAACTTAGTAGTATTCATTGAATACACGCAGTGTGGCTTGTCCTTTGAAAAACAAGGGAAAAAATTCTATTTTGGCTGCAGGCTTGCGCCAATTTCTTTCCTGCATGGGAAATCCCTGATCTGCTGGAGCCAATAACTTTGCATCACTGCAGTTCTCTGACACATTTGCAGGGCCACAACACAGTTATTAAACTTAGTAGTATTCATTGAATACACGCAGTGTGGCTTGTCCTTTGAAAAACAAGGGAAAAAATTCTATTTTGGCTGCAGGCTTGCGCCAATTTCTTTCCTGCATGGGAAATCCCTGATCTGCTGAAGCCAATAACTTTGCATCACTGCAGTTCTCTGACACATTTGCAGGGCCACAACACAGTTATTAAACTTAGTAGTATTCATTGAATACACGCAGTGTGGCTTGTCCTTTGAAAAACAAGGGAAAAAATTCTATTTTGGCTGCAGGCTTGCGCCAATTTCTTTCCTGCATGGGAAATCCCTGATCTGCTGGAGCCAATAACTTTGCATCACTGCAGTTCTCTGACACATTTGCAGGGCCACAACACAGTTATTAAACTTAGTAGTATTCATTGAATACACGCAGTGTGGCTTGTCCTTTGAAAAACAAGGGAAAAAATTCTATTTTGGCTGCAGGCTTCCGCCAATTTCTTTCCTGCATGGGAAATCCCTGATCTGCTGGAGCCAATAACTTTGCATCACTGCAGTTCTCTGACACATTTGCAGGGCCACAACACAGTTATTAAACTTAGTAGTATTCATTGAATACACGCAGTGTGGCTTGTCCTTTGAAAAACAAGGGAAAAAATTCTATTTTGGCTGCAGGCTTGCGCCAATTTCTTTCCTGCATGGGAAATCCCTGATCTGCTGGAGCCAATAACTTTGCATCACTGCAGTTCTCTGACACATTTGCAGGGCCACAACACAGTTATTAAACTTAGTGGTATTCATTGAATACACGCAGTGTGGCTTGTCCTTTGAAAAACAAGGGAAAAAATTCTATTTTGGCTGAAGGCTTGCGCCAATTTCTTTCCTGCATGGGAAATCCCTGATCTGCTGGAGCCAATAAATTTGCATCACTGCAGTTCTCTGACACATTTGCAGGGCCACAACACAGTTATTAAACTTAGTAGTATTCATTGAATACACGCAGTGTGGCTTGTCCTTTGGAAAACAAGGGAAAAAATTCTATTTTGGCTGCAGGCTTGCGCCAATTTCTTTCCTGCATGGGAAATCCCTGATCTGCTGGAGCCAATAACTTTGCATCACTGCAGTTCTCTGACACATTTGCAGGGCCACAACACAGTTATTAAACTTAGTAGTATTCATTGAATACACGCAGTGTGGCTTGTCCTTTGAAAAACAAGGGAAAAAATTCTATTTTGGCTGCAGGCTTGCGCCAATTTCTTTCCTGCATGGGAAATCCCTGATCTGCTGGAGCCAATAACTTTGCATCACTGCAGTTCTCTGACACATTTGCAGGGCCACAACACAGTTATTAAACTTAGTAGTATTCATTGAATACACGCAGTGTGGCTTGTCCTTTGAAAAACAAGGGAAAAAATTCTATTTTGGCTGCAGGCTTGCGCCAATTTCTTTCCTGCATGGGAAATCCCTGATCTGCTGGAGCCAATAACTTTGCATCACTGCAGTTCTCTGACACATTTGCAGGGCCACAACACAGTTATTAAACTTAGTGGTATTCATTGAATACACGCAGTGTGGCTTGTCCTTTGAAAAACAAGGGAAAAAATTCTATTTTGGCTGAAGGCTTGCGCCAATTTCTTTCCTGCATGGGAAATCCCTGATCTGCTTGAGCCAATAACTTTGCATCACTGCAGTTCTCTGACACATTTGCAGGGCCACAACACAGTTATTAAACTTAGTAGTATTAATTGAATACACGCAGTGTGGCTTGTCCTTTGAAAAACAAGGGAAAAAATTCTATTTTGGCTGCAGGCATGCGCCAATTTCTTTCCTGCATGGGAAATCCCTGATCTGCTGGAGCCAATAACTTTGCATCACTGCAGTTCTCTGACACATTTGCAGGGCCACAACACAGTTATTAAACTTAGTAGTATTCATTGAATACACGCAGTGTGGCTTGTCCTTTGAAAAACAAGGGAAAAAATTCTATTTTGGCTGCAGGCTTGCGCCAATTTCTTTCCTGCATGGGAAATCCCTGATCTGCTGGAGCCAATAACTTTGCATCACTGCAGTTCTCTGACACATTTGCAGGGCCACAACACCGTTATTAAACTTAGTAGTATTCATTGAATACACGCAGTGTGGCTTGTCCTTTGAAAAACAAGGGAAAAAATTCTATTTTGGCTGCAGGCTTGCGCCAATTTCTTTCCTGCATGGGAAATCCCTGATCTGCTGGAGCCAATAACTTTGCATCCCTGCAGTTCTCTGACACATTTGCAGGGCCACAACACAGTTATTAAACTTAGTAGTATTCATTGAATACACGCAGTGTGGCTTGTCCTTTGAAAAACAAGGGAAAAAATTCTATTTTGGCTGCAGGCTTGCGCCAATTTCTTTCCTGCATGGGAAATCCCTGATCTGCTGGAGCCAATAACTTTGCATCACTGCAGTTCTCTGACACATTTGCAGGGCCACAACACAGTTATTAAACTTAGTAGTATTCATTGAATACACGCAGTGTGGCTTGTCCTTTGAAAAACTAGGGAAAAAATTCTATTTTGGCTGCAGGCTTGCGCCAATTTCTTTCCTGCATGGGAAATCCCTGATCTGCTGGAGCCAATAACTTTGCATCACTGCAGTTCTCTGACACATTTGCAGGGCCACAACACAGTTATTAAACTTAGTAGTATTCATTGAATACACGCAGTGTGGCTTGTCCTTTGAAAAACAAGGGAAAAAATTCTATTTTGGCTGCAGGCTTGCGCCAATTTCTTTCCTGGCTTGGAAATCACTGGTAATACAGTATGCTGAGGGGTAGGGGTAGGCCTAGAGGACGTGGACGCGGCTGAGGACGCATAGGCCCAAGTGAGGGTGTGGGCACAGGCCGAGCTCCTGATCCAGGTGTGTCGCAGCCGACTGCTGCGCGATTAGGAGAGAGGCACGTTTCTGGCGTCCCCACATTCATCGCCCAATTAATGGGTCCACGCGGGAGACCTTGATTAGAAAATGAGCAGTGTGAGCAGGTCCTGTCGTGGATGGCAGAAAGTGCTTCGAGCAAGCTATCATCCACCCAGAGTTCTGCGCCGTCCAGTGCTGCAAATCCGAATCCTCTGTCTTCTGCTCCTCCTTCCTCCCAGCCTCCTCACTCCACTACAATGACACATGCTCAGGAGCGGGAAGACTCCCAGGAACTGTTTTCGGGCCCCTGCTCAGATTGGGCAGCAGTGGTTCCTCTCCCACCAGAGGAGTTTATCGTGACTGATGCCCAACCATTGGAAAGTTCCCGGGGTCCGGGGGATGAGGCTGGGGACTTCCGGCAACTTTCTCAAGACCTTTCAGTGGGTGAGGAGGACGATGACGATGAGACACAGTTGTCTTGCAGTGAGGTAGTAGTAAGGGCAGTAAGTCCGAGGGAGGAGCGCACAGAGGATTCGGAGGAAGAGCAGCAGGACGATGAGGTGACTGACCCCACCTGGTGTGCAACGCCTACACAGGACAGGTCTTCAGAGGGGGAGGCACGGGCAGCAGCAGGGCAGGTTGCAAGAGGCAGTGCGGTGTCCAGGGGTAGAGGCAGGGCCAGACCAAATAATCCACCAACTGTTTCCCAAAGCACACCCTCGCGCCATGCCACCCTGCAGAGGCCGAGGTGCTCTAAGGTCTGGCAGTTTTTCACCGAGACGCCTGACGACCGACGAACAGTGGTGTGCAACCTTTGTCGCGCCAAGATCAGCCGGGGAGCCACCACCAACAGCCTCACCACCACCAGCATGCGCAGACATATGATGGCCAAGCACCCCACAAGGTGGGACGAAGGCCGTTCACCGCCTCCGGTTTGCACCGCTGCCTCTCCCCCTGTGCCCCAACCTGCCACTGAGATCCAACCCCCCTCTCAGGACACAGGCACTACCGTCTCATGGCCTGCACCCACACCCTCACCTCCGCTGTCCTCGGCCCCATCCACCAATGTCTCGCACCGCACAGTCCAGCCGTCGCTAGCGCAAGTGTTGGAGCGCAAGCGCAAGTACGCCGCCACGCACCCGCACGCTCAATCGTTAACTGTCCACATAGCCAAATTTATCAGCCTTGAGATGCTGCCGTATAGGGTTGTGGAAACGGAGGCTTTCAAAGCTATGATGGCGGTGGCGGCCCCGCGCTACTCAGTTCCCAGTCGCCACTACTTTTCCCGATGTGCCATCCCAGCCCTGCACGACCACGTCTCCCGCAACATTGTACGCGCCCTCACCAATGCGGTTAGTGGCAAAGTCCACTTAACTACGGACACGTGGACAAGCACAGGCGGGCAGGGCCACTACATCTCCCTGACGGCACATTGGGTGAATTTAGTGGAGGCTGGGACAGAGTCAGAGCCTGGGACTGCTCACGTCCTACCCACCCCCAGAATTGCGGGCCCCAGCTCGGTGGTGGTATGTTCGGCGGTGTATGCTTCTTCCACTAAAGCACCCTCCTCCTCCTCCTCCTCCTCAACCTCTGTCTCGCAATCTAGATGTGTCAGCAGCAGCAGGACGTCGCCAGCAGTCGGTGTCGCGCGGCGTGGCAGCACAGCGGTGGGCAAGCGTCAGCAGGCCGTGCTGAAACTACTCAGCTTAGGAGATAGGAGGCACACGGCCCACGAACTGCTGCAGGGTCTGATAGAGCAGACCGACCGTTGGCTTGCGCCGCTGAGCCTCCAACCGGGCATGGTCGTGTGTGACAACGGCCGTAACCTGGTGGCGGCTCTGCAGCTCGGCAGCCTCACGCACGTGCCATGCCTGGCCCACGTCTTTAATTTGGTGGTTCAGCGCTTTCTGAAAAGCTACCCACGCTTGTCAGACCTGCTCGTAAAGGTGCGCCAGCTCTGCGCACATTTCCGCAAGTCCCACACGGACGCTGCCACCCTGTGCACCCTGCAACATCGGTTTAATCTGCCAGTGCACCGACTGCTGTGCGACGTGCCCACCCGGTGGAACTCTACGCTCCACATGTTGGCTAGGCTCTATGAGCAGCGTAGAGCTATAGTGGAATACCAACTCCAACATGGGCGGCGCAGTGGGAGTCAGCCTCCTCAATTCTTTTCAGAAGAGTGGGCCTGGTTGGCAGACATCTGCCAGGTCCTTCGAAACTTTGAGCAGTCTACCCAGGTGGTCAGCGGCGATGCTGCAATCATTAGCGTCACCATTCCTCTGCTATGCATCTTGAGAAGTTCCCTGCAAAGCATAAAGGCAGCCGCTTTGCGCTCGGAAACAGAGCCGGGGGAAGACAGTATGTCGCTGGATAGTCAGAGCACCCTCCTGTCTATATCTCAGCGCGTTCAGGAGGAGGAGGAGGAGCATGAGGAGGATGAGCAGGAGGGGGAAGAGACAGCTTGGCCCACTGCTGACGGTACCCATGCTGCTTGCCTGTCATCATTTCAGCGTGTATGGCCTGAGGAGGAGGAGGAGGAGGAGGAGGATCCTGAAAGTGATCTTCCTAGTGCGGACAGCCATGTGTTGCGTACAGGTACCCTGGCACACATGGCTGACTTCATGATAGGATGCCTTTCTCGTGACCCTCGTGTTACACGCATTCTGGCCACTACGGATTACTGGGTGTACACACTGCTCGACCCACGCTATAAGGAGAACCTTCCCACTCTCATTCCCGAAGAGGAAAGGGGTTCGAGAGTGTTGCTATACCACAGGACCCTGGCGGACAAGCTGATGGTAAAATTCCCATCCGACAGCGCTAGTGGCAGAAGGCGCAGTTCCGAGGGCCAGGTAGCAGGGGAGGTGCGGAGATCGAGCAGCATGTACAGCCCAGGCAGTGCAACAGTCTTTAAGGGCCTGGACAGCTTTATGGCTCCCCACCAAGACTGTGTCACCGCTCCCCAGTCAAGGCTGAGTCGGCGGGAGCACTGTAAAAGGATGGTGAGGGAGTACGTAGCCGATCGCACGACCGTCCTCCGTGACGCCTCTGCCACCTACAACTACTGGGTGTCGAAGCTGGACACGTGGCCTGAACTAGCGCTGTATGCCCTGGAGGTGCTTGCTTGTCCTGCGGCTAGCGTCTTGTCGGAAAGGGTGTTTAGTGCGCCTGGGGGAATCATCACAGATAAGCGTACCCGCCTGTCAACCGACAGTGCCGACAGGCTAACACTCATCAAGATGAACAAAGCCTGGATTTCCCCAGACTTCTCTTCTCCACCAGCGGACAGCAGCGATACGTAAGCAATACGTAGGCTGCACCCGCGGATGGAAGCTACGTTCTCTCTCACCATCCAAAACGGGGACATTTCTGCTTCATCAATCTGTGTCTAATATTCCTCCTCCTCCTCCTGCTCCTCCTCCTGAAACCTCACGTAATCACGCTGAACGGGCAATTTTTCTTAGGGCCACAAGGCTCACTCATATAATTTTTCTAAAAAATTTTTATACGTTTCAATGCTCTTAAAAGTGTTGGAACTTTAACTTGAACTAATTTTTCGTTAAACTGGGCTGCCTCCAGGCCTAGTTACCACTTAAGCCACATTAACCAAAGCGATTAATGGGTTTCACCTGCCATCTTGGTTGGGCATGACCAATTTTTACTGAGGTACATTAGTACTGTTGGTACACAAATGTTTTTGGGCCCTCACCTACAGTGTAATCATAGCAATTTGTATGTTCTTCGCCTGCATTCATGGTACAGAAGTGTGTGTGGGGTTGGCCTACACTTTAGCTACATAAATGTAACTTGGGCCTTTGCTATACTGCAGCTACTGAAATGGAACTAAGACTGCGCTCCCACTATACTGCTGCTTCGGAATTGTTCCTGGGGCCTGTGTAGGCTGCTGCTATTACTGAAATGGAACGAAGACTGCGCTCCCACTATACTGCTGCTTCGGAATTGTTACTGGGGCCTGTGTAGGCTGCTACTATTACTGAAATGGAACTAAGACTGTGCTCCCCCTATAATGCTGCTAGTGATATGTTAGTGGGGCCTGTCGCTAATGCTACGGCTGAAATGTTACTAATTCTGGGCTCTGCCTATACCGCTGCTAATGGTATGTCTCTGGGGTGTGGAAACAGAGGCTTACCAAAGACATGATGGCGGCGAGGCCATTTCCCACCAACGCTGTTACTGTTAAGGTGCATATAACCACGGACACGTGGAGAGGACACGTAGTGCCTCCAAAACATCCCCCGCCACGGCCCACTTAATCCTGGCCACATTCAGAAAACCAACAAAATAAAACCGCGCTACTAGGTCCGCAGTCACCACCACATTACCACCAACGCGGTTACTGTTAAAGTACATATTACCAGTCTGACTGGGGCATGCAGTGTGGGCCGAAGCCCACCTGCATTACGCACGACATTACTACCTCAGCTGTGTTGGGCAATGCAATGGGATATTTTTGTGTATTGCCGGTGGGTTCCAGGGAGCCACCCATGCTGTAGGTGCACACGGAGTTTAACCTACATGTGTCCACTTGTAAAGAACCCCAGTCTGACTGGGGCATGCAGTGTGGGCCGAAGCCCACCTGCATTAAGCACGACATTACTACCTCAGCTGTGTTGGGCAATGCAATGGGATATTTCTATGTACCGCCGGTGGCTTCCTGGCACCCACCCATGCTGTGGGTCCACAGGGAATTATAAATGCATCTGTTTCCACTTGTAAAGAACCCCAGTCAGACTGGGGCATGCAGTGTGGGCCGAAGCCCACCTGCATTAAGCACGACATTACTACCTCAGCTGTGTTGGGCAATGCAATGGGATATTTCTATGTACCGCCGGTGGCTTCCTGGCAACCACCCATGCTGTGGGTCCACAGGGAATTATAAATGCATCTGTTTCCACTTGTAAAGAACCCCAGTCTGACTGGGGCATGCAGTGTGGGCCGAAGCCCACCTGCATTACGCATGACATTACTACCTCAGCTGTGTTGGGCAATGCAATGGGATATTTTTGTGTATCGCCGGTGGGTTCCAGGGAGCCACCCATGCTGTAGGTGCACACGGAGTTTAACCTACATGTGTCCACTTGTAAAGAACCCCAGTCTGACTGGGGCATGCAGTGTGGGCCGAAGCCCACCTGCATTAAGCACGACATTACTACCTCAGCTGTGTTGGGCAATGCAATGGGATATTTTTGTGTATCGCCGGTGGGTTCCAGGGAGCCACCCACGCTGTCGGTCGACAGGGACTTCACAATAGGGAGTTGTACCTGCCTGTGTCTATGAATTAAAAAGCCCGGTCTGACTGGGGCATGCAGAGACACCTTGACAGAATGAATAGTGTGTGGCACATAGGTTCCCCATTGCTATGCCCACGTGTGCAGCTCCTGATGGCGGTGGCACAGGATTCTATTTCTCATTGCTTCTGTACAGCATTGTGGGCTATCGTCCCGCCCCTTTTAAAGAGGGTCGCTGCCTAGCCGTGCCAACCCTCTGCAGTGTGTGCCTGCGGTTCCTCCTCATGGCAGACGCACTTCTAAATAGACATGAGGGTGGTGTGGCATGAGGGCAGCTGAAGGCTGCGCAGGGACACTTTGGTGTGCGCTGTGGGGGGGAGGGGGGGGCGGTTGGGCAGCATGTAACCCAGGAGAAGTGGCAGCAGAGTGTCATGCAGGCAGTGATTGTGCTTTGTTGGAGGTAGTGTGGTGCTTAGCTAAGGTATGCATTGCTAATGAGGGCTTTTCAGAAGTAAAAGTTGTTGGGAGGGGGGGGGGGCCCACTCTTGCCGCTATTGTGGCTTAATAGTGGGACCTGGGAACTTGAGATGCAGCCCAACATGTAGCCCCTCGCCTGCCCTATCCGTTGCTGTGCCGTTCCCATCACTTTCTTGAATTGCCCAGATTTTCACACAAGGAAACCTTAGCGAGCATCGGCGAAATACAAAAATGCTCGGGTCGCCCATTGACTTCAATGGGGTTCGTTACTCGAAACGAACCCTCGAGCATCGCGAAAAGTTCGTCCCGAGTAACGAGCACCCGAGCATTTTGGTGCTCGCTCATCTCTAATAAAATCCAACATCTGCTTGTGGAAGCACTTCCCTCATATGTTCATGATACAATGGATGTGCTGAGACATTTGAAGGGTGTAGTTATGTGTGCTGCTGGGATTGTTATGTGTGCTGCTGGGATCTGTAGTTCTAAGTTCCCTAGCAGCACAGCTACAGGTGGTTGAGGGTTAATTGAGCTGGCTGGGTGTGATATTCTCCAGCAGCGAATTCCCTTTAGTCTCCAGCACATATAAACCCAGCTCTTGTCAGTCTGAAGCAGGTCTTGTACTGTTTGGATGTATCTGTTATGTTCCCACTCAGATCTGTGTTTGCAAGTAGGTCTGGTTGTGTCTCTCTGCTTCCCTCAAGATGGTTTGGACACCTGTAGTCCAGGTCTGCAGCACATGCAGATCCCCTTTCCTTCCCCCTGTACAGGTGTAGCCTCCAAATGTCTTATGTCTCTCTCTGTGTGTCAGATGGTGTATCCCTGACACAGTTCCCTTTGCCAGCACGGTGGCTGACTGTCTATCCCCCCTGTATGAGAACACATAGACTTGCTGTGAGTTTCATCTGTGTGAAGTGTGTGCTGTTCTTGTCCGATTGTACGTTTATTTTCTGTCAGTTTTGTGTTAGCTTGCTGTATGACCTGCGATCTGTATCCTGTTGCAGCATGTTGTGTGAACTGTGCCCGGTTCTGCAGGACTCCTGGTTAGTGTAGGGGCTAGCGGTATAACCAGGAGCTGTGAAGTTGGTCCGCTAGCTTCCATGTTTTGTACAAAATGTCAACTAATACCTGGTATTTATATTCAGCTTATCATCTGTTACTAGTGTTTGCATTGTGGCTGCTGTATGCTGTGTATTCTGGCTCTGTGTGTCCTGTGGTTCAGTCCCTGTCATGTGGCATGTGAATGCATCCTGTTCTGATGCGTGGCTCCTAGGATCAGCTAGGGCCCAGATCCGAAGACCGCTGGGCCGCCCTTTATTGGGGCAAATCCCCCGCTTAGGTAGGGCCATGCCATCCTCCCCTGTAGCACAGGGTCAGTTGCTTGAAACCAGTGTGAATACCATGTGCAACCTGTGTGCGTGCATGCATTCCAGTCCTCTTTGGGCACAATCGTGTGGCCCCCGTACTTAGTCTGCCCACATGATCTCAACAGGTGTTTCAATTACTGATGAGATGAAACTTGCTAGTCTTGATCTAAAAGCCCTATATAGCTCAATACCTCATGATAAAGGGTGTGAGCCTGTGTCTTATTACTTACAAAAAATAATGACTCAGTTCAGAAGCTGTAGTGTCTTCATTAGACAACTTATTTCATTTGTTCTGGAACATAACTTTTTTCTCTTTGATAGTAAGATCTACCATCATCTTAGGGATACAGCCATGGGTGGCCCTTGTGTTCCTATTTATGCTAATCTGTACCTTGGCTGGTGGGAAGAGAGAGTTGTATTCACCGAAGCAAATGCTGATCAGACCTCTAGTGTTATACTTTGGCTACGTAATTCCTTTGAAAGGGCATCAACAAGTCAAAAATTCCTCAATAACTGAAGCTGGCAAAAGCTCTTATTTCTTACTGTTTTATTAATTGACACTTTTTTATGCCATAATTGTTACAGAGGAAATAATGTAACCATTTTCTCCCACTTTCCCTTTCCCCAGTTACAAATAAAGATTTGTTAAAAAAAAAAAAAAAATCGTCAATAATAATATTATAATGATCTTTATTTGTATAGCACCAACTTATTCCGTAGTGCTAATAGAGAATTAATTAATTGCAAGTCAAGCAACATAGTCTATTTAGTGACATGTCCCTGGGATTATATAGGTAAGATGATACAACAATTTAGGTGACGAATTCTTGCTCATATTAGCAATATCCTGATGATGAGGAAACACCTCTAGCATCCCATATGAGAATATACCATCAAGTGGATGTTAATTTGTTGAGGTTCTGAGGTATTGAGCAGGTGCGCTATAATGGTAGTGTCAGGTTGTGCTGCTGGGATCTGTTGTTCTATGGGATTCCAGGAGCACACATTCACAGGTGAGGGATAATTGAGCTGGCTGGGTGTGGAGTTCCTCCCACCAGCCAATCCCCACGGGTCTGGGGCATATATATACACCAGCCCCTCTGCAAGAGAAAGCTGGTATTCATTCACTCTAGGGTTTATTTTTCTGCATACCTTTATATTGTATTATGTGTGTGAACAGTGTCTTGTCCAGTGTCTGTGCAGGTGGCCAGACATCAGGTGTGGACAGTCTTGTACTGCATTTGTTCTGTCTTGCATGCTAGCCCTAGTGTGTTGGAGTGTGAACTGTGTGCTGTCCTGCTGGATCATATATCATCTCTAATTGATGTAATTAATAAAGAGATATATAAATTATGAATGTGATGCATGATGTCTTGATTGAATATCTATGACTTAATGATAGACACACTAAAGTGTAATATAGCATATAAGATAGTCTTTGATGTACCATGTGGTGGTTTTTTGTTTCCACTATAACATGATTATATATGTAGGACACATTTAATTAATTTTCTCTAAATAATGTAGTATTACTCTGATAGACAATAATTACATCAGTTGTTACATATACCATGGTTGTAATACTGTGGAGGCATATGTGTCGTTGTAGGGACCGCGGATTGCGGGTCTCCTTTTGTCCCTTGTGTATCTTGATATATTGCCTAAGTAAATATGGTCTCTATGGGGAAATAAGTATGGCCGCTGTGGATCATGTGACTAGTCACATGATGACGCTTAGCGTGATGACGTCACACGTTATGACGCTGGGACGCGCTACGTGATGACGCGGGGATTGATTTTTTTCATATGCTAGTGAACATCCTGTTATGGGAGGATCTGAGCAAACCGAATGGACGCTACTTGATGACGTAAGGGACACGATGCGGACGGTGGAGCGGCGGATGCCTGTGGAACAACTGTGAGTTATTTGTTTTAATTGAATGTGGGTGGATACAATTTGGGTGATAGGCTATTGTCACTATTTAATGCGATCATTGTCTGCTGGTGTACATGCCTGATAAAAATCACAGCGGATGATCGAAGCGTCGCAATTTTCTGTATGTGGATTATGAATAAAAGCCTTTTTATGGACATTTGCTGGTAAGAAGATCTATTCCGGTGTGCTGCCTTCCCTATACTAATTGCATGTATTTACCTGTGGACACTTGGAGCTCAGTGTCCGGATAGGCGTGCGCACATTGGGTTTTTTTCCCCCTTCTTCCCTCAGGTTTTTTTCCTAGCTGATGTGGTAGTGCTGCAGTCCCTCTTCTATTACTGTGGCATATATCATCTCTAGACTAGTGTGCCCCTTAGGTTCCAGTGCAGGGCCGCCTTTATCGAGGCAATTGCTCTGCTTGCAGGCAGGGTTCTGGTTCATGTTGTCTCATTAGAGTAGGTACCGCAAGGCACGAGGACCCTTGAAGCTGGGCTCGCGGCTTAAGTGACTTGGCCAATTCACAAACTAATTCCTTGTATTTATTACGCCAATTCCATATGCTTATGCGTACGGGCATGTTTGGTGAGTGTGTTGGCTGTTATTCAGTTCATAGAGGAGTTGTTGGAGAGTGGTGTTCCTCTGTGCTGGGTGTCTTGCTACTATTTCCAGATAAGTGCTGCAGTTTCCTTTTCAGTTGTATTTCTGTTTTCATTTGTATTGCTTGCTGTGTTGGTTCAGCTCTCCAGGGGGCCCTATGGGGACAATCAAGGCCCAGGAAGAAGAGCGTGGGGCCGCTTCTATCGAGGCGATGACTCCGCTTCCAGGCAGGGACCCTTCACTCCCCTGCTAGGTTAGGGCCAGCCTTCCTTCTCCCTGGAGTGGTGCTACTCTTCAGCATAGCTTAGTGGGCCTCTATTTCCAGCAGTGTACATTACCTGGCGCCGTGCTGAGCGTAGTACTCTTCTATCACAAGGCTTTACATTCTGGTTTACGTACTCCTGTTGTGGTGCGCACTGTTCTACAGTGCATAGTTTTATCCATTGCAGTAGTTGTGAACGTCACCCTGCGTCTGTGTGGAGCGTGGTGCTCGTGTGCCGCACGGACGTGACAGGTAACATATTGCAGAAAGAAACTGCCTAGTTTTTTAGACTTAACTGCTGTCATCCAAATGGAATGAATGAGACTTTGCCCTTTTCATTAAATCTGTTTTTTTGTTGTGGGTTGTTACTGTACTTGCAATTCCTGTTGTACACACTATTTATGTAATAGTAATCATCTTCACCGTATGTCCCAGTGTATCTGTTCTCTTAATTATATTCTGGCCTATGGCGATTCATTTGACAACCTTGTCTTACTTCATTCATTTTTTCAAGAGGCTGTGATTTGCTTTTCTCCTTTGAGTGAAACCTATTTGATACTATCGGCACTAAAGGCAAAGGTTTCGGCATTTCGCTCTCTTCACCTCTACATTTTTTCACCACGTCAAGAGCTCATATGCAAGGGTTTCTTTGGTGCAGCTCAGATTTTGGCATGGCACATTTTTTCTATGTTAGTCTCTCTTGATTTACCCATGCGTCATCGATGAGGAGGTGGACTATGTGGGACATGTGGTCACCTATTGGTTGGTGGATCCAAGCCCGTGTAAATGAGTGGTGGCTGCTGGGCTATTTAAACCGGATGTCTATCTGGCTCCTAAACCATACCACCAGTCCACCATCAGGTCTGGTGGTTTAGAGTTGGTCATTCTATAGTATAGTCTCCTACAATTAGGAGCCTTATTCTATCTAGATGTGATTTTGCATAGTAGTTTCCTATATTTGGGAACCATATGTGCGTTGCTCAATTTTTTTCATTATTAGGAGTTATCTTAGCAGTATGGGTTTTGCTCTACGCTAGCTAGGCAGTTATAATCTTGCTTGCATCTAGTGATAGATTTCTCAGACCACTTAGTAACTGCTGATGATCCAGTATCGATGTACTGGGAAAATGCGTCAAGTTATTTACCCTTAGGCCAAGTTGTTTAGCTTGAGGTTATCTAGCATTATTGAATTTGAGCAACCTTACTCTAGCCTGAGCCGTTTTACTGTAGACTACCTAGAATTATTACATGTGAGGCTATGTAGTCTTTTTCATCATTGAACTATATAGCTTCAAAACCAGAAGGTATCTGGTTATGTTTCATCTCTGTTTCTCATTTCAGATTTTCCAGGCGTTTAGAGTCTGTTGGTATCTGCATATTTGAGCTATTATATTTGAGGATTGGGTTTATGGTACCCATTTGAGGTAGCCCTAGTTTATAGCTACTTTACTTATTTCATAAAATCTCTGGCTTTCTGTATCTGATCAATGTGATATCCCATGAGTTCATTTTTCAGTGACCATCTGGTCTGGGACTGCATATTTAGTGCTCCTTGACTCTTTTGCTGTGCTTTGCATTTTTTGTACTTTCTTTTATTTTGGCCCTAGTTTTTAGTTTTAACCTATTAAAAGTTATATTTTAGGGTTGTCCCCAGTGACTCTGGCTAGTTGCTATGGCTTATCTGTGTTAATAATATGTTGTACTGGTTATGCAGAGGTTAATGACAGGCACGTGCCGGCATAGCAAGGCGCTTTATAGGAGTAGAGACGTTTTGTGAGGATAGTGATGTCCACTTTTTTATGCGGAAAGTGGAGTCCACGTTAGGGACGGAGCTGGAAGAGCAATAGAAGTTATAGTTCCTATTGAAATCAATGAGAGCTATACCTTCTACTTCACTGTTGACTCTGACCCCGATGCGGACGTCTGGCCCCACTGCAGTGAGTGTTGAGATCAGCTGATCGCCAGGGGTCCCGAGTGGCAGACACCTGCCGATCAACTACTGATAACCTTTCCTGAAGATAGACCATCAATACTGCAAGGAGTTAAATGCCAGGAATATCCCTTTAATATGTGATGGGAAAGGATACAGAAAATGTGTTGAGTCGGGTCCAGTCGCAAAGGATAAAGAAGCAGGGATTCAGTAGCATCTTCTCCAAACCGGATAATTATATCTGGGGAACAAACACAACTTATTTTTAGCTGACTTTAAACAACCCTCATTGGCACTTGGCCATGTGTCGTGCTTCGTGGTGGTGATCAGTCCAGATATCAGAAGGGATTAACCAGCTGGGGGGATGCTAGCGCAACCTGCTGGGGATGGTGCTGCTATTTGAAAACTTCTACAGATCATAAGAGATACGTGCTAAAATAAAAGAAAAAGATTATGGGAAATGGAAAAAAAGAGCGGGGGGGTCATTTAGATAAAGCATATCTTCTCATGCGATCTGGATGATGCCTGGGATGATGCAGAACAGAGGAGAACTTCTCTATGACATTGGTTGTAAGCGGCTGCCAAGTTCCTCGTCTGGTTCTGTTCCAAGTAACTCTAATATTTTGTCTTTCATTCATTTGCACTTGGAGAGTGAGAAAAGCGAGTGGGAGAGAGACGAGAGAAGAGACGAGGAAACTGGATATTGATGCCAGTTGGGTTTTGTGACTCACAGTAACTTAACAAATGAAAAGCTGGAAGCGGTAAACAGGCTGCGAGTCCTCTGAAGTGGGAGTCACTATGAAGCTTCAGATGAGGTGATGTTTTGGTGCCTATCATCGATCGCTTCTTCATTACTTTTTTTTTCTAATTAGTACCTTGTCCTCTCCAGATTTAGGTATCTTAAAGGGGACTGTCACCAATTTCCACCCCATGTGATAAACACTGGAGAATGCTCAGGTCTTTTACAGTCATTGTACATAGAAGGGAGATTACAGACCTCAAATCTTTCCTGCTACCACTGCAAATTATGTTTGAGAGGGGTCCAGTTGTTTTATGCAACTTTTAGCTAAGTACAGAAATAACAGGAAAGAGAATACATATGTAGCCCAATGGAAAAGACTCAGAATTGAGAACCTCCATATAATTATTCTATACTGCTCAGTATTGATAGTGCCTTTCAAGAAGGGTAAGCTGCCCATACCATAGACATTAACGCAACCCCATGCCATCAGGTTTCTGAACTGTGCGCTGATAATAAGCTGGATAGTCCCTCAAGTCCGCAAGACAAGATGTTCGAGGTTTCCAAAAAGAATTTCAAATTTTGATTAATCTGATCAAAGATATTTTGCCATAGTCCATTTTAAAGGAGCTTTGGCCCAGAGAAGACGCTGGTGTTTCTGGATTGTGTTGATACATGGCTTCTTCTTTACATTATACATTTGTGGATTGCACAGCGGACCATGTTAACAAATAATGATTTCTGGAAGTATTCCTGAGCTCATGCAGTGAGGGCTTGTTGATCTCGATCTCAATTTCTTGATAAGATCATGTACTGTGGATGGTGGGATATGCAAAGTCTTTATCATTATACATGGGGCATTTTTCTGAAATTGTTCCATAATTTTTAGATGCAGTTTTTCACAAATTGGTGAACTTCTGACTATCTTTGCTTCTGAAAGAATCTGCCTCTTTAAAATGCTTTTTTTATACTGACATGTGATTTAGTAGAAAATTGACCCGCCATCTGTTTTTCATTAGCATCACTTACATTTTGAGCCGTTTGTTGACCCTGTCCTATTTTTGCTGAGATGTGCTACTGCCATCAATTTCTAAATGAGATAATTTTTAAAACTGAAATAGAAAAATATCTCACTTACACCTTCTGATAAATGTTCTATCGTGAATAAAATATGGTTATATGAGATTTCAAAATCATTGCTTTCCTTTATTCTTTACATTTCTTTACATTTTACACAGTGTACAGTGTTTCTATTAGACATTTACAACACGGTGGGTTTAGATACTGTGGCTCACTATAGAAATTACCAGCTCTATACAATCATAGTGATTACAGTGGCCCAGAGTCAATGGCGCCTTTCCATAATGTTATATGTTTGTCTTGTGTAATTGTCTTGTTAGTGTCTTATATGTAGTGTGCATTTGGTATGTGTATTTCACATTTGCAGCACTGAATGGGTTAATGTCTGGGTTATGAGAAATGTATCATGTTGTATGTCATGTGACCATGTATATATGCTAGTGAGAGAGAACCAAGCATCGACAAGTCAGTAAGAGAAGTCAGTGTGTGGGGTGAGAATCGAGGAAGCCAAGTGATTCCCTTCTGCTTGGCCTGGGATCAACCTACTCAGGATATGCCAGTGCAACCATTAGGTACTGAGTGTGGGAGAAGGACCACTGCATGGCTAAAAGCACAAAGACAAGTAACTGTGAGTGTGGACTGGTAGAGAGTAATAGAGAGAGAGAGAGTCGCCAGGAGTGGGATCACACAGATAACTGGGATGTGGATCATCCGGATTACCCCGAGAATCCTCCCTGTCACACCACTTTATTTTGTTGTATCTGTGCCAGCCTGCTGATGTTATAGAAGTTTGACAAGTTATAGTAAACGGACATTACCGACCGTTCCCGGTTTGTGCAGAAAGTTTCCCTGTGTGTGGACTGAGTTATTAACATCATCCAGATTCACTGCAGAGGGTGGAATGGTGACCTCACGAGTGACAAAGAACTGAAAGGTAACTCCTGGTTACTTTTCCCTGTGACCTTCCCCAGCAGTGACTTAGACGGGTCCCGAGCTACCCCCAGGGTAAGAGATGGTAGAGTCACCGTGACATAGTTATCCCTATCCACCCCGCCATCTCCTTGGCTGTAGGTCTGCTCCTCAGACACTGCAGTACCTCTAGTGATCACAGTCTTCTCTGATAGTGTCTCTGGTGACCTCCACTTTACCTTTTCTTCTCTATCTGGGTTCAGACTGTCATAAAGACTTCTTCCAGCAATGACTTATCTTTGCACACTCTTGCCTTCATGCTCCTACCCCAAATAACCCCTCTCCCCACAGAACTGATGCTCACTCTGTGGCCCCACAAAGTAAGAGCCCATTTAACGTAAAGATAATCATTCAAAAGATAGGTTTTGAGCGATTGTTTTGCATAACCTGCTAATGTCCATTAGCAGGTTATCAGCTTCATTTGCATGTAAATGAGCCTAAGGAGCATATGCAGAAAACAGCAGGTGGTTTGTTCTCTGCATTCTGCCCCTTTGTTCTGCTGAGGGCTTACTGCTGAAAACAATGTTATCAGTGCTTCATGGAGAATAAAGCACCATGGACAGCAAACACAGCATGCAGTCTGTGTTACCTTCTGTCCGGCTGCACTATGGATTTTATGCTGAAGTAAAAATCATCGTTCAGCCAAAGACTGAAAGATGGGAGCCGTTCCACACAACGATTATCGCTCAAACGCTGGCTTTTGAGTGAATAAATAAAATAAAATAAATCTTGGTATAGCACCAACATATTCTGCAGCGCTTTCAGGTAATTATTATTTATTACTCCCCATCAAGCTGGGTTCTCATTTTACCAACCTCGGAAGGATGGAAGGCTGAGTCAACCTTGAGCTGGCTACCTGAGTCATTCAGGGATTGAACTTGCAACCTTCAGGTCGTAGGTGAGAGCTTACACTTTGCACCACACGAGGCTCTAAAGTGAGTGATGAATTTTGAGTGATAATCATTGCGTGTAAATGGGGCTTAACAGTGCCCTCTCTGTGGTTCCCACTTAGTAATAGTGTCCCTTCAGTGACCCCTACTTAGCAATAGTACCCCTCTGTGGCTTACACTAGTTCCCAGTAATAGTACTCCTCTGTGGCTCCCCAAGTAGTAATGGTGCCCTCATCCCACCCGCTAAACCTCTAGCTGACAGTTAAATTTTCATACACACACTGTCACACTGCTGAGCCTGGCATTGTCTGGAGCACTCTGAGCATCATTCAACCCCTCCTCCAGTTTCCTGCATACTCTACTCAGGAAGATAAAAAGCTGGTAGATGCACAGAGCACTGCAGATGGCATCAAGCTCAGCTGTGTGACTGTATGAGTAGGAAAATTCTTAGTGGTGGCTGGCAGTCTCTGGAGGACTTAGCAGGTCTGTGCATTACATAGAAAACCTATTGATTTTAATGAGCACTGTGCAATGCTTTTTTCCTCCCATGGAGGTGCTGCAGGGAATTAAATACCTGCTGCTAGCTATGCACCAAAGTAAAATTCATTGCAGAGGCCCCCAGCAAATAGACATGCTATAATCAACGTATCGTCAGGGAGGTCTTCTGTCACGTATGGACATGACATCAGTGTGACTTCAAGGGCTTAACCCTTTCCAATCCAATTTGCATCCTGGTTTTCCTAGGGGCTTACTCTTTTTCTGCCATTATACAACGGCGCTCTATGCTGGCTAAAGCCAGCACTGCATGAGGTGACACATTGGATAGGTTCTGACAGCAGAGGGGCTGGCAATATACAGTAAGAGAACCCCGACGGACGTCTTCCAACATCGGAGCTGTATAGCCTTAAATCATAATGTCTTTAGATGTCAGGCAGTGGATTGAAAAGGGTTAATGTAATTTACTCCCTCAGTATTTTGATGGCCTTCCACCCATGTTGCAAACTGAGAATAGATCACACCCCAACGCAATGCATACACCTCCAGATACTCTTTGCCACCACTTCTGGTAAGGGCTAGAATACATACATTCTCTCACTCATCTCCAGCAGTCAGAGGATTAACACTATCAAAGGCTATAGGCTCGGAACAACAAACTTATTAAAGCTTTTAGTTTTAATATAAAAAGTGGCAGTGATTAGAAAAAGAAGCCAAAATTAAATGACATATAAATAGAAGCAATTATAAAATAAAAGGAAAAATACAGAAGTCCTAAAACATGCAGCAAGTTATTGAAGTCTTTGCTTCCTTGAGGCTAGATGAATTGTGGGACACATCAGCTGCTGTGTTAAAATGTAAAGATATTTTTATTATTCAACACGTTTTAGAGTTCTACAGTCCTTGACTCAGGTTTCATTCCTGTTTAGGATTGGACAGTGAGATGATAAGGGGGCAAATACCTTGAATATGTAATAATCTACTTTCCTGTATTTCCTCTCTGGGCAGCATGGTGGCTCAGTGGTTAGCACTGTTACCTTGCCATGCTTGGGCCCTGGGATCAAATTTGACCAAAGATAACATGTGCATGGACTTTGTATGTTCTACCTGTGTGAGGTGCCTCCTACACTCCAAAAGCAAAGCAATAGGTAAACTTAGGTTGCAATGAAAGACAGAGCCCAATATCAAGGCATGTAAAGTGCTTCAGAATATGTATGTGCTGTATAAATGAGTCAGGAGGGGTGCTGTGTCTCCTTAAGGAGAGAACCCAAAAAGTATGTGGAGACACCTAGGGGGTGGGTAGGGGGATGACATGCTCCAAGAAGAGCACCCAAAAGGTGCGTGGGGACTTATAAGACACCTAAAAGGTGCATGCAAGCTCCTATGGGTAATTTATGCAAATAAGGAAGATGGTAGTACTACCTCTGCACTGCCACCTATTGGCATTCCTTCATAACAATGTCTGACCTTTTATACAGGTCTTTATAATAATCATAGCAATACACAGTGAATAGAGCCCATTGATTTCAATGGGTTCGTTGATATGAGCGTATTTTGCGCATGCAAAAAATACGGAGTATGTTCCATTTTCATGCGTAGTGCACAGGAGCATAGCACATATTAAACTAATTTAACAGGATTGACCATTGAAATCAATGGGAGTATGCTGGTAAAATGGGAGCATACAGTAAAACATGCGCAAAAATGCAACGCCCATTGTGCAAATGTGCTAGTAAATTTACTTATGCCGGTGTGAAGCCAGCCTTAAACCTGCAATTTTTGCCTACGGCTGTGATTCCCATAGCAAATAATGGGCGAGTTTTCTGCAGAATCGCAGAAAATAGGACATACTGCAATTTTTCTATTTTGCAGCATTGCTATGACAGAAAAATCTCACATGTAAATAGACCATTTAAAAAGAATTTTATGCATCACATGACACACAAAACTCGCAAGAGAAAATCCGTAGTCAGAAGCCCTGTAAACCAGTTGTAGTTGTGAAGGTGCATGATGCAGAATCTTTGGAATCAATGATGGCATATAATTCCATTTATGAAATGGCGAATTTTCAATAGAAAGAGTTAAAGGGCCATCTAGTCCCATAAGAAATAACACCTTGTATGTCATCGTACTCCGTGCCCGTGTCATTCTCACTGTCAAGCCCAAGACAAAGCTCCAACCTCCCACCAGCTCTGCAATGACATTGTACACCCCGTGTCATCCTGAGTCCCTCCAGAGTCTGACAGCGCTGAATGCCATCATATGGGAATAGAGCAGCGTGCAAATGTGAGCCTGTGGTCTAATTGTGCCAGTTCTGTCACTGGTCCTCATGAAATATCTTCTTATTAGAGCCAACAAGGCGCAGAGTTTCTAAAGCCACAATATTTTTCTTCCAGATCATTGAAAATCTCATTACTGCGCATCCAGGCGGACATTCATTACACACCCTAATATAGAGGCAGGACTGTTGGCCGCCACAAAAAGAATAGGTCCTAATGAAAACACAGAGGATATGTGTGTGAAGTATCCATCTCCAGAAAATGGGCCTTACTTATATAGTATTGGGGACAAATAGTGACAATTACCCCCATTGGACAAAGATGCACCATCAGGTGAAGTGCTTTAAATGAACTGTCCAGGTATAAACCATTGGTGGTCTATCTGCAGGATAGGCCATCGAGCGTAGATCAGTAGGAGTCTGCCGCCTGCGAGCCCTGTTAATCAATAGCTTGGCAAATGCACTGAGCTGATTTCTGCAAGTAGCAGATATCTCCGTTCCCACTGCAGTGGCCAGGCTTAGTATTACAGGAATTGAAGTGAATGGGAACTTTGCTTGTAATACCAGGTTTGACCACTGCAGTGAGAACAGAGCTGTCTAATTCTTGCAGAAATCAGCTCAGTGAACAAGACCACTGACCCAACAAACAGCTGAACATCAGGGTTCCCGAGCATTGACTTCAATGGAAGCCATCCACACGGAATCCACGGAAAAATAGATCATGCTGCGAGTTTTCCTCCGCTTGCGGAAACCGCTATGAGCGCTGTTTGCTGCGGATTGGCGGTGCAGACACCCAGCACGGATTCCGCAGCAAATATCTGGCCTTGGGCAGGAGCCCTAAATGGTTATTACTGTGAGTCTTGACAGCCGGAACTAGGGTTGCTAATCGACCAGGCAATCCTGGACAGTTCATAAAAATAAGGGACTTTTTTCGAGTGTCTATGAAAAATTTTAGGTGTTTCTGTGAATTTTCTGAGGCTGTTCGTATTTAAGCGGGTTATTAAGACTATCATTATCATTTTACAGCTCACAGTAAATGCCGGTAACGAGATCATATCATTAACTGACAGTATTTGAGCTATAGACATGTGTGACGTATAATCTTTAACATTCAGTATGGTTTTCCAAGGTGTCCATAAAAAATGATGGCTGTCCGTGATTTTTGGCTACTTTGTGCTGTGCGTTAGGGCTCCCACCCACTGGCGTTTTTTTCTCCACTGCGATGCGATTCTAAAGTTAAAGTCTCACATCGCAGTGCGAGAAAAGCGCAGGCATATACCCAAAAATCGCTGGGATATCGCTGCAACATCGACAGCCTTTTCAATGGGGCCAGCGGCAGCAGCGCTAGCCCCATTGAAAAGATATGGAGAATGCCGCGGACTTCTGCCACAGCTGTGACAGCTGTGTCAGGAGTTACCTTCATCCCCGCGGGGACCGCAGGGATGAAGGAATCCTCTGTCACAGCTGTGGCAGAAGTCCGCGGCATGCTATTCCATTGCTTTCAATGGGATCGGCACTGCTGCCGATCCCATTGAAAGCAGTGGTTTCTGACAAGCCCCGCAGAATGATTATCGGAGAAGGGCTTGAAATATAAGCCCTTCCCCAATAATCATCAAAAAGTGGTTAAAAAAAATAATAAAAAGTTACTCACCTCTCCTGCTGTCAGCCGCGTCCTCCTGCTGGCTCCCCGGCACTGCTGTCCAGCAATGGGATAGCATGCCGCAGACTTCTGCCATTTAGGGCTGTGACAGCTGTGACGCGGTCCCCGCGGGGATGAAGGAAACTCCTGCCACAGCTGTAGCAGAAGTCCGTGGCATTCTCCATATCTTTTCAATAGGGCTAGCGCTGCTGCCGCTGGTCCCATTGAAAAGACTGGTGATGTTGCAGGGATATCCCAGCAATTTTCTCGCACTGCTCTCCGAGAGTTTTCCCTTACTCTCGCAGCGCAGTGGAGAAAAAAACGCCAGTGGGTGGGAGCCCTTAGTCACGGAGAGGAAGGTGGATAAAGTTGTCTGTGCATGTAAAGATACAACACAAGTAGCTTCGGAACAAAGGCACCATTGCCAAGAGAAATGGAGAAGACAAACAGTTTTCTTTGCAGACTCCGAGTGCTTGGTGGCACTTTGTTTTCTGAGCAAATTCACAGTTTCAGAGCAGAACAGAGCAATCGCGTCAATAAGATTCCGCCATTGGGCTTTGACGTTCTCCCTGCAGCTCCTGTGATAAGCTGCCAGACAAGCCATCAGCATAAGCATGGCGACTCTTGCAGCAAGACGCTGCAAGCTAATAAGCTGAGAGGACCTGGGGCCACTATGTCACCAGCTTAGGAGGTGGGCCCATGGACCCTTTCCCCTACTGCTGATCATGCCGGATGATTTCCGTACAGTCATTGTGAGTCACAGAAGTGCAAGATGTCATGTCTTCTTGTCGCTTGTTCTTTAAAACAGTGTGCAAAGAAGGGTGAGTTGAGGAGATTAGACTATTTATTGGTGTCACAAGTGGGCTGCAGAGGACGGCTGTCACAAGTTTTTAGTACAGAGGCAGGGAACCACCGTGCAATTTACCGGCTACTGGTGGGTTAGTTTGAGCCTGCTCTTACAACCCCTCTAACTTGGCATTGGAGACCCGATTCTTGGACACAGATGTTTATTCTGTAACAGAAGCACTTCTGCACATAGATGAGGCTGTCCAAAGACATGTCTTCAATGCAAAAAGTACTCCAGCGATTGTTACCTGACCTTTTAATACACTGTCCTTCTGTAGTGGCACAGTACATGCTTTCCTGGCCCCCTCCATAATTTCATACATGTAATGTCTTGTGTGGATGCATTGTGCAAAACTGTGTCTTGTCATTCTGTTATGTGTATTGCACAACTGCTGCGTGTGATGGGTTAATGTCTGCAAAGCATGGAGACTGTCTGGTAAATGTAACAATTCTGTCCTGTCACGTTAGCTGAGAGAAGGTATAAAAGTCAGTGTTTGAGAACGGGAAAGGGTCCATGTCTTCTGCGTTCCTTTCAAAGAGTTCCAGCTACATGGAGCACCTTCAGCACTCATGTAGTTAGGAATGGAGGAGGAAGAGAGATTTCCCGCACACCACCAGAAATGCTACTAGAGGGGTGAGCCCCACAAAAGAGAGAGAGCGTGAGTTGAGCGTGAGTGTTCTTGTGGCAAGGCGTAGTGCAGAAGTACTCATAGCTAATCAATGCACACCTGCGCATCCTACAGTCCTGGGACGCCATGTGGAGGTACTTCAGTCCCATTGTTCACACTCAAGCGTCTAAGTTTGAGTTCTGCTGAGTGGAGGTACGAGTCTTTATTTAATTACACACAGGCGTCCGAAAGTCTGGGTCTGCCATGTGGAGGTACTCTGTTTAATCTCATTCCTACATGTTTTTAACTTGTTATTTGTGCCTTGTACCACTGAAGTTTTCAAGTGAAGGTTATTCCAGGCCCTGACCATTCCCGGGGACCTCGGGGTGCTACACAACTGTCTGTGGCTTGTTTATTTCCTCGCTGAAGTTCATGCTGGTGGGAACCGGACTGGTGGCGTCACCTGTGACAACCCTTTCACCTGTTCTAATGTTTATTGGGCATCCCCATGCCGAGGTGTCTGGAAGAGGCCCAGCACTACCCTAGCCTTGGCTCCGGAAGGGAGCGTGGTAGGTGCCGCTGTGACAAGCCAGCATCTTGCCCTCCCAGCTCCTCAGCGCATGTCAAAAGTATTTTGACACTCTTATCAGTAGAATGGATTGTATCTTATTAGCAAGTCACGTGTCCTAAACCATGGTACATAAGATCTAGACCCTTAGAGGTGCCAGCCATAGTTTGTGACGGGAACTGCACATTATTGGATATATGGGTGATGGTGCACAGTACAATGCATCGGCCAATATACAATCGTGCAAGGAGCGTCTTCATTGAACAGTTGAGCAATGGAAGAACATTCTATGGCAAATCACACTACTCCATCTTCAAATCAGATGGATGTACCTGGGTGCGGAGGATGCCTGTGGAACGCCTTTTGCCTGAGGGTCTTGCATTGTGCCAACACTTAATAATGGTGGAGCTTCCGTTATGGCCTGGGGATGTTTTACGTGGCATGGTCTCAGTCCATTGATTTTAGTGGTAAGAAACATGAACACGAAGGTAGACAAGGACAGGTTTTGTTATATGGCGCCCCACTTCCCCCAACATAGTAAGAAACTCTAGGTAAAACAGTGTTAGGACATCATCTCGGGCACAATGCTGCACGGGGGTGGCTGGCAAATTCTAGCATGGGGGTCAAGAACAAAACACTGGCCCATGAGTACTGATCTACTCTTAGGGTATGTTCCTGTATGGTGTGATCACAAGACATGGCCACACAAATTACTGGCAAAATTGTGCAACCATTGGCCATTGCAGGTGGCATGATTTGGTTGCGGGTAACCAGGCCAGCTGTCTCCTTGCACTCTTAGCCCATTTATAAATATAGCCCCAGAACTAACCTCAGTACAAAAATACAGTACCAGAACCAAGATCATAACATGACCATAGCACCAGAACTAAGCTCATAACAAAAATATAGCACCAGAACCAAACTCCGTACATAAATAAAGCACTACAACCAAGCCCATAAATACGACAGCACAACTAAACTCAGTACATAAATACAGCACCAGCACCAAATTTAGTGAATACAGCACCACAACGAAGTTCATAACAAATACAGTACTAGAACCCCCCCCAAAGAAGAAAATATAGATTTTCTAAGACAGCATTGATAATGCGGCAAGCTTACATATGGTGGCTCAGCGTTAGAATACATCTAAATATTAGTTTCCATCAGCTCTAGATAGTGACAATGATTACAGCGCAGTCATGTCCAGTGATCACTGGTGATGTCTCTTTTTGAAGTTGTTCATATTTGGGTTTATTCTTTCTGGGTGCAGACCACCATTGAGAGTACTTCCAGCCACTGCAGCCCCATATCAACTTTTCAGTCTTCCCCATAGTAATAAAGTGCCTGGTTGTCTCTCTTAGCAATAAGACCACCTATGTGACCCCACTTAGTAACAGGACCTTCTGGGTGCCCCACGTAGTTATAAGAGTCCCTCTGTGGTCTTAAATAGTACCATAATAGTGACCCACTCTGAAGCCCCACTTCCTAAAAAGATCCCTTGGATGCCCCTACTTAGTAATGGCACACCCTCTGTCTAAGCTCCAAATAGTAACAGTGACCACTCTGTAGCCCCACTTACGGAAGTAGTAGGAGCTCTTGGGTGCCCCCATGCATGATTAGAGCTGCCTGACCCTGTTACTAAAACTCCAGCTGCTGGAAACATTTAACCCTTTGCAATCCAATTTTGGATTCAGGGTTTCCTAGGGGGCTTTCTCTTTCTGCCATTATACAATGGCGCCATCTGCTGGCTAGAGCCAGTACTGCGGCATGTGACATGCTGGAGGCCCCCTGACAACAGAGCAGCCAGTAATATACAGTAAGAATACCCTGCTGAATGTCTTCCAACATCGAAGCTGTACAGCCTTCAATCAGAATGTCTTCAGACGTCAGACAGTGGATTGGAAAGGGTTAAATTCCTTAGCACTCTCACTCACTGACTGCAGTCTGAGTCCTGGTGCATGCGATCTCGGCATAGCATACAATAGCTTCTTCACTCCTCCTTCCATCGGCAGGCAGTGGTCAGAGTTCAATGAGTGTTGGAGCTTGGCAGGGAAGGAGTGAAGAAGCTATTTCATGCTATACGGAGATCACACAAGGACTCAGACTGCACTGCCAAAGGTTTTGCAATAGTGCAAACAAATATGCGTACAAGCGAATGTTTTTGTGCCAAAATAAAGTTCAGCCTCAGGAACGGATGAAAACTTCCTAACGACAGGGGAAACGTGCCAGAGAGAGGAGACAGTGGAGAGGGCTGCCCCGGACTTTGTACATCCGCCTGAGGAGAGAGTCAGCTGAGTGACTGAGTGTGCTGTATACTGCTATCTGCGCTAACCCTGTCAGGAAGGACTCCTGAGAGTTCTGCTGCAGAAGGTTGTGTTGCAGATTCCCAAAGCTGCCAACTAGAGAAATCATGTCTGAGACCGCCACAGAGGAGGACATAACATTTAACAGTTACCCATATGACATATGTCATATGACTGCATATGACAATCGAGGACAACAGAACGGAAGACGCCACAGGTTGTGAGTGAGGCCAGACCTCTATAAAACCAAGTGTGCACACACAAACAACTGGTGTTAAATAGCAAGCAGGCCTGCTAGTCAGGGACATATGGTGTTACTCAATCAGACGTCGGCAGTTCTATTAGCTCTTATACAAAGTAATGAACTTTCACAAACTTTCACGGACTTAGAGATAAACCAGTACTTTGTGTTAAAGTTCTATCTTCTCGTCTTATTTGTACAAGCCCTTCGGGCAGCCCCTTGTTAACAACAGACTATTGTGACATTGTGCCATTGTTGAGTTCAGAGACTTTACTTCCAGTTCACAGAATACATCGTTTTACTTGTGTGTACCAATTATAAAGTGTGAAATCTGTTTCTATGTGTCGTGATTATTATAGTTACCATAGCCAGGGTCGAAACTCTAGTGTTAAAGTCATATAATGTCTTCTACTGTACCTTTTTTTCTGCACCTACATATCCTATTTTTCTTTACAGTTCTTGGTTATAATAAAGGTATATATATATTTTTGTAAGCCTGCTATCCGCATTGTACTCGGGTTCCTGTGTCGCCTGCCTTTACTGAGACACTGCACTCAGGGAGTAAGTGTTATAAGGAATTTAACCCTTTCCAGCAGCTTAAGTTTCAGGAGCAGGTTCAGGCAGCTCTAGATAAGAAGAGGGCACCTGTTGGCGCCTCCTTCACCTAAGCGGAATGATGCACACTGTGTGGTCGCATAGGTTGCATACCCCAACGGCCGAGCCCTGAGGTGGACATTGACATTCTAGACAATAATATGCTACCGGCAATGTGACAAAACTCTGGGAACGGTCAGCCATACTTCCAACAATACAACGTGCCTTCTCACAAATAAGCTTTACATTGGTTTGAGGATATGGATGTTCTATGATTGGACTGGCTGCACAGAGTTCCAACTTGAACCCTACTGGACATTTTTGGGGTGAACTGGAACACTGGGTCAGGAAATATGGACAGCATCCCTCTTCTTTGAAAGCGTTGAAAGAAAGGAATTCTCCCTCATCACAGTGCAGGAAACTGTGGTGGCAGTGCGGAAGACCTAAACCAAACGATAGTGAGCATGAGCGGACTAAAATCCCCATTATTACATGAGGTAAAATCCCTGTCCAGGTTAGGGGAAATAGACTCACAAGACTATGTTAGCACAAAGGGTTAATATGGTGCCAGTAAGTTAGCAAGACCTTGCACATGCAGAGTCCCATAGGGAGACCCCGGACACCTGACATAAGTGGGGAGCTGGGAGGGTAAAGCGTTGGCTTGTTGCGGCAGCACTTATCAGGCTCCTTTCCAGTGGGAACACATGCAGCCAAGGCCAGAGTATCACTGCAGGCCACCAGGGACACCCCTAGGATAGGGAGATGTCCAATACACAGGATAACAGAGGTTGTAGTTGTCACGGGTGACGCCACCGCTCTTTCACATGCCGGTATGACCCTCAGCGGAGAATAAATTCAGTCTCAGACAGTTTTTTAGTACCACGGGTCCCTAGGAATGGTAAGAGCCCAGCAAACTTTACTTCAAAACTTTAAAGAGGTAATACAAGGCACTTCTATTAAAGACTTTACAGTGCAATCAATGTGCAATCAATGAATGTAGTACCTCCACACGGCTCTCATAGGCTCAAAAACGCACATATATGAACAAAGCTTTTTAACTTGCAGTACCTCCACCCTGACTTGAAGACACGTGGGTGTGACAATTAAAGGTTGTACCTCCACGCGGGGACCCAGGCTCAGCACGGCCACGTAGGAAAACTTAGACAATGAGATAGTACCTCTGAACTGGCCCTGAGAAGAAGTAGTTACTTACAAATGCTCTCTCTTATTCTTGGGGGCTCAGTCCACTTATATCCAGAACACAAACAGCACAGGAAATCTCCCTTCCTCCTCCATCTTCACCACAAGAAGGATGAAGGTGCCTTCATGTGGCTCTGTGTTAGGGGGTAGCCAAGATGGAACACAGGTTGAAGATGAACCTCCTTTTCCGCTCTCAGCACACACATTTATACCTTCTCTCATACCACATGACATGACAGACTTGATACATTTACATGCAGGCTTTGGATTTTATTATACATTTAACCCTTCTAGTGCTGCAGCTGTGCAACACACACACTGGAATTGACAAGACAGGCTCGCACAGTGCATCCACATAAGATAAACATATATGACATTTATGGAGGGGACCAGGATGATGTACTGGGTTACTACACAAGGGTTAATAGTATGTGTGACATGTAAGTGTAATGCAATAGAGTATAAGGAATATGACACAGGATTTGTTATGGAGCAATAAGGCATATGTGAGAGCAGCAGTATGGAGTAGCCTATAGTAATGGGAATCGACTAATGTAACGTGGGAATTAAACCGCTAGAATGATAATGATGATAACATGATGACCTCTGGATATTTTATGTGATGTCTATGACGCAAAGGAATGTGACTCGTACGGGGCATTTGAGGTTCGGTTTATGGACATATTGATAGTGATGTATGTAGATAAGAGACAAAAGACGATGAAAGTCAATTTAGAGTCATGTACCTTGCAAAGGCAGGCAGAGTTACAAAGGATGTATCTGGAAGGTGAAAGACGCCTCGTGAAATTCGGAGTACTTTGGCTTTAAGTGTTTATGCTAACTGTTTATTATGTAACATTAAAAATACACGAACCCTTCTATGGAGCAAGACATGTTCATTTGCTTAACCCAAGAAGGACCAAGCGCTGTACATTTACAGCGCTGGGTCCTGGGCTTTAATTCTTCACCATAGTAAAAATACAGAATGGGATTAAAGCTTCTGCAATGTAGTAGAAGCAAGTCGGATCCTTGGCTACTAGTCACAGCTGAGGACCCAGAGGAGAAGTAGTTAAAGACAGCTTCTGCCTTCTCTCTTGCAGGCAATAAAGCACTTAATGACTGTTATCTAGTGAATGGAGAAAGCGTAAGTGCACTTTCTGCTAATCAACCCGGCAATCATGTGATCACCAGGTGGCCAATGCTGAGATAGAGCTGCAGGGTCTTAACAAATCCTGATCAGCTCTGACAGTGACTATTGTCACTACAGGAAGATGTTTTCCCCTATAATTGTGGTCCCTTTGGATGCCCCAGTTGCAGTGGAAAAGTATGAAATTTCAAAAAAAGGCAGTGTGAATAATCCCCAGAGGTATTATAGAAGTAAAAAAAAAAGTTAGAAAAATATTACAAGAATAAGTAAAAAGAAATTACAGAATAAAAAATAATATATATATAAGAAAATGACTGACCGCTGACAACAACCAAAACAGTCACCATATCTGCCCTGTAATCCAAGACTATACAAATTATGTATCAAAACGTCCAAAACAAAATGGGGAACCCACTCCTGTACTGTATTTGGGCTATTTCAGACGACCGTATATCGGCTCGGTTTTCACACCGAGCCGATATACGGAGTCCTTGTCTGCAGGGGGAGGAGGATGGATGAGCCAGGAGCAGGAACTGAGCTCCTGCCCCCTCTCCACCCCTCTCCACTATTTGCAATAGGAGGGGACGAGATGGGGATGGAGCTAAGTATTGGAGCTTAGCTCCGCCCCCATCCCACCCTCCCATTGCAAATAGTGGCGAGGGGCGGGGAAAGGGCAGGAGCTCAGTTCCTGCTCCTGGCTCTTCCCTCCTCCCCCCCTGCAGACAAGGACACCGTATATCGGCTTGGCGTGAAAACCAAGCCGATATACGGTCGTCTAAATAAGCCCTTTTAGTGTAAACAAACGAATTTTAAAAATAGCTATTAATTAGTTTTTTTTTACCCCTAATAAAACCGAAAAACAGAGCAAAAAATTCAGTCAAAAAAGATATAAAGCAAGAATAATTATAATAGCTGTAGAAAAAAAATAGGGCCATAAAACCACCACTTAGGTAAAATCACTAAAAAGTGTCTGGTCCTTAATGGCGGCTTCACAAGAGCGTAAGTGCAGTTGCGCGCACATAGGCTTTTTAACATGTGCATTGGTATATAATTTGCAGTTTTTTCCATGTGTGAGGCATGTGCATTTGCGAGCACCAAAAAAACCCACGTATGTTACGAACCATTGGAATGGCTAATTAGTCTAATGAGTCCCAGATGTGTCTTTTTTTCATAGAATTGCAAACACTACGTAATTGCTCTATTTTCCTGTGCAATTACGCAGTGTTTCATGCATCTCCTAATGTAATGTGTGCACATTTGCGCATCCCCATTGACTTCTATGGGCACTTTTGGTGTTGAAATGTGCAGGAAAATAGAGCATGTGAACGATCGCATTGAAATCAATGGGTTCTATTCACTGCGTATTGTGCGTGCAAGTATTGCGCACGTAAACATAGGCCAGTGTGAAGCTGGCCCTAGGACTGAAGCACCCTGCTCCTTAAGGACTCACTGCTAAGTAAAGTTATTTTTTTGTAAAAACGTGTCGTCTCTGCCTTTATCCGTCATTGCTGCGCCATCCTGAACCCGTATCGCACCAGCAACCATGGCCGGCGACATTTATACTACTAAATAAGCTGGCAGTTGGATTAAATCAGAGAAAAACTGACTGCACTGCGTAAAAAAGTTTTATGTAAGTCATTTTGTGCGTCTTCATATGGAGTTTATCTATTTTTAAAGGTTTTCCAGTCCCTTGATTCCTCGCCCTTTTTGAACTTGCTGCTCCTCTGTCCTTTTCTGCGGCTCCGGGCAATAAATCCCTTTCGACTTTCCATGCTGCGTTACTGAATGTGTGAAGTCTTCAGTTCATCTGATGTTTATACCCTTACGCAGCCCTTTTCATCTTTGTTTTTATGTCCTGAGGTTTTTATTTTGTTGACTTTCAATTCTGCAACTAAAAAGGTGAGATTGAGGCTGCCTGTGGTATAGACCCCGACAGCCGTCCTGCCACTCACGCAAGGGATGTGAAGTGGTAGGATGTGGATGGGCACATAGAGTTCAATAGGAACAACTTCACATTTTACTGAAACAAACAAGCTTAGTCTACAGGGCACTTTTTAGAGGCCCCACAGACTGCAGCCACTGATGCCACATTGCTTACGGATGATATTCATGTCTTCTTCATCTCCATTTACATTACATTCTTAATCTATTTTCCCTTAAAGCGGTTTTCTAGAACTAAGCTATTAATGAGCATAGATCAGGATTGCTCAACAATAGTTGATCAATGGGTTTCGCAAACTCAGGATTTCTGCCAATCAGCTGATTGAAGTCACAGTGGCACTTGGATGAGCACTGCTGTCACTTCAGTCCATACCAGACAAAGCACTGTACATAGTATATCGGCAGTGCCTGGTCTGGCAGCATAGTCCCAGTCAATTGAATAGGACTGAGTTGCTTTCAGGCCATGTAACCATTGAACGTAGCGCTGTAGCCTTTTCAATCAGTTGATCAGTGGGAATTCCGAGGGATGAACCCCTGCCGATCAATTATAATTATTATTGATGACCTATCCTGAGGATAAGCTAAAGTGCAATGCATCATCTGAGAACGACCTTTTGTATAAATCAAGATTTTTATGTTAAAACATATTTCCTAGAATTATTGGCGATTTAACTTATTTGATGTCATTATTTGTAAAGTTACAAAAATACTAATATCCTGCAGTTTCACTCTGATCACTGAGCCTCACAATGAAAGGTAACATCAATATATAAATAACACAGGATCCACCATTTACAATAGGTGATGGTCACAGCTCACCTCCTCTCCCTCCCACACAAGTCACAGAGCATGCCCACAGCAGTGCACCACAGAAGTCAATGGCTCTTCTGCAGACAATAGGTTCCTATGGCACTGAATGGGGATTAAGAGTTGCAATAATTTGTTGTTATGCTGACTTTTTTGATTTTGTTGTATTGTATCTTTAAGAGGTGGCAGGAATAGGGGAACAGAGATTAGCGGGAGAAGGAACGAGAAGTTAGTCAGAGAGACTGTAGACGGAAGTTAAGGGGCCAGAAGTTAAACTAGTGCTTGTTAACCGGGTGTAGGACTGATGAAGAACCTTGCGCTAACTGGCCTAAGGACTGTTAAGAGACCAAATGACCATACAGGACCACCAGGAAGAAGGACTGAGAAATACCTGTTGTGATACTGTTGCTCGGAGGAGTAAGCAGTTACTCGAAAAGACCGATGCTCTCTTGAGTATCAGCCTTAAACAAGCATGCTCGCTCGTCTCTAATACTTAATTAAAAACAAATGAAAACACCTGATGAATAAACCCTTGTGTGGGTAGTGTGAATGGAGGAACATCTGCCATTTTTTGAAGAATGTTTTTGCTGCTTTCTCTTTGTACCTCTCTGTCTCCACTCGTTCCATGCTTAATAGGTATTTAAGTTGGGCTACCAGCTCTGTTGTTCCTGGGATTGTTTGCAGAAGCCAATGTTGGAGCAGAAGTCTTTTCGCTACTAGAAGAACTATATGGATGAATCTAGGGAATGTTAGAGGAGTAGATCCTTCTGGCCTTGTTCTCTCGTCATCGTGGAATATTACAGTTTGTATCTCCCTGGGTATTACTATTCTCCATTGATCCTGTATATACTTTATGAGTTCCTTCCTGAAGTCCTGCACCTGAGCACAACTCCATATGCCATGAACTAGATCTGTGGCTGGTGTTCCACATTTTGGGCACTGTGTGATGCGCTTTGGGAATGAAGGAGATGCTGGAATATCAAAGCCATATATGGCATGAAGCCATATAATTATGATGCCATAATTTTGAAAAAGGTTTCCCTCCAGGTCTCACTAACCAAGCAGGCTCTGATTATCCACATTTATTTTGATCTGAAGATCAATGTGCTGCTGTAAATATAAAGTTATATCTATTGAAAACACCCTTGAATATAAAATTCACCAAATTCTTATCAATTTTATCATAATCAAGGTTCTATAGGGGAATGTAATGTTAATCTCAATTTAAAATTGCCGTATGCATAATGCTTAAAAAAAGAAAGAAAATAAATAAAGATATATATACCTCATCTTAAATATAACCGACATAAGCCCATATATGTATTGCCCATGAATACATACATTGCATGTAGATCTTTCACATAACACACTATATCTTTATATATATTTAAAAAAAATTCTTTCCCCTTCCTTCTTTTTCCTTTTCTTTCTTTCCACTTGCATGACTATATTTTAGTAGATATATAACAAATCAGTTTTTATGTTCAACCCCCTTGGCAACCTTGTATCCAAAACCAGGATCCAATATGCTTCTCTGTGGCTTCTTTGTGATGTAAAGGATTTATATTTGAGCATACCGCACCATGGTGCTATTGAAGCAGTTACGTTTCATTTTTAAAAATACAGTAGATATCCGGCACATTTAAAGGAATTCATTATTGTGCGTATGATGATTTTCTACTTAAACATAATTTTTTTGCTTCTGATGGGTCTTATTTTTTACAGATTTCTGGAGCCCCGATGGGCTCCAAATTCTCCTCCACTATTGCTAATTTGGTTATGAGGTGGTGGGAGGAATTATTTATTTTTCACATGATAATTAGTGATGAGCGAGTGTACTCGGTTCGGGTGTTTTTGCACTCGAGCACCGCTTTTTCCGAGTAACTGACTACTCGGACGTAAAGATTCAGGGGCGGCATGGTGGAGCGTGGGGTAGCAGTGGGGAACAGGGGGGAGCTCTCTCTCTCTCTCCCCCCCCCCCCCCACTCCCCTCTGCAACCCCCCGCTCACCCCCGGCGCCCCCCGAATCTTTTCGTCCGAGTAGTCAGTTACTCGGAAAAAGCGGTGCTCGAGTGCAAAAACACCCGAACCGAGTACGCTCGCTCATCTCTAATGATAATCCTTTTTGTGACAACATGCTGTGGTATGCTTGTTATATTGATGATGTCATCATTATATGGCGTGTTAACACAGTAGGTGATACAGTAAAGGATGACATTATGAAATTTGAGAGATATATCAATAACACATTTGATCTTCAATTCCACTTAGGGACAACTCTGTGAATGTCCTTGAGTGGCCCAGCCAGAGGCTTGACTTGAATTGAATCACACGTCTCTGATAGACCTGAAAATGGGCCTCCATCCAACCTAAAAGAGCTTGACAGGATCTGCTGAGAAGACTGGAAGAAATTCCCCCAAATCGAGGTGTGCAAACCTTGTAGCATCATACCAAGAATGGAGGCTTTAAATGCTGCTAAAGGTGCTTCACCTAAGTGCAATGGCCGAGCCAAGTGTGCCAAAGTGAGGGAGACCACGGGTTTTGCAGAAGGGTTGTCACGAGTGGCTCTGTGGTCCCTCCTGACAGTGGTGCTAAGGATGCTCTGCTCAGGGGTTGTGCAGCACAAAAGAACGTACTGTGGTACGCTTAACAGAAAGGCCTGTTTTGTCACGGGTGACGCTAGTACTCCAACTGGGACGCTAGGGATGGAATGCCAATGAAATAATTGAGACGAGTCTGGTAGCTTGTGGTAGTAACCTGGGAGTACGCAGATTTACTAGGCTGAAGTTTGTAACAGTTGAAAATACAGAATGGTACAAGTAAATATAGCAGTATACAGTGGCTTGAACACAATGAAAATAATAGCAACATTGACTTGAATAACAATTTACTTCAACGCTCTCTCCTTTCCTTTCTCTGACACTGATTGGTAGGACAATTTCCCCACTAGTTACTCTAGCTGAAGGGGTGAAGAAATTTAACAAAGTATAGATGAACCAGAGTGTAAGGTGGATGCTGGCCTAGTACTGGCTTTGAGTTCACCAGGTAATTTTAGACTTACTGTTTTAGTGGAAGACCGACCTCGGGATAGACTCGTCTTTCTGCTGTGGAACACCAAGGAAGTAGAATGAGACCTCGAGAAGAACATGTGGAGATACTGCTTTCTCTCTTGCACAAGCACTTCCTCCTCTCTCCTCCAACGCCTGACTACCACTGAACTGCCCCCTCTAACTGCTCACTCGCTCCTCTTTATATCTCCTCTTATTCATTCCCGCACTTTCTCCACTCCTCCCACTCTGCATGAGGACTTGTTTTACTGTTTTCCCGCTCTTGTACTCTGCACCAGTGAATTTGAAGCCGACTATGAGCCAATAGGGCACCAGCTGACATCAGGGCTAAGCTTCTAGGCTTCAGGACGGCACCTTCTATGTCCAAGGACGGCACGTAGACAGGTATGACAGGACAGGAGTGGAAGACCGACCTCGGGATAGACTCGTCTTTCTGCTGTGGAACACCAAGGAAGTAGAATGAGACCTCGAGAAGAACATGTGGAGATACTGCTTTCTCTCTTGCACAAGCACTTCCTCCTTCTCCTCCAACGCCTGACTACCACTGAACTGCCCCCTCTAACTGCTCACTCGCTCTTCTTTATATCTCCTCTTATTCATTCCCACACTTTCTCCACTCCTCCCACTCTGCATGAGGACTTGTTTTACTGTTTTCCCGCTCTTGTACTCTGCACCAGTGAATTTGAAGCCGACTATGAGCCAATAGGGCACCAGCTGACATCAGGGCTAAGCTTCTAGGCTTCAGGACGGCACCTTCTATGTCCAAGGACGGCACGTAGACAGGTATGACAGGACAGGAGTTGCTGTAAGTGTTCTGTAGGACCCGCTGGGCCACTACATAAGTACATAGTTCAGGGTGTGAATACTTATGTCAATGCAAAATTGCAAACCTTTCTAATATTCTGTTGTCACTTTGTCATTACGCAGTACTAAGTATAGCATGATGAGGGAAAACTTGATTTTTTTTTACATTTGCACATGGCCAACAACATACCGACATGTAAAACCAGAAAAAGGGTCTGAAGATTTTCCGAATGCATTGTCTATAAAATTCCGTCATTGCTGCATTTGTGGTACCAGAGTTTAACCCCTTAACGACCAGCCCATAGTGTTTTTACGTCCTCCCGAAGTGGGCTTTATTCTCTGAGGACGTAAAAACACGTGTCCTGCAGAGAATAAAGCCCCTCGGGCTGTGGACGTGACAGCTCCATGCTGTCGGTGTCCGCAGGTAGCTGACAGCATGGAGCTGTCATCCCGTGCTGTTCGGACCCCCGCCCCCCCGGCATTGCGATCGGATCCATGAGGGAAGGTGAAAATACTCACCCCGCTTCCTCCATGTCCTCCGGCTAGTCTCCGTACCCCCTGCTGGCTTCTGCGATGTGCCGATGTGGCGCGCATGCGCAGAAGGCCGGCGAGCCCGGCAAATTCAAAATCTCCCTGCACCCTGCTGTCACAGTTAGCCGAGTGCAGGGAGATATGACTGGGGACCGCTGTATGCGGTTTCCAGTCATATGATCACCGTTATCCATTGGATAACGGTGATCATATAAAGTTAAAAAGTTAAAAAAAAAAAAAGTTAAAAGTTTATAAAGTTAAAGTTTCATCTCCCCTTACGGATCATATCTGTAAGGGGGGATGAAATTACGTAGCCAAGGTCCCCGGATTTGTTACCTGATGGGATGTTCATCCGCGGACCTTACCCCAGCTTCTGCGCATGCGCCCGTCAGCATGATGGCGGACGCATGCGCAAAAGTGAAATATTGCCCAAGAAATTTAAAATCTCCCTGCTGCTGGTAGCCAAGAGCCTGGAGATGTCACGGGGAGCTGTGGTATGCGGTTACTGGTCACGTGATCGCCGTTATCCAATGCATAATTGCGATCACGTAAAAGTTCTTTAAAAAGTGGAAGTTTCATCTCCCCTCACCGATGCGATCGGTGGGGGGGAGATGAAACATCTTCTCGGAGGCTTCCGCATTTGAATCCAGATGCGATTATCCTCCATGGACCCTTCCGGCTGCTGCGCATGCGCCCGCCGGCAAAATGCCGGACACATTCGCAGGAGCCGGGGAGCCCAGGAAATTTTAAATCTCCTTGCTCCCAGCGACCAACGGTCGCTGAGTGCTTGGAGCAGTGACCGGAGACCTCGTTGAGCGGTCCCCGGTCACGTGATAAAGTAGCAATCTAACATTAGGCCGGTCACAAATGACCGGAGAGGAATTACGGGTTCTGCATGCGCTTGATCAGCGGTAATCCACGGATCAATCGCATGCATTGGATTACACAATTCCCCCCAATTAGTGGGTCGGAATTACGTAATCCACTCGCAGAAACAGAACACGGCATGCTATATTTTACCACGGATATCGGCGACCTAGAGCCCATTGTGCTCTATGACAGCGGATATACCCGCAGCCCATATGCAAACACATTGTGTATGTGCTGCGGGTACCCGGGTCATCTCTAAGCGACGGCGCGGGAAATAAAAACAAACAACGGTGTACTGCGCATGACCGCCTGTGTGAGTAGGCAGTTATGCGCAGTACATTACGCGGCCGTACGCAGGGTCACGGCCGGCTCACAGATGGGATCCGCTGCGGGCCTCCGCAAGCGGATTCCACCTACGGCTGTGTGAGCCCGGTGTTATTCAGACCGCTACCTGTAATCCGTAATTTACAAGAAGCCCCGGGAACGCTCGCCTTCATGCAGTTCCAGGAGCACCTTGTTGAGCGTCTTCTGTGTGAGACCGCTGCACCGCAGCAAGATTACAAAGCCTCACAGAGCGCCACTTTTTACACCCCATCCCCGCCGCTGAGG
Source organism: Eleutherodactylus coqui (assembly GCF_035609145.1). Taxonomy (NCBI): domain Eukaryota; kingdom Metazoa; phylum Chordata; class Amphibia; order Anura; family Eleutherodactylidae; genus Eleutherodactylus; species Eleutherodactylus coqui. Next base: position 24,438,858 of record NC_089847.1, on the reverse strand, counting down.
TTACAAAATACCCCCCAAAAAGCATAAGAGGAGGGGGGATACACGGTTTTCTTGCCCCATGTGCCCAACCCAATCAGCCTCCGTAATTACCCCTGTCTTCGGACATAAAACGCAGTTTATATTATTACCTTTATCTAATATTTAGGGAATGCCAAAAAATGGGGATGGCGGGGGGAGGATTATTTTTAGGAAGTCAATTTTTTTCCGTATAAGTGGGCAATGGGGCCTGGAATTTATTCAGTTCTGCCCTGAAATCCAGCGGGCATTCCCTCCATTATGGGCCTAGCCATGTGTCCTGTAAGTAGATTATGGCCACAATGGATATGTTTCTGAACACGGGACAAACGGGGGTATCCATTTTGGGGTGAATGTCTTCATTCCTATGTACACTGTACAATAAAAACAGTTTTTAAATTGACAAAATTGCGAAAAAATGAAAATCTTAATTTTTTCCTTCTGCTTTGCTTAGATTCATTCAAATACTGTGGGGTCAAAATACGCAGTACACCCTCAGATGAATTTTTTAAGGGGTCTTGTTCTCAAAATGGGGTCATTTGTGGGGGTTCTCTATCGTTTTGGCCGCTCAATGGCTCTACAAGTGGGCAATGGGGCCTGGAATTTATTCCGTTGTACCCTGAAATCCAACGGGTGCTCCTTCCATTATAGGCCTAGCCATGTTTTCTTTAAGTAGATTAGGGCCACAATGGGTATGTTTCTGAACACAGGACAAACGGGCGTATCCATTTTGGGGTGAAAGTCTTCATTCCTATGTACACTGGACAAAAAAACCTGTTTTTAAATTGACACAATTACCAAAAAAATGAAAACCGTTATTTTTTTCCTTCGGCTTGGCTTAGATTCATTTAAAAACTGTGAAGTCAAAAAAGTCATCGTACCCCTAGATAAATTCGTTAAGGGGTCTACTTTTCAAAATGGGGTCACTTGTGGGGGTTCTCCATCCTTTTCGTCACTCAATGGCTCTACAAGTGTGCAATAGGGCCTAACTCTCCTTCAAGTAAAATTTCTGTTCCGAAAGCCACCGGTTGCTCCTTTCATTTTGGGCCACATTGTGCATCCAGACATAAGATTAGGGCCACAATGGGTATGTTTCTGAGCACAGGACAAACAGGGGTACCCATTTTGGGGTGCAAGTCTTCATTCATATACGTGCTGTACAAAAAACTGCTTTTAAAAATACAGAATTGCCAAAAAAATGAAAATCGTAATTTTTTTCCTTCGGCTTGGCTTAGATTCATTCAAAAACTGTGAAGTCAAAAAAGTCATTGTACCCCTAGATAAATTCGTTAAGGGGTCTACTTTTCATAATGGGGTCACTTGTGGGGGTTCTCCATCGTTTTGGTCACTCAATGGCTCTACAAGTGTGCAATAGGGCCTAAATCTCCTTCTAGCAAAATTTCTGTTCCGAAAGCCACCGGTTGCTCCTTTCATTTTGGGCCCCATTGTGCATCCAGACATACGATTAGGGCCACAATGGGTATGTTTCTGAGCACAGGACAAACAGAGGTATTCATTTTGGGGTGCAAGTTTTCATTCGTATATGTGCTGTACAAAAAAAAACTGCTTTTAAAATGACAGAGTTACCAGAAAAATGAAAATCGGAATTTTTTTCCTTCGGCTTGGCTTAGATTCATTTAAAAGCTGTGTAGTCAAAAAAGTCATTGTACCTCTAGATAAATTCGTTAAGGGGTCTACTTTTCAAAATGGGGTCACTTGTGGGCGTTCTCCATCCTTTTTGTCACTCAATGGCTCTACAAGTGTGCAATAGGGCCTAAATCTCCTTCAAGCAAAATTTCTGTTCCGAAAGCCACCTGTTGCTCCTTTCATTTTGGGCCCCATTGTGCATGCAGACGTAATACTAGGGCCACAATGGGTATGTTTCTGAGCACGGGACAAACAGGCTTATCCATTCTGGGGTGCAAATCCTCATTTTCATGTGTACTATAGAAAAAAGTCCTGTCTTTAAAATGACATATTTGCAAAAATATGAAATTTTAGTTTTTCTCTTCTAAATTGCATTGCCTCCTAAAAAAAACCTGTGGGGTTAAAACACTCATGACACCCCTCAGTGAATACGTTAAGGGGTGTAGTTTTTAAAATGGGGTCATTTGTGGGGGTATCTATCATTTTGACTCCTATGAGCCTTTCCAATCTTGGCTTGGTGTAGGAAAACAAAGTGTTCCTCAAAATGCTGAAAAGTAATGTTAAATTTGTACGTCTCCTAAATGGTTAAAAAAACGAAAACGTTTTTCCAATGTGCGCCCAAAATAAAGTAAACGGATGGAAATATATATCTTAGTAAAAATGTCTATATTATGTTTGCACATATTTGAGATATTGCAGTTGGAAATGTGAAAAAATGACGATTTTTTCAAAATATTCCCAATTTTGGCGCTTTTAATAAATAAACACAAATTCTATCGATCTTTTTTTTCCGCCTAAATTAAGTACAATATGGGGCGAAAAAACAATGTCAGAATCGCTTGGATATGCAAAAACTTTCTGGTGTTTTTCCATGCTAAATTGACACGTGTCAGATTTGCAAAATTTGGCCATGTCATTAAGGCGCAAACAGGCTTGGTCACTAAGGGGTTAAGGGCTATTTTGATGACAGCATGACAATTGCATGTATTCCAGTTCACACCCTTCTGCTCCATCAGTTAATCCTATTTCTGTTCCTTCTCCAAGCATCTTGGATCTCTATAAAGTCTTTAGATGTGATGTACAGAATACAAGCGAAGAACGCACACTGAGCGTTGTGTCACATCCCGCTAACATCAGGTTATTATTAACCAGAGGGGGCGATTGATGGGGTAAGGTGCCTTAACACACAGCAGTTATTGGTTTTGCTGTTTTTTGCTAGTTTTGGGGCTATTCGGCTCTTGATAAGCCATAAAACACCTTTTTTAACTGGAGATAAAGGGACTTGCATCCAGTCAGTGCAGGTTACACATTCACATTCATACTTGACATCTTCATGCTTCCCGTTGCCTCTTTGAAACACGAATGATAGGAGAAATACAACCTCCATACAGAACGGCAGATAAAAGAGCCACATTCATTTCACGTCTCTCGGCTAGAAAGAAATGAGGCTAAGGCCAGCAAGATGCAATATCTGTGCAATTAGGAGAAACTAAACAAGCAGTTCAAAGGCAAGATGATAGACATGCCGCCATGTTCTGAAGATCATACATGGCTCCTATTTATTGGACTGACCTACTAATTGTAGCTCATTTACACAGCAAAACGGTGGCCGCTGAAGTATACTATACAGAATCTGACTGTAAAAAACGTATAAAATATGTCTCCATATGAAATCGAGGTGCAGTCAGACCCTACAGACCTCTATCTGTGCCATTTTACAACTCTGTGTATCGTATAGGTTATATAGAGCTATATGATGGTCGTGCATATGAGGTCTACCTCCAAAAGGTGCTCTAACCAAGGAGCTGTGGGTCCCTCTGGTCATGGGTCGTCAGAGTCCTAATGGCTAAAAGGTCACGTGTCCTTCTTGCGTTATCTTCTTTTATGTGGCTACATGTTTCGTAGTTAGTGACAACCAATACGACTACAATTACTGAAATTCAAGCTCTGTGCGCAAGGAATGCTGAGAAAAGTCTGCTGTGAAGGCTGCAGAATTGTGAATTCTGCGCTGGAGTATAATACAAACTACAAGATAAGTGATGATATGTATTTAGAAATTGACTCGTTGCTTATTTTACTCTGCCTCAGCAATGAGTCGCATGGCCTTAGCAACTGAATGCCTGCTCTTCTCTAGTGATGTCTCGATTGGGTTTTTTTAGCCTTCCTCTGGATCAACAAGGAAGGGGGGGGGGGTGTAAACAGGCTGAACTAGATGGACATTGTCTTCTTTCAGCTTAAAATACTATGTTAGTGTGTCTTCTATATTTTCTCATGGCTCTGCTACATCACGCCACAGCTTTACTTCTCTGTCTGCATGGCAAGGTTGGATTGTCAATGAGACCTGCAAATGAATGTAAGGAGATGATAGGAGCACTCCTCGCTCACTCCAAAAAAAATCCCAAGTGGCTGCTGCTACTCTGTCGGGCCCTGGCCACAAATCTGCCCACCTGTGTGGTGTGACCAGGACAGTGAGAGAGACCAGGCGCTTGTAGCACTGGGAGAAAGTCCTGTCCCCAACAAGAAACACGGTCAAGGGAGAGAAGTGGAGAGGTGCTCCAGACATCGAGTGGAAACTACACAGGCAGTGATATGATCTGGAAATAGTGGACAGAGCTAAACCTTGCACTTGAATCTACCTAAAGGCTCTAGGTGCCAAGTGGGTGCCATATTCACATGTAAAAGGCAGGTTTAGGTGCAGCAGTAGTAAGGA